>NC_137264.1:30337099-30937099 GCF_053477335.1 Acartia tonsa | reverse complement strand
CAAACCATCATGCATATAAGAAGATGAACTATATTTAATTTCCGAATGTGTACACCGTTTCCTCATCCTATCTCAATATTTACCACTAGCTAAAAAGCTCCAAACTTCCAAAAAACAAGGATGACAACATCCATAAAAGCGAAGCACTTAAACGGTAGGACAAACGGACATTAACACTTGAATAGTGTCAGAACTGAATAATCATAAAATAAATTCATAGGGGTCAAAGCAAAATTGTAAGTAAATTTGTTAAAAAACTGCTTGATACAGGATAATGTTTATGGACATACTTACATTTTAAGGACTTAATTATAGAATTATAGGATCCTGCGGTTACTCACATTCCTAAGGAAATGGGGCCTCCCAGCAGCCCTATCTTAATTCAATGGACTTTTGTGCCTAGGGCTACTTTGAAGCATGCACCAATAGACGTGCCCATGCAACAAAGACCTCCCTCATTGCCACTATTAAGGAGAACTTCGCCATCTTGGACAGGTACATTTTGACCTGGGCCTGTCGGCGGTTGAGGAGGCGGGTAAAGGCGGTGATTGATGCTGGCGGCGATTTTAATCAATGATCTAAAAGTCATATACCTAGTTTGCTTCCCAGTTTTTAAAATTAAATAAAATCTTTAAAATTGACGATTTTATGTTCATTTGTTTACAATTTAGAAAATGTCCGAGGATATGTGGCGCACCCTGTATAATGTATAAATCGTTTATACATTCAAATTTAGATTTTTTGGAAGTTAGAAGTTTTTTAGCTAGTAGTAACTATTGGGATAGGATGAGGAATAAGTGCAGTCAATAATTTTTTTTTGGTGGAATATTAGTGCAGCTACTGTAAAAAAGGTAGTTAAATAATAATTAGTTTATGAAAAAGTAATTATATGGTAAAAGATCCATCTGAATCACATTTGAAGTTCAAAAATTTGCTTAGAGTAAAATTTTCATTTCAAAGATGACATTATTATATTTATAATATATGCAGCATTTAAAACAACTTTAAAATCATCATTACGCGACAACCAGTGGACCGATTTTAGATTGGTCAACGGATTTGAGTTTATTACGACCAGGACTATTTTTTTGCCACCTTGGACGACTAAATCGGCCAAGGAATAACCGGCTACGGTATTTTTAAACTTTACTTCTATTTTATGCAATTATTATCATGTCTACAACTTTAAAATCTTCGTTATGCGACAACCAGTGGACCGATTTTAGATTGGTCAATGGATTTGAATTTATTACGACCAGGACTATTTTTTTGCCACCTTGGACGACTAAATCGGCCAAGGAATAGCCGGCTACAGTATTTTTAAACTTTACTTCTATTTTATGCAATTATTATCATGTATACAACTTTAAAATCATTGTTACGCGACAACCAGTGGACCGATTTTAGATTGGTCAACGGATTTGAATTTATTACGACCAGGACTATTTTTTCGCCACCTTAGATGACTAAATCAGCCGAGGAATAGCTGAATACGATATTTTTAAACTTAACATGAAGAAAATGTGGGCCGATTTTTTTAATCGGCCAAATCCGGCCGAAGTCGGCCGATTTCCGGCCGGCCGATAACGAAAACAGCTTGCCAATACTGTTCCAATTTGGTTACACTTTTAAGGGAAGGTTTATAAATGTCTTAGGGTTGGTTTTAGGCTTTGTTCCTGACCTCCATCAGACTCCCCAATAGTATAAGGATCAAACAACTAATATTCTAATATTATAGCTTCTAAAATCCTTATTTCTGAACCGATTTAAAAAAAATAAAGGTCTAGCAGCACAGTTATGGGACCTGGAAAACAATTAAAGCAATCGTTATATGCGTGGATTGAATCATAACAAAGATATTAAAAACCGCATGAAGATTTAGGGTTAGCAGAGTTATAAAATTTCAAAAAAAATTCAGATCAAGGATATAAACTTTTCAGATAATTGGCAATTAAAATCCTTATTTGTATCATAAAAGGTAATAGCTGCACTATCATTCCAAATGTTATAGCCATTTTAGAGAATATTGACTGCACTTAATGAGGAAACACCGAGGAAACTGTGTACACATTTGGAAATTAAATTTAAGTTAATCTATAAGAGCTATCCGTTACTAATTTAGGGGGAGGGGGTATTCCTTTTAGAGGGTATTGCCCCGCTCCTATAAAATACATACGGTAAAAAAGAAAACCATTGTATTCCTTTAAATTAGAGTCCAATTTGTTTAGCCATTACCGAGTGATTAAACTTTAAACTGATATTTTATCCGAATAGCCTGTTAGGTTTTTAGTAAGTTTTGAAAATATATTTTAGTATTGTATTTAATAGTTTATCCTTTCTTTGTTTCCAGTGTATGAGCTCAACCGTCAAGTATGCTGTCATCCTTGTTTATAGACTGTTTATAAAAGTGGTAATCATATTGTTATCAAAAACAAAAGTTTTTGCCACTTTTTAACAACTTTTGACTCGAAAGTCTTTATAGTTGTTGTTGTGTAATAATACTATTTTCCTTTATAAAAACAATATTAATATAAGTAGCGAAGCTCGGACAGAAGAAGACGAAGAAAGTCCCTAAAAAATCAGCATGTTAAGTAATAAAAAATTTGGGGTTTTCTTTCCCACTCCTCCTCTCCTCATCCCTCATTTTTATGACGTTATTGAGGGACTTTCTTCGTCTTCGGATAGAATTGAGGACGAGATACACCACGAGACCTTTTTTTCAGTGTATCTCTGAACCAACCCTTTGATTGCTCGATCTTTGTCTTACAAATCAAAACTGTGCATGGTATGAGTTTGGCCAAGGTATTTTTCCTTCTCTAACTATTTAAGTCGCGCACCTGACATTGCAGCAGTAGGAACCATTTCAACGTCTTTATAGTTATGACGTGGACGAGTGGATGCACTAAGCGTCATGCCACAGTCGCGGGTTTAGTAGCGAAGCTTCTCCTTAATACCAAATATCCAACTTTACATCTGTCCGTCTGGAAAGCGTAATATTCTTGGCTGTTATCTAGGATGTCTGAAATTGCTTGTGGAGTTTGCTTTTGTTCAATAACTTATTTTGTCCGTCCGTCTATTGAGCCTAGTAATTTAAATATATTATTAGGGAGGTTTGGGATTAGACTGTTTATTAAAAAGTTTTTAAAAACCATTTCTTATTCGTTGCTTAACAACTTTGGGGACTTTTATTGAATTTTTTATAGGAAGGTTTATAAGTTGAGTGTCCAAACGTTTCAAACTCTAGTTTGAATCTACAGAAGAGATAATTTAGATAATATTTCATATTAATTAATAATATCACCTTTGGGGATGTTCATCAATTTATCGTCTATTGTCTTATCCCTTTAGATCCCTGGATAATCTAATCCTGTATTTTTTATTAAACTGTTTTTGGGCTAATACTAAACTTACGTAAAGATTTTGTATTGATCGGTCCAGCCGTTTACGACATCTTTTAGGACATAAACCCACTTAAACAAAACTTAAACCTTCCGCAAATAGTAAAAAAGAATTTCTCAGAACTGCTTCTAATCCACCGGAAATTAACCGGTTTGGAAGCCATATTGGAATAACTATTTGCAGAATGTCCTTGAATTTTGATTAACTGTTATCAGTGGAATAATTTCCACAGCAATCATCACAAATCAAGTAAAATAATGTCTTATTGTCAAGTATCAGCTACACTAAAAAATCATATATAGCATCGAATTACAGACAATTTTCCATGAATATTAAAATAGAAATCTTTCAAATTAAAAACGGTTTTGTTAGCTTAGTTGGCCAAAGGTTTTAATCGAATGATATTTCATTTTAATATCCATGGAAAGCTGTCTATAATACGATAGATAAATAACTATTAATACATGTTAAGCTAACGCTCCACTGATATTATATTTTAGGGATTCCCTTTCCTACTTCTTCTCTCATCCTTCCTTTTTAGACGTATTGTTATGACGTCACACATGACACTTTCCATATCTCCAATCAACAACTGTATTATAAATGTCAACAATTTATCGATATACAAGTTTTAAGAGTTTATGACGTCGACTGTATGGGTATATTAGAAAGTGATCGTGGCTGACATAATCTCGACATGCTATTTTAAAACTAATATATGGCTGGCATGATTTCTATTACTACGACTATTAGCTTATGTAAATGTTGACATAATAACGACTTCATTCAAATTTTTGTCATTTTTGCATTAATGCAATACAATGGTACACTTACAGTCAGTGGGTTTTTTTGGTTTTTAAAATCTAAAAAATTAAAATATTAATATTAACTTTTTTCAACCTTTAGTTTATTATTTGTGATTGTGTCTATTAAGTCAATAAATTAATCTGCAGTTTTACCTAGTGATTATACAAAACAAATAACAGGTGTCCATACATAATCTAATAATCTTCATAACAGCGAAATCAACAAAGAATTTATGTTTTGTCAAGAATCTTAAAATCAGTATTTCCAAGAAGGAAAAGCTTGGATTAGATAATTATAATAAAATCTTTCAGGAGGTATTAAAATTGATTAAAGATTATCAATAAAGAAGCAATTGAAAACAAAAAATATAATTAAATTCCAATGATTATTTTTAAATCAATTAAAATATGGTGGTGGGTTTCCTATTCCTAATCCCTGCGGGAGGCCCTAACACTGAAGGACTAACATAACCTATCCTAACTTGTCCTAAGTAATTAACACACAAACAATAAACTCACCCCTTCCCCACCCTTTTTAAAGATTTAATTAAAAACTTTCTGTCGCCAACATGCCGAGAGGAACCAAAGATTACTTAAACATTTGAACGCTACTTTACTAGATCTTATATGTTAATTTTTGTTTTCTATTTATTATTTATCAAATCTTTTTTGGCTGTTTTAAGGGTTTCTAAAAAATATGCAGAGGGGGAAATTATTTATGATTAAATTGACTAAACAGCACAAAAACTACCGCATCACACCAAAAATAAACTAAGGTTTAGAATTTTTTACAAAACAAGCGCAGCAATAACAAAATTTAAGGATATTTGGATAAAAAAAGATAAATATAATAGACTTAAACCGAATTAGATAAAAATGCCATGTGGATAAAAAATTAAAATTAAAATAAATTTATTGGTTAACGTAATCAAAATGGTTAAAGAAAATTGTCACTTAAAATCATAAAAAAAATGACATGGAAAATCTCGTGTTAAGGAGTTAGGGCTCAGCAGCCGCAGCCACCATAAGCTGCGTGGCTCATAAAAGCTTCTGCAATTCTAATTCCACCCCCCACAGATGCAGCCAACCTCAGCCGCTCTCTGCTAAAGTTACCATAAGCCAAATTTCAAATTATAAAATTTATCGCTACGCTATACTACGAATGCTAGACATAATTGTTCTTGTTTTAATGCAGAGAAAAAAATTCTATGAATAAACAATTTTATCATAAAACAGCATTTCTTCCTCTTTTGTAGCACAACTACTCTATTGGAAGGGTATTTACTACAAACGTAATAAAGGACAAACGTAAAAGGAAACAAACGTCTATCTGTATGTAGCTTAGGATCCCTCCAACCGCTAACCGATAAGGTTCTCCTTTACAGTAAAGCTTCTTATTTCAGGGAAGTTTTATGACTAATTTTGGGAAGGTACCGTCATCCTTCCAAAAGGATTAATCTGGACGGTCAAACTGTCATCGTTCTACTTTATTCTATAAACACTACTTATGTACATAATTAACTTTGTGGTCATGTAGGTTTTACTTTAAAAATCTTCGGGTCTTGGAAAGAAAACGAAGTAGCGGGCTTCGTCGTAATTTCACTAGTTTTTCAGCTATTTCTAGCAACTGATCTAACCCTGCGGGGCCAATTTCCTAACTCTGCGGGGCAATCATTAACATTTACCTAACATAAAATAACCTATCAAAGGTTACTGTGAAAATACGACGAAACCCGCTACTTCGTTTCCTTTCCACAATCCAAATCTCCAAATATATACATTTGATTTTTAATTTTTTTGTTAGTCAAAAATCGATTATATAACTTTGAATTTACTAATTTAATTTGCCGCTAAAATTAACCAATGCTTTGTCTCCTTTCGTCAAAGTACACCCAATAATACAATATAGTATTTACAACAAGAAACGTGATTGGTTTATTTTAGCGGTAAATTAAGAAATATAGAAATTCAAAGTTGTGTTAACATCAATATAATCATATAAGAATGGATATAGAATATACGTGGATAATATGACAGGAGAAAAGAATCTCGTCAATAATGGTTGCTGAAAAGGTCATTATTTATTGGCCAGTTTGTTTATCCAGTAGAGGGTGAGAAGATGGGGTAAAGGAGGTGGAGGGGTTGGGGGAGCGAAATTTTTTATCCAGCTAAAGTTTCACTTTATTAGAGTTCAAAATAGTCTGATGTAATATCCAAGTAAAAATAAATCACTTCATATAAGATTAACTCAGCTTCAATTGTTACGAGGACTGTTATGTCCATGAACAGCGTAATAACAACCAGTTACTTAGCAATATTTATCCTAGTTTGTAAGTAGCTTAAGATTTCTATAACTACTAAACCGATTGAGTTCTTCATTTTATGGCAGTTTTTTCATATTTCCAAGGATGGTTTTAGACTATTAAATTTTTATATCTAAGTTTGGTTTTAGGCTATTTTCCTTCTTTCCCTACTCCTTCAAACCCAGAGCTCCTTGATACTAGGAGTGCAGCCACTTCTAAATAACAAAACAGTATTAAATTATAGATAAAAAAGTAACTACTTTTAAAATTAAATTATGAATATTATTTTATAATAAGTTACGGAATATTACATTTTGCTGAATAACATATTGTTTTCTTTTAACTTTTAAAAAAAATGCAACCAGAGGTGAATTCTTGAAAAAACTTTTGCCTCACTAAAATCAGTTTGCCTCACTAAAATTTTAGTGAGGCAAAATTATCTCCTCTATATTTTGAGTGAGCCTTACTGATTTTAGTGAGGCAAGCTGATTTTAGTGAGGCAAACTGATTTAAGTGAGGCAATTTTTTTTAAAGAATTCACCTCAGATTAGTTTTATACGGCCCTGAAACAGATAAAATATTTTGACGGACATACCTGAGCAATACAAAAGCTGCGTTTCTAAAAATTGCAAATAGTTTTTTTTTGCAACAGCCCTCCAATTGTAAGAAATGAAAAAGTGAAAATGTGTTGGCCAACTTTGTTGAAAAAGTAACGTAATTGTTTGCAGGTAGTCAAGGTCAGGGGTTTAAAGTGATAAGACAATAGCCAATAAATTAATGTACATTCATAATGAATATGATGATACGAAATATTAGTGGTTGAAACGTTTTAACTGTCAGAACTTAATATCAGAACATTAATTTCTAAGTCTAAACAAAATTGTACTTAAATTTGTTGCATAATTGCGTAAATATTGGATACAGTAAAAGGACATACTGTAATTTTAAGGATTTGAATATAGAGATGCCTCGCTTATAACACTGTACCTTGTTGTCCTATGAATCATTATTCCAAAAATCAGATGAAAAGGATAATAATTTCTTACAAAAAAAATGTTTTGTAAATTTTTTTTTAAAATCAGCATGTTTTAAATTTACTTTACAGACTTTCTGGTAACGATTATAGAGTTGCTACGCTTTCTATAATATCAAGATGTTTCTTTTTTAAATGGAATAAAATAAGTAATTATACTTTTCTTTCCCCTTTCTTAGTCCAGGGAGGCAGTGGACATTGGCAGATAAATTAAACTTATCGCAATATTTTACAATTCTCGTAAGTCAGAATATTGTCATATGCATGGTCCACATTCCTCCAGGGATCTAAAGGTATAATACATCCCCAACGATGATACAACAAATTACACCTTATGTAGATAACAATTAGTGGTTAAAAAGACCCAACTAAATTAAAAAAAAACAATCAAAATTAAGTACAGACTTCAAAAGTTGTTAAGCTACCAAATAATAAAACGTTCTTATTTATAAACCTTTGGGGACAAGTGTAATAAAAAGCCCAATGTCATCTCCATCCCTGATCAATCCCCCCCCCACGCAACCATAACTTATTGAATTATAGAAATTTGTGTCTGGGCTGGTTATTAATTTTATTTTCTACTTTTTACAACCTAAATTTTTATATTAGATTATATGATTGGTATTTATCTTTTAAAAGTAGTATAAATTGTTTAGGTAAAACGGCAATTTCCGCCAAATTGCCTTATCAAGCAAAGACCCCTCCTTCCCCAATTAAAAAGAAATTTCGTTTGTTTGTAACTTTAGGTCAGGTAAGATTAGATTACTATTGGTACCATTGCTGAGTAGCCCCACAGGGTGAAGCATGTAAAAATCCCTTTTAGGGCAGATGTTCAGGTATTATAAAAAGAGAAAAAGAAATGATATGATACATAAACTCCAGACTGACAGTCCAAGTAAGTTAAAAAAAAGGGGGTCAGGACACAAACATCATCCGTCTTACGCATAATGTGAAGGTCTAAAGGACGGACAAACAGACAAAGCCAATTACAAAGAAACCTTGCCCTTAACCTAAAAGAGAAGTACAGAATATTCAAACAAAATATATATATATATATATTTTCAGTATTTATGTTAGACTTGTCCAATATTTTTACTATTTTAAATTTCTTCTTTTCGAAAGGTTGCTTTGAGGTTTATTCGTCTGTTATCGAAGCCATAAATCTTTTAAAATAGGCTAGATAAGGATTAGGATTTCCCAAGTCCTTCATATTCCTTTATATTTATGTAAGGCTAAAATAAATTCCTTGTTTCTTACTTTTAAAAGAATTATAATAAAGTAACAAGATGTTTGTTTGGGAGTTTGTAAGTCTGTATTAAAGGAGCTCGCTTACCTCTCCTTTACAGGGTAGCTTCTCATAGGGCCTGGGAAGGTTTATATCTATTTTAGGGGAGGTTACCACCACCCTCCCTAGAGATATCGCCCCACTCCTAAATCAAACAGTAAATATTTGAACTCGTCTAACATAAAGAGATAGACAGATGAATAAAATATGGTTCAACTTCACACACATACCCAGGGAGGCAGGGGACATTGGGATGTTTATTACACTAGTCCACAATGTTTTATAATAACTTTTTCTTACTCGTTGGCTTAACAACTTTGGGAACTGTTGTTGAATTTTTATTGGCTGGTTATTTAAGTTGAGTGTCCATACTTTTCAACCACTAATTGTAATCTAGAGATGGGGTAATTTTCTGTTTCATCATTGGGGATATACATGAATTTAACTGCCATTGTCTTATCCCTTTAGATCCCTGACACATACCTCTACAAACACAATATGTAGAAATATGTTTAAATTCTAATTCTGTGTGGACATCGCTTGGAGTTCTACAAACATTCAAACATTTTTAAATTGATAAAATAATTTAGTTTGTGATTTTTATGCCTGTGATTCTTACAAATATCTTAAGGGATAGGACAGTATATGATTAAATGATTTACAACCCCAATGACAAGAAGGAAAACAACATCCAAATGTAGCGAAGCACAAAAAATGGATTGACAAAAGTGAATCAAGCTAAGTTTCACGGGTCATATTAAGGGAAGAAAGGAATATAAATAAGGGCATTGGAATAGAAGATATAAAGAATGACAAAAAAAAACACGACACCTTCATCAAAATATTTAAATATTTTTTTTGTTGCATACCCCATGGACTGGCAGACAAAGTAAGTTATATACTGGATGCTCTTAGGAAAATAAAACCTTTACAAGAAAAATCAGCTATCAAACATCAATTGTAACAGATAAAATCAAAAGTATGTGAAAATCGAAAATAAAGTTACTTGTCATTTATGAACAGAAAAATCCCCTAGATTGACGAGAAATTTAATTTGTTTCTATTGCCCACGAAAATTTTGAAAATTGGATCAAAAACACCAAAGATATGTGGGAATCAGTATCTATAACTTTTGATATCAACAAAGCAATATACAATGGCATTAGATCTTCATACATTATACAGATAAAAGGCCTTATAGAGTAGCTTTATTTTAAGTACATAATATTTTTTTGCTAATTTGAAGAACTACAATATGAGTTTGAGAACCCCTTGACATTTAGAATATGAATAGTCTTTTGGACACATAGAACCAACAGTATAGAATTTTCTCTTGAAATCATAGAAAAATATGCATAGAATATCATTTAAAAATTATAGAACAATTTTTGGACAATTGAACAATCACTACAAAATAACATCATTTATTTTACATTGACCAATCATCATAGAATACTAGTAATATTCTCCTATTCATTTTTCTACAATACAAAGTAGCTTGATGTCTGTCTGTCCGTCCGTCCGTCTGAAGCTTAAGATCTTGGTAACCACTGAACTGATTGGATTCTACTCTTTAGGGTATTAAACCATTGGTCCTGTGGTAGTTTTAAGCTATTTTCTTGGGGGGTGGGACACCCCCAACCCCCCCAAAAATGAAAATATCCATCCCCCCAAAAAAAAATTTTGTATTTTTTCTAATTTTAATTTTTTTATGTTTTTTTTTATAAAATTCTACATATTTTTAAAAATTTTTATATCGTTTTATATTTTTTTATACTTTTTTATATTTTTTATATTTAAATTTTTTGTATTTTTTTAAAATTTCTTTTCTTCTTTTAAACTTTGTTTTTTCAAATTCAAAAAGATTGTGAAACCTTCCTTCTCCTTTAGGGGCGAAGAGAAAAAATTCGAAGGTTTTAGAAAATATAAATTAATATATAAAAATATAAAAAGTTATAACAAGTTATAAAGAGTTTTAAAATGTTTTAGAATACAGAAAATATCTAAAAAAATGTAAACAAATTTTTTTAAATTCTCCCCTGAACCTTTAGGGAAAAGCCCCTAGAGGCTAGGGGCGAAGCCGCTAGTGGAGGTATACAGTATTAAAGTATTACAGTATTATTATTAAAGGTAGGTAACTATATTGAAACAAAACCTGCCAATCATTCTATGTATTATTCTAAGTAGGTAACTCTATTAGGATGAAACCTGACAATTATTCTATATATAATTCTATGTAGAACTCTAATAGGACAAAACCTGACAATTATTCTACATATTATTCTAAGTAGGTAACTGTATTAGGATAAAACCTGACAATTCTGACGCATTCATTTGTCTCTTGGAATAAAGCTAAAACTTTTCTTGAAAGATATATTTTGAAAAATTAGGTCTAGTAAAATTTGAAGCAGAATTCTTGTCCGTCGGCCGAAGGTCCGGGCTAACAGAATTACCTGGTTTTAATTTTATGATTTGATTTTATTGTTCATGGAAAATTATTTGTAATACAATGCAATACATAATTTTTCAGTATGGCTGAGAACCGGTTCTAATCCTGCAGATATTTATCTGTTTCGACGCCATACTGGAAAAAATGCTTTTAGCATTTAGTAACCTATTTTCAAAACATCGAAATAGACTTCAGGAATCTAAATGAATGATGGTAGCCTGAACACTAATGAACACAATTAGAAGCTCTTTATAGTGCCTATAAAAATGACGTCATACAATTCAAATGTTCAATGATAGGCCAATAAACAGACTAAATTACCAATTATAGGCCAGTATTTATTTTAATTGACCAATGATAGGCCAGTATGAGGTCTTTTTTTATAGACACTATAAAAAGGTACACATTATTGTCCGTACCGCAAGTCCCTGAATGGATAGTATTGCTAAGGTATTCTGCAAGGAATGTGGCATGTTCAAGGAATTCTATTCACTATTCTGTCTTACTCTTATACATGTTCTACATATACATTATATTATTTTAGGCACTAGTGGTTGCACCCATAGCATCTAGGGGAAAGGTGGAAGCAGTAAAATAGCCGAAACCCTACCGAGACTTCAATTTGGAAATTAAATATCCTAGAACCACCCTGGGACCTTTGTAAAACTTCCCAAAAAACTTAATCGTTTCTGTGGTTAGCGAGATAAAATAAACAAACAAAAATATTTCCTTTTTAGTCAAATTGACATGTGTGTAAAAATTTCGACAATAAAACACATAAATATTGATGAATACTGAATAAATTATATTTTAAAAGCATAAAATTTACATTTACTCTTACTTATATCAGGAGGTGTCAAAGGTTTAAGGGTTTAATCTAATGCATTGGTAAAAAATTTGCGGTGGTAAAATGAGGGTTTTCAAAGTTTGAGGGAGGGGGGGGGCATCCTTTATCCCCCTCTTTGACGTCTATGCTCATGAGAAAACGCTTTTTCTTTTCTTTTTCTAACTCTCTTACCTCTAAATTTTGCTTCTGTCATTTCAAAAAGCTTCTCTATTATTGGACGGAGAAAGAGGGACAATGGACTGTTTTTTTTACAGCAGTCCCCAAAGTTTTATATTACGTTTTCTTATTTCTTAACAACTTTGGGGACTTTAGAGAATTTTAATTGGTTGGTTATTTAAGTTGATTGTTCAACCGTTTCAACCACTGGCACTAATTTTAATCTACAAATGGGGTAATTTTGTGTATCATATTGGGGATGTACATCAATTTATCAGCCATTGTCTTATTCCTCTAGATCGCAGATTATTGGAAGTACTCGTCCTTGTTGACATAAAGACTGTATGTCAGTGCAATGGTTCCAAGTTAAACATATAAAGAATGTTTGAAATTCCTAGGGATCTAAAGGGATAAGACTATATCCTATAGATTGATGTACATTCCCTATTATGATACACAAAATTACCACTTCTTTAGCGTAAAATTAGTGGTTGAAACGTTTGAACACTCAACTTAATATATCAAAAAATCAAAATTCACTGAAGTGCTCAAAGTCGTTAAACTAACGAATAATAAATATTATTATTAAACTTTGGGGACTAGTGTAATAAAGAGTCCATTGTCCCCTCTCTCTCTCTCTCTCTCTCTGGATAATTCCTATTAAGGATAATTAATACAACATCAATCAACTTTCAGCACAATAATAAATGTAATATCTTATACTACAGGGATCTAAAGGGATAAGACAATGGCCTTTAAATTGATATTTATCACTAATGATGATAAACAAATTTACCCATTCTTAGATTACAAGTTGAGGTTAAAACGTTTGGACACACAGCTTAATGAACAACAAATCAAAATTCATTAAAAGTCCCCAAAGTTGTTGGGCCAACAGATAAGAAAACTTTATTATAAATTATGGGGACTAGTGTATGAAAAAAAACCATTGTCCCAACCCTCCCTGGTATCGTGTACTCAGTGAACCATCCTAATTGTAAATGAGGCACAGGAAGTCTGTATGTCAGTCTGTCTGTTTGTACTTTATGCCTTATAATTTCACAAACAGCTGGATCGTGATAGTTAAAATATTTTCAGGTATGCTTAATTTAAATTATGTTCCTTTACACATGTCAGGTTTTGGAAGAAAATATTTTCCAATTAGGTACGCTCCAACCGATCTAATAGTGATTCCCAGAAAATTAGGCATTGCAATTAAAGTCTTTAAATGTAAGTACATCCATATTGGGTAATTTGGATCATGGAAAGAAAATGAAGTATCGGGTTTTATCTTTTTTTACAGTAGCCTTTGAGATGTTAATTTAGGTAAGGTTAGGTTCGGTAAATGTTAATGATTGTCCCTTAGGGTTAGGAAATTGGCCCCGCAAGGTTAGAGTCATCTTTTGGGCTAGAAATAGGAGAAAATATGAAAATACGAGGAAACCCGGTACTTCTATTTTTTTCCATGATCCGGCAATTTAACAGCAGATTTACATGGAACTTTTGAATCTAAAAAAATTCGTTTCTGAAAATTTAAAGTACTGTTAAATTTTTAATGTTCGTTTGTCCTACTGTATGATTTGTGCGCTTCTTTTGGATTTTACATCCTTGTTTTGATATACATATTTTGTCGAAAATCAAATATAAAATTGCGCAAAAGTTGAAGCAACACGGCACCCTTGTTTGCCATCACTTTTATTGTCAGGATGAATTAGTTGAGGTCTAGTGGAGAGCTGAGTGCCTCTTTTATGATAAAAATATTCTTTACTCAAAAGGTTAACATAGGAAATGGGTAAATGTAATTAGTAATCTTATCCTATTCAACAAATTCATCCATTTTTTGACACAAATTATCTTGTTGAGCAATGACAACCCCCCCCCCCCCCCACATTATTTTTGAAATAAGTTAAAAATATGGAGGAGAAAGGGGTATTTTTTATTTTTATAACTTTAGGTAAGGTTAATCTAGATTATATTGGTTACTTTGTAGCCCTGCAGAGTTAGGGCAGCAGGGGTTAAGTTATAGTAATCCTATTGTCTGTCCCGAAGGATCTCGCTAATCGCTGAACCGATATTGTTCTCCTTTACAGTGAAGCTTCTTATAAATCCTGGGAAGGTTTTAAAATATTTTTGGGAGGGTGTCTTCACCTCCCTTCCCCACAAATTTTTGTTTTTCTCTTTTGAAACTCAAATTTAAAATGGGATGATGTCGACTTTCCCCCCTCCTACCTTAAGTGCCCCTAGAGGCTTCTAGGGGGCTGGGCCGCTAGTAGTATAAAAACTAAAACCCTCATTAATTTCAATTTACTTTTTATAAAATTGGGGGGGGGGGGTGGCTATCAGTGCTCAACAGCCACTTTCATTTTAAAGGCGAAGTTTTTCTATAATTAGGATCGGTCCCTCCGTCCGTAACGGTTAGCTCTTTTCGCTAATTTAGACATGTCAGTATTATTGGATTTAATCATATATTAAAATAAAAGCGGTTCTTTCTGTCTGCCTGTCTGTGTGTACCGAAGTATCTCGCTAACCGCTGAACCTATATGGTTCTCCTTTACAGAGTAGCTTCTCACAGGTCCTGAGATGGTTTATACCTTTTTTTTGGGGGAAATTACCACCACCTCCCAAGAGAAATCGCCCCTAGACAAATATTTCCTCACCAAAACTTTTTAAAACTACAACTGAAAGTTGGGAGATCGATAAACCCCCCCTCCCCACGGCACACAAGGGCCCTCTAAGGCCTCTAGGGGAGTAGTTGCTAGTATGACTAAATAGAAACAAACATTTTCTTATGCGATACATGTGTCTGATTGACCATCAAGGGTAATATATCTATTTGATATACATATTATAATTATTATTTTTGAAGCCATATCAACACAGATTTCCTAACTTTATTTCTATTATTGTTTGGTTTTTCCATTTACACATACATGGAAGAAAACTCATTTCAATATGTTTTTTTTAAAAACGTTTTTTCAAATACAAATAAAGTCAAATCCATAGAATTTCTTAGGTTGGCCTAAACATCCATATCTTTACATAAATATGAAGGATAATGTAAAACTTATATATAGTTTGTTCCGTAAGGCATCATAGCGTAAGGACGAATATTCCCATTTGTAGCGAAACTGTTCAAAATTTTAAAAGTATAGAGAGACATAAAAATTAACATTAGAGAGGGAGAGAGGGAGAGAGTTGTTTAGATTTTAGATTTAAAATAATAAACTTACTTTTCTATACTAGATATTAGAGGCGTCGTCCCTTGCCTCTATGTTAATACAAAAACTCGCGACTGTGTCGTTTTACGTATTGTCTCTGCTCGTTTTAGGGAAGGTGAAAGGTTTGAATCTCGACCCAAAACCACTTCATAACTAAAGACGTTTAAAGAGTTTCCTACTGCTGCCATGTCAGGGGGAATGCCTTGGCCCAAAACAGGCGCAACACATTTGAGGCTCGGTGACGCCACCTTGAACATACTCTGCGTTTGAATTGCAGTGTAATGGGCTCAATTGCCTAGGGTATTAAGTAAGGTAACATCCAAATAACAACCAACTCCTTGATTGCACGACTTTTGTTTAGAAGTCCTGACTATTCATGGTAATAATTAACTTTGTCATCCTTGCTTTTTTATCTTAAAATACGTCATTAATTTCATACGTACAAATTTATCAAACAGTTTATTTAAATTATAAAAAGTAAACAAATTTATCAAAGTTTTAGCATAATTTATTTTCTAAGTTGGTAAAAGTTGAACATTGAACAAATTAAACAAATTATAAATGTCTAGATTAAAATTAAAGCAACTATTTAAATATTTTAGATGTAATTATAACCTGGAATATGAAGGAATAGGAGAGGATAAAGGGGGAGAAGATTAATAGCAGGGCTCAGCAGCCGCGCCTTCAAATTGCAACTCGCTTGTGTGAAAAAAAAGAGTTCTTAAAAAATGGATTGTATGTTTAGGAACAGGTTTAGACATGAAGCTGAATTTAAATTTATAATATGCCGAATTAACTAAGTCTTACAAACAGCTGACACGCGGCTGTCAAGTTCTGATGAATGGATACATTTTTAGATAGCATATTATTGAAATTTGATAAACCAGCAGCTCAGACCCATGCCCCTAGTGGCTCTGAATTTGAAGGAGAACTCAATAGGCTCGTTGGTTAACAAGATCTTTACAGACAAGTCTATCACTATTAATACTTCATATATGTAATAGAATATTAGTTCTATTTCAGCTTAACATGCTCTTGTTGCTTTTTAAAAGCAAAGCTTTTCTATAATTAGGATTGGTCCGTCCGTAAGTCACAGACAGATAGCTCTTTTCGTTAATTTAAATAGGTTAAAATTGTCCTATCGATTTTAAACTTTGCATGGTGATTACTGTAGTAGTTAGGTACGATTTAGAAAGCGTAGCAACTCTATAACCGTTACCAGAATGTCCATACGTCCATTTTAAACATGTTGATTTTTAACTTTTTAACAACAAATAATTATGTGATAAAATTATCCGATTGGTCTGATTTTTGGAATACTGATTCCTAGGACAAAAAAGTACAATGTTATAAGCGAAGCATATCTATAATCAAGTCCTCAAAATGTAAGTATGTCCTTAAACAATATCCTGTATTTACGTAGTTTTTCAACAAATTTACTAACAATTTTGTTTCTACTTTTATACATTTATGTTCTGATTATTCAGTTCTGATAATCTTCAAGTATAAATGTTCGTTTGTATTACCGTTTCAGAGCTTTGCTTTTGTGGATGTTGTCATCCTTGTTTACATGTACAAGAGATCATTTTTAAAGGCTTAAAACTGTAAATGATTTTCTCGTATTCATTCGAATCCGGTGGATAGGAACCGGTTCTCATCCATACGAAAAAAACTATGTCTAGCATCGTATTATACTCAGCTTTCTACGAATATAAAAATGTACAATCATAAGATTAAAACCAGTTTTTTTAGCCGGTGTCTTCGACACCTCGGGGCTAAAAAAAACTAGTTTTAATCTTATAATTGTACATTTTATATCCGCGGAAAGCCGTTTATAATACGATGCGAGAAATAACTATTATTAAATCGTCAAAAATATCAAAATGTTTCCACTAATAATTTTAATTAATAGAAAGGGTAATTTAGTTTACAATAATTTTGGGTGTACATCAATTTATCATTCACTGTCTTATCCGTTAAAATCCCTGGCTAATTATGGACAAAATTGCTCTTGTTGAAATTCGAATATGATACTAAAATTTCCATGATAAAACCAGCATTTTGAATAAAAAAGTTACAATCTTCAAAAAGATAAAAACTTTAATGAATATTTTCCTGTTCTACATATATAAAAGTAATTTTAAGACTTTTTAAAAGCGAAGCTTTTCTATAATTAGGGTCGGTCCGTCCGTACGTCCGTCCGTCCGTACGTCCGTCCGAGATAGTTAGCTTTTATTCGTTAATTTAAGCATGTTAGAATTGTCCTATCGATTTCAAACTTTGCATGGTGATTTCTGTAGTAGTTAGGTACGATTTAGAAAGCGTAGCAACTCTATAATCATTACCAAAATGTCTGTACGTCCATTTTAAACATGTTGATTTTTTTACTTTTTTAAATATCTTTTTTCGTGAATTTAGGCATGTTAGAATTGTCCTATCGATTTCAAATTTTGCATGGTAATTCCTGTAATAGTTAGGTACGATTAAGAAAGCGTAGCAACTCTATAATCATTACCAGAATGTCCGTACGTCCATTTTAAACATGTTGATGTTTCTACTTTTTTAACAACAAATTTTCGTATGATCTAATTATCCGTTTGTTCTGATATTTGGTATATTGATTCCTTGGACAACAAAGAACAATATTTTAAGCGAAGCAACTCTATAATCAAGCCCTAAAGATGTAAGTATGTCCATAAACATTATCCTGTATCAAGCAGTTTTTCAACAAATTTACTTACAATTTTGCTTCGAATCTTATACTTTTATATTCTGATTATTCAGTTCAGACACTATATACACTATGTCCGTTTGTCCTACCGTTTCAGTGCTTCGCTTTTATGGATGTTGTCATCCTTGTTTAATTGAAAATTCTATAATATTTAACTAGTTGCTTCACCCCTGGGCTCTAGAGAAGGTCCGAGAAGGTAAAATAAAAACTAGTATAAAACCATCTGTTATAAATATTTTGAAAAAAACTTGCTTCTTTATATTTTAGAGTTGACTCCGCAAAAAAACAATCCTAGGACAAAAAATATCTTAAGATACTATTTATTGGATATTTTTAAAGCATAGCTTTTCTACAATTAGGGTACGTGAGGCGTGGATACCTCGGATCCTTGATTTAAAAATATTCTATTTATTTTAAATCACGATATAGTTATGTACACACACAGCTAAATACTTTTCATAAAACGAAACGGAATCGTGCTAATTTCATTTCAGATAAAGATAAAAAAAAGGATGATAACATCCATAAAAGAGAAGCTCTGAAACGGTAGGACAAACGAACATTAACTTTTGTAGAGTGTCAGAACTTATTAATCAGTATATAAAAATATAAAAGTCGAAAAATTTGTATATAAATTTGTCAAAAACTGCTGAAATACAGGATAATGTTTAAGGACATACTTACATTTTTAACACTTGATTATAGAGATGCTTCGCTTAAAACATTGTGCATTGCTGTCATAGGAATCAGTATTCCAAAAATCAGAACAATCGAATAATAATATCACATACAAATTTGTTTTTTTAAAGTTAAAAATCGACATGTTTAAAATGGACGTAATGACATTCTGGTATTGTTTAAAGAGTAACGTTTTTAAATTGTACCTAAGAACTAAAGGAATCACTAGGACAACTCTAACATTCCTAAATTAACGAAAAGAGCTATCTGTTCCGGATGGACCCTAAATATAGAAAAGCTTCACTTTTAAAAACAGTATGTAATATCTAAGGAAATGTCTTTTGTTTGTCCGTGTAAGATCTCGGTAATCATTGATGCGATTATGTACTCAATTTTAGGAAAGCTTCATATAATAATCCTTATAAAGTAACACAATGTTTGTCTGTTTGTACCGAAGGATCTCGCTAATCACCGAACCGATATGGATCTACTTTCCAGTGTAGCTATCGTAGGTCCTGGGAAGGTTTATAGCCATTTTGGGGGAGTATACCCCCATCATACCAAGAAATATCGCCAAAAATAAAATAAAAACACTGCCTAGCGGATATATTTGGCAAACAACTAAAAACCAAAAAAAACATAACTCATCCCATCTGGCTACGAAAAAAAATATTTTTGGCAAACAGCTGATTTTAACATAGATTGAAAAGAATTTTAGATGCCCCTAGAGGCCGCTAGGGGCGTTACCGATAGTCAGTTATTAAGTAGCTGCCCTATTAAACTAGGTATAGATTACAGGTACAACCTATGGGAAAACACGTTATACATTTGTTATAAATCAAGTCAACATACATACAGACAAGAACAATAATGTAACAGTTTCGCAGCAATTAAAAAGATATGGTTCAGGCATTTATGTCCATAAGGTTAAAACTACTGGGATCTTAAAGGATAAGATAAGGAAGGATAAATTAATGTGTCCCAAATTTATCCATTAACTTTATTGTGAACTGGCGGTTATGCTTTTAGCTTTTACGGGCTAGAAAATTAGCTTTAAACCATCCTAATGCTTTGATCTGAAAATGAAACAGCCTAAAACCATCAAAGGACCTATGTGAAGTTACGTAAAGTAGAAAACTCAATCTGTTGTGTAGGTATTGAGATTTTAAGCTACTGACAAAAATTCTTACTACTTTACATAAGGGTATTGATGTTCAAAATATAAAAACCGGTAAAGACCAGTAAAGAGCAGTAAAGAGCAGTAATACACATACCTGAAAAACGAAAATTTTAGATGGCCTCGTTTTGCCATATCTAGTTGTAGAGTAGCTGTGCCACTAATAAATCAAGATGCAACATTTTATATATTTTGTATAATTTCTGGGTCCTATTGGAGATTCGGTGTTCCTACTTCATAGACAAACAAATAAAGTGACAAATAGCGATTATGTAAAAATAATATAAACATTTTACTATGTTTTCCGCATGATTCCAAGATCTTATAAAATATCTTTAACTCAAATTTTATTCAAAAGAGGATGATAACATCCATAAAAGCAAATGTCTGCCAAATTACGTAAATACAAGATAAAGTAAAAGGACATACTTTCATTTTTAGGATTTGATTATAAGGATTCTTCGCTTATAGTATTTGTTGTCCTAGAAATCATAATTTCAATAATTAGAAAAATGAGATAATCATATCATACAAAAAGTTGTTTTAAGAAAATTTTAGCTCAATTTCAATATGAAAAAGATTTTGAGATTGGATAAACACCAAGTCTAAAATGCATTGTAGCTGAATTATCCCAAACCAGATGAACTGAATTTAGTTTCCGAAAGTGTGCGTAGCTTCCGCGTCCTATCTCAATATTTGCTACTAGCTAAAAAGCTTCACACTTAAAAAAAAAATCAAAATTTGAAAAAATAAAATTTTTGAATGTATAATGTATAAATCGTTTATACATTAAATCGCTTTTCCATTTGACCGGAGTCGCTGAAAATAGGGTCTGCAATAATTGGGTTATCTGCTGTACACTTTAGGAAACTAGGGCTCGAATAGGAAATTTATTTCAGCTGATCCCAAACCAGCCATATCTACACAAGTCTGTTCAGAAATGTCCATACAAATCCTGGCAAATTTGTCCCGAATCTGGATAACCTCCACAAGGGGGGGTGGGGGTTATACTTGAAATCTCTTACTTTTCTCATTTGTTTTATTCTTATTGTTTTAAAAATAATTACAACTTTTGGACGAAATCATCCTTGTTTATATTGTATTAACTACCAATAGTAGTAAAATTCCCACTAGACCTAAAGTCTGTAGTAATTCAGGAATGAAAGGGAACAGTGGACTTAATATAAATCATTTTTTAAAACCACGTTATCCTATTCGTTGTTTCAAAACTTTGGGTACTTTAATTAAATTGTGATTGTTAAGTTCTAAAGCAAGTTGTCCAAACTATTCAGATTTTAATTTTAATCTACAGAAGGGGTAAATGTGTTTAAAATCATTGGGGGATGTAATCCAATTTACTGTCCCTTGTCTTATCCCCTAAGATATCTGAAATAAACCCATGCAATGGCAACTTTACCTATAAATGTGTCAATACACTGAAAATATATGAAAATTGTATTGCGCTTTTGCATCAATTGGCCGTAATCGTCTTTGATAATATTTATAAAGCTGACTTTAAAAGCCTTTGATGTTAATAAATGAATATAAAGATTATTAAATTATAAATATATATATCGTAAATGTTTTGCCCATGGATTAAATGAAATTAAACAAAATCTAATTTTATATAGACGTTGCAATAATTGCATTTCCAATAAAAATCAAATCCCTCTAATGATATAATGTTCAGGCAGAAGGTCAAAGTTGATTTTAGAAGATGCATTTAAGTCTTCAGGATCTTCTTATTAATTTTTGAAAGATGCTTTGCAAATTTCCCCTGTAGGAATGAAATGACTTTCATAGCATGACTGATAGTAGATCTACTGACTGAACAACGTAAATATTTTTCCAGTAACACTTCGAAACCGATTAATATCTGGTGGATTAGAACCGGTTTTCAGCCATATTGAAAAATCGTATTAAATCTACAAATATTAAAATGCACAATTTTAGGATTAAAACCAGTTTTTTTTATATCAGCGGAAAGCTGTTTATAATATGATAAATTATAGAGTAGCTGCGCTCCTAATATATAAATAAAAGAATGTCTATTTTTCCATCTAAGTGTCTATATGTGTGTATCTGGGTCACTAACTTCTGTACTGACATGGTTCTCCTTTAAAGTAAAGCATCTAATAAGTCCAGGGGAGGTTTATATATAGTTTAGTGTACATGAAAACTTCAACCCCCCTAAAAAAAATTCTTTTATTTTTTAAAATAAAATGGAAAGTGGAGAGATGATATAGCCCCCCCCCCCCCCCCCCCCCAACTCTCTACTTTCACTCAAGTACCACTAGAGACCTCTAGGGGCGTAGCCGCTAGTATATAAACTACAACAATACAATAAAACTGAATGAATAGTTTATAAAGTTTTGGCTATTCTTAAACCTGACCTGACGCAATAAAACTGGTTGGATAATATTACTTGGGTAATTATTTCTTCTAATTAGTTTTAATCATGGCTCGGCAGCTGATTTAACAGACAAAATTACCCGCAACTTTAAAAATCCAAAGCTGAGGAAACGCTGTATTTATTTTTATTTTTACTCACAAGAACAACAAATACGAATGATTGTACACAAAGTAATACGATATCTGTCTGTCTCATTGGTCCTGTGCTGGTTTTAGCCTATTCTCTGTGGAGACGGGACGCAACCTGCAAAAAAATTGGCCAAACTACCCCCCCCCCCCCCAAAAAAAAATGATTTTTATATAACACTTCTTGCCTATAGGGCGAAGCTACTAGTAGTTTTTAAAGCAATAACAATTTTTAATAATTTGTAACAGAATTTTGGTCGTTTTTTAACAATCCGCAGTCAACAACAAAATAATATAGGCGACTGCCGAGCCCTGTTTTAATTGTAGTTTTTCCTGCATAATTAGGGGGAAAGATATATAAATTTGGAGACACAATACAAAACTTTAACTATTTATTTGCAGGGAGAGAGGGGACAATGGGCAGTTTATTAAACTAGTCCCCAAAGTTTTATAATAATGTTTGCTTATTCGTTGGCTTAACAATTTTGGGGACTTTTAATGAATTTTGATTGGTTTGTTTATTAAATTGAGTGTCCATTTGTTTCAAGCACAAATTGTAATCTACAGATGTGGTAATTTTGTGTATTAACATATTGTACATCAATTAGTCGGCCAATATCTTATCCCTTTAGATCCCTGATTTATTTGGCCAGATTTTATAACAGTTTAGTTTTAATTAAAATCAGGTAATACAAATACTTCAAACTAATAATAAACAACATCTATAACAGCAAAGCTTAAAGAAAGTTGGACAAACAAACATTAGCAGATATACAGTAACAATCCATTTGATATTTAACATTATTTAAAGCTGAATATAAATCTCACAATTAATTATTACAGGATACATAATGAGGCAATTCTTCTGTGGCCAAACTGTTTTATAAACATACTTTGCTTATAACATTATACCATGTGGTTCTTGGAATCCATATTCCAAAACTCAATATTATACCATATCATACATCCTTATTAGATTATTGTTTTTCAAAAAGTAAAAATCTTTTTTGAAATGATACTTAATAAAGAGTTGCCAAGCTTTCTAAATTGTATCTTACTGTTACAGGAATCATGATACAAAGTTTTGAATCGATAGTTTAATTTAACATTCCTTAATTAACAAGAAGATCACGATCGGACTAACCTATCCTAATTATAGAAAATCTTCGCTTTGAAAAAAGAATGCTGTGACTTATAACTATTAGACCTTTTACTCAAAATACGCTTTTTTCAATTTCATTCTTCTGCTAACCTAAAAAGTTACTTTAGGGGCCTAGAAATACATGTACAAAATTTCAGCTCTCTATCTCTACTGGCGACCTAGCGCCAGGCATGCAAAATATCAACAGATAACGGTAGCACGGCAGTTTTAACAATATCTCAGCAATGTGCAGGTTTTAAGCTCTTCTGCATATTTCAATTTAAAAACATAAGGACAAAAATATCCCAAAAATCGTTTGTCAAAAACTACTCTACACCTAGCGCCAGTCAGTTTTCTAAAATCATGCAAGTCTCTCTATTTATTTCAGTATCTTTGTAAATATTGTAAGCTTGTTATTGCTGCACTAAATACGGACATAGTTGTCTTGTTTAGGTATATTTGGATTATAAGTTTACAGATATTATAATTCTTTAACTTTTGTTAATAAGAGATATAAACAGTAAACACACCCTACAAGATATATTTGTTTATGGTAATGTCCAAAAATTTCATTTGGTGGGGTCCCTCAAAAGGACAACAAACAAACTACGTTATCTGGTTTGTTGGCTCAAAATATCGGGTTTTTTTTTTCAAAATATTGTTTGGTTGATTTAGATAAGAAATGTTTAAACTTTTCAACCAACAATATTAATCAGAAGATGTAATGTTGTTTCTCGTATTCATTTGAATCCGGTGGATAGGAACCGGTTCTCATGAATACGAAAAAACTATGTCTAGCATCGTATTATATCCAGTTTTCTACGAATATAGAAATGTACAATCATAAGATTAAAACTAGTTTTTTTTAGCCGGTGCCTTCGGCACCACGGGGCTAAAAAATCTAGTTTTAATCTTATAATTGTACATTCTTTATCCGCGGAAAGCCGTTTATAATACGATACGAGAAATAACTATTATCATCTTTGTGGCTGTAGATAAAGAGGGTAATTTTTTTCGCACAATTCTGTATCGTTGGGTGTTGGGTTGTAGGTAAATGCCCTCATAAAGTCAAAGTGTTCTTAAGTATAACCAAATGTATATATACTAGCGGCTTCGCCCCTAGCCTTTAGGGGCTTTGCCCCAAGAGGTGAAAATTAAGGCAAAATTTGTAAAAGGACCAGGGCATCTTCAGCAAAAAAAAGGACCAAGGAAATGTTCTGCAAAAAAAAGGACCAAGGAAATGTTCTGCCAAAAAAAGGACCAAGGAAATGTTCTGCAAAAAAAAAAAAATAGGGGGAATGGGGTGTCCCACCCCACAAGAAAATAGCCTAAAACCACCACAGGACCAGTAGGTATACTTCCTGAAGAGGAGAATCCAACCGGTTCAGTGGTTACCGAGATCTTAAGCTTCAGACGGACGGACGGACAGACAGACATCAAGCTACTTTGTATTATAGATATGAAATGGTCCATAATTAAGAATAGTTTGACTTAATAAGAGCATTTGACTACAACTCAACACCCAACTTTACGGAATTACGCCAAAAATGACTCTCATTATCGTCTTTTTTTTTATTGTATTAAAATGTAAGATGTATTAAGGCCATATAACAACTAGCCCGTTTTTTAATAAGAATTTGATTTTGTCAGGAAGTTCTAAATCTGCAAGTATTTGTTTCGATGTCTGGGCATTTACCATACTTTTTACTTTTTATACGTCAATCTATATGTCACGAATCTGACATATAGCTTGACAACTACAGATGGTTTTTTTAAACGCCGGTTGTTATACAAGATTCGAACTTAGCACCTAGTGTACTATTAAGCCCCAAAACCTTGATAACTTGTGTTGTATGGATATTCCACATTATAGCAGTATTGGAAAACATTTCTTTTGAACTCGGGCTGGGGGGCTTTTTATGCACCCCCCCCCCCGCTTCCCTTCCTCTCAATCTCAAACCTACACACCGCAGTATTAGAAAATCCGCAAAAATTTCCATAATATTTCTTGAGATATGAGTTAAAAAAATCAGGAAATGAAAGGACAATGGCAGGTAAAATTAATCCCTATTTAAAAACAGAATTACAAACAAAAGTAAAGGGGGATGAGTAAAACTTCCTTTATTGTACTATCCCCTTATCCCTGCACACTGGTTAAAATATTATTGTATAACACTTTCTGCTGTCTGTTAGAACTGTTATACGTATTCCTAGGGTTTTGCAAAATCAACAATGTTTAATTAAAGATTTTACAACTTTTCGGTTGCAG
This sequence comes from Acartia tonsa, assembly GCF_053477335.1. NCBI lineage: Eukaryota > Metazoa > Arthropoda > Copepoda > Calanoida > Acartiidae > Acartia > Acartia tonsa. Next base: position 30,911,069 of record NC_137264.1, on the reverse strand, counting down.
TCAAGCAAGGTGGGGAGGTGTGTTTAAATAGGCAATATAAGTTTTCACCCTGCCTACCCCCCGCCCCCCCCCCCCAAAAAAAAAAAATAATCCTCCCCCAATTTTAATTTAACCCCATTTAGAATTAATCACCCGTCCTAATTTTAGCAAAATGGAAAATTGGGGAATAGTCCCTTTCGTGGCAACGCCCCTTTAGGCGCAATTCGACGTATTTTTAAAATGGCTTTATAGGTTATTTTAGGTTAGGTTATATTAGGTTAGGTGATTGCCCGACAGGGTTAGGCAATTGGCCCCGCCGGGTTAGAGCCCCCCGCAGGGGCTAGAAATAGGAGAAAAGCTACTGTAAAAAATATGAAGAATAAGGTGCGTTGCCACGAAAGGGACTATATCCGAAAATTGTTATGTAGCAACAGATTTTAATGGCATACGACTAAATGCCTTTAAAACGAGAGAAAAACAAAGTTTTTTTTTGTCGACTACCATCTCCTATAAAACGGGTGGAACTCAAGGCAAGCATTTAGAACCTGAAGATCAGGGAAGGGAATGTGATTCTGAGGAACAATTCAAAAAGAAAATTTAACCACAACCCCCTTCTCTTATTTCTCCCCCATCTTGCCCACTTCCCTTCAGTTACATACAAAAACAAGATTTACACCAACTCTAAACCAGCAAAATATTTAATTTTCGGCAATTTCAAATGGAATTAATTGGCTGAATAGCATCCCCTGCTGAAGATAAAGTACTTGCGATCAAAGGGAATTGTCGATAATTTACGCAGCAATAAAATTTAAATTTACTGCAATGCAAGCAATGCAAAGAAAAAAAAATCTTTAAATATTAATCAATCATATCAATCTATAAGAGACGGCCAGCTTAACATACCGACATAAATATTAGTCTTTCTGTTTCTGGGCTTTAAAATCATATCTATAATTCTGACAAAGGCCTAACAATTGAAAATGCGACAAAGTGGTGTTTCTTTGTCTTTTCTTTATACCTTACAATAGATTTAGTGCCTTCGAAGGACTTAATAAACAATCAACCTTAATTGGAATTTGTAGCAGACGAAGATTTTTGTTTATATATAGTTATTTTATAAAATAAACGTTATTATAAAATTTTGGGTATTAGTCCCCTCTTTATTTCTCTGAGTTTTATGCTAAGATGCGAACTCGTGGATGAAATGAAAAAACTAACTGATCTTTCGTACCAAAATATGTACACGTTCTGCACTGTGCTCTTATTGGTCTAATTTACTGATGAGGGATCTAGATCTACTATATTTATTCCATATACCAACTGTTCAGTATATACACAAATATCAAATCAACTATTATTTACCAACTGTCTATATCAAATCCTAAAAATGTCCGTCTGTCTTTCCGTATGGAGAAAAGTTTATCATTACTACATCTAATGGGCTCTGTTTTTAAGGAAACCTTCAAATGGAGCCGGTAATGTATAGGTTTTTAAACAATGTAATGGGGATGTTAACCCCCCCTAAGTAAAATCACTGGAGAACGAAACTCACTAAATTGGAGCTGCTGTAAAGGTATTGTTAGCGAGGGAGGGGTTTTAGTGCTCGATAGGCACAATGAGAAAAAGTACCGTATTTCATTCTGTTACGCTATCATATAAAGTAGTAAGGTCTTTGGAATTTTGATTGTCCATCAAGTTCTCGCCAACTAATGAACCTATTATGTTATCAAGGAAACTTTACATGGGTCTTGGGAGGATTTTCTACTCTATTTCTAAATTTGTAATGAATTGGGTGGTTCTATGCTATTTGTCTGTCCCCGCCCTCCCCCATTCGAATACAGAGCCGCTAGATGGTTGAGGCAAAGCTGCTAGTCAGTTAAATGCTGATTTGAATATTTACCCATTATATCGAATGCTTTGCTGATGTCAAACTGTAGTTTTTTTGTATGAAATATATCTTAGATAAAATGACTTCTTTAATTTAAAGTGGCTTCTAAACATTCTTAGGCGATATCATCTTTTTTTCTTAATTAGGTTAGGTTAGGTTAAGGCTAATTTTGTCAGGGGGCCGGGCCGGGGAGATTACAAAAATTTTTAAAATTGAAAGAAAAAAATCTAAGAGGTTAATACCCATTTTTTTTTATATCGTAGCTTTTCTTCAACAATGGTTTGTCCACCTGTCTTTATACTCGACTAATATACTTTGGCTCACAGTGTTTCGTAATTTTAAAAATGATTTTGTAAATTAACAGTTAACTAATTCTGCTATATTTTCTAAGTTTTAGCAACAGTTTATAGAATTGTTCTTTTCTTCGTATGCATTTAACTTAGATTTATAACAAATCAGACTTTCAATTATTTTAAAGTTTATTGAAATTTGTATTTATTGTCATAATATATGTATAATAGTTTTACTTATGTGTACACAGAACAGAAAAACATTTTCTGTCAGAAACTTTATAATTACTTTTCATAAAAGAAACAGGTATAACCCCTTTAATCGTTAGTGGACCTCTCTTAGCCCTTTCTCAAAATTATATAGTGTATCAAAATTATCAATAATTTTTCGATAAAGGGGAGGAAGGTTGATAAATGCTTTCCCTCCCCCTTTTGTTTTTCTAAATCTTTGTCTGTAAGTACAATTCTCCACAAGGGCTAGGTCTCGAGCTGTAGTGACCTGAAGAGGTGCTTATTGTAATTTCTCTAGCATAAATTGGATTTTTTTTTACCATTTTCATAAGGTTTATATCAAAAAAAGTGAAGCAATTAGTTTCTTGAACACCATTTATAAGGTATTTAAAGTCTAGTTATTAAAAAAATACTCAATAAAAAAGTTTAAAGAAAAAATTTGACTTTGATGAAGGAGGGAAAGGAAACAAAAAAATCAAAGCGAATGGCACAGTAATAGACGGGGACCCTATAACCCTGCGGGGCCACCAGTTGCAAACCTGACCTAACAACTACTGCAGATGCAACACCCATCCCCTTTACATTTTTTTAAAGGGGGTGATGACGGTTGTGATGACGGGTTTTAAGATAGAAATGGCAAAGATACATTCTTTTACACGATAACACAATATTTTTTTTTTCTTTGAATGTTTCTTTTATTAAATGCACTTATCTCGTAGCACTGCTACTATAGAACAAAGTTTCGTCTGTACGTGCATACGTAAAGTAAACTTAAAAAGGATGACAACATTCAAAAAAGCGAAGCTGTGAAACAGAAGGATAAACGAACATAAATACTTTTTAAAGCTTCATTAAGCAGAATAACAAAATATTATTGAAATTTGTTAGGAACTGTTTAAATATAAGATACTGCTTAAGGATATACTGGCATTTTTAGGACTTTATCATAGAGATGCTTCGCTCATAACTTTGTTGTCCTAGGAATCTTTATTCCAAAAAATCAAATAAATAGGATAGTTATATCATTATACAAATTTTAGCAAAACAGTTAAAAACATGTTTGAAATCGACAATTTTATACAATCTAATAATTTATCAAGCTCGTTAATATTCAAATATCCAAGTAACAGATCTATAGTGGAGATATATATACAGATAACTTTTCAAAGGACCTTTTTTGCCTGCTAGCAAATTGGTTTCTGCTACTTGGCTGGGTTAATATTCACGATAATATTGGTTGATTTTCAGAGACCCAATTGAGAGTCGGCACAAGGTATTCCATTGGAATGGGGACATACAGTTATTTAACCTCCACCCACTCTAGTGTATTATTCATGAAAGTTAAAATAGTGTGAGATGTCGTCGTTTTATATTCTATAATAAAATTAATAATAATGTTAACTGCGAATTAATGTGATGAAATATTATATTATACTTAGCGGTTATTTATTTAAAGGGACAGAAAGGAGCTTGAAAAAGATCTAAAAACATAAAGACCGAAATCTGAAAATAAAATAGCCTAAAACCACCACAGGTCCTAAGTTAAACTTACCTAAAATAGAGAACCCAATCGGTTCAGTAGATATTGAGATCTTCAGCTTCAAACAAAAAACTCCCATTACTTTATACAATAGGAAGGATATTCCAACTTTAATTATACATTAATTTAAAGAAAAAGAAAAGTTCCTATTTTTGAGAATCATGTCGGCCGAGAAATTAGCGATATCCTTCGATACAAACACACTTATACCATACAGATTCCATTAAAACGGCATCCTGTTACCTTAATGAGATAGAATATAATAATTAATACAAAATTAAAAACAAGAATATTCAATATATAAATGTATTTCTAATCTTTTCATGTTTTTAGCACAGGATTTTTATAATATGATAATTATAAATTTGTTGAGTACCTAGGTTTAAGAATTATATAGTTTTTGTTTAACAAAATAGGATTTTACAAGTTAATTTATAATTACATAGAAAATTTGAATTCAATAACTAAGTATTTGTAAACAAAAAAGTTAATATTGCTAAAAATAGCAACTTTGTTTTTATATGAACAGAATAAAATTTGGTGATTAACTGTAATATTCCTTAGCCTTACAATTCTGTTGGGGAGAGGGGGTGGATGGATAGCTAGAGATAGGATAGATAGATAATATGTAAGTCAGGTACTAGGACCATTTTTATCTGACAGAAATACCACCCAACAACAAAGTACAATCAATAATTTTATTTCATACATAAAAATTTTAAAATTTATTTGATATTTTTGTACTTTGTCTTGGGTTTATGTTAGTTAGGTTTTACAATAATATTTTTTTTTAAATTCGACACTCTTAGAGTTAGCTACAACAACAAATTAATTGAATAACTATAGGTAAGGGGATAATTGTCAACAAATGATCTCAAGTGAAAAAATATTAAAAAGGGCACCTCATGATGGTGCAATTTTATAATATTTAGGTATATAAATCAAAAAATATAAACAATTTTTAATTAAAAATTGTTTTCTTAAACTTAATTTGGGCCATCTTTATGGTAAATTAGAATGGGACTTTTAATACAAAAATGATATAACTATTAAATTTCAAACATAATAGAGAAAACAGAGATTCTAAAGAAACTATTAAACAAAAATTTATGGTTATAAAAAATACTAGTCCCATCCTTAAAATAAGTCAGATACAATTGTTATTATTATTGATACAATAACATTGTCTTGTTTCATATTCTAAATTACTTTCAATTTTGATTCTACACATTATAATTTGATTTAATTTTCAGAAAGATATTATAATAGCAAAAATAAAATATAAGCATGGAAATTTTATAATATTTATAGATTCTTAAAGGCACATGAATGATTATAATAATTTTAAGGCTTTTACTTTATCTTGCAGTCAATACTTAAAAATATTTTGGAAAAAAGTAAGAAAAGTAAAAACTCCAATTTAAGCATAAGCCTTAAATAAACTATCATATGGAAGACAGCTATAAAATATCTTGTTCAGAAAATATTAATTACAGATCAACTGTTTTATGTGGCGTCATTGTTATGTATGGTCGGAAAACCAAACGATTTTTAAGGATCCAACCATATAAAAGTTAGAGTAAAATAAAATACTAACTACAGTAGGTAGGTAGTTAAGATACCATTATGCGAAAAAGACAACACAAGCTTTAAACACTCATGAAAGTCTTTCATTTGTCATAATTTTTAGGCTAGGTAGATGTTATGGACGGAAAATTTACAATTTTAAATATCATATAGCAACTATCAGAAAGTGATAATTTTAAAAGTATAGAAAGAGCCTTATTTTGTTACACCTAACTACACAAGATATATGTATAATCATTTATAAAGAAATTTGTTATCTATCACATTGTAATTATGAAAAGATTTCATGCAAAGGCAAAATGACAAATAGATTGTCTTTAACAAGTATCGTGTCATGCAAAAAGACATTGTAGAAAACTTTAGTAATTTTAAAAAATAAACTGGATTGACTAACATTAACATTTTTAATTTTATTATAAGTCTTAGTTGCGCAAGAAAGTTTTAAAGTATTTAAATATAAAAATGAATGAATTTCTTATAGATTTAAAGTTTAAAAACCCACATTAAAATATACTTCAAAATATTTAAAGTAAAAGTTAAACAAAGGCCCCGAGTTCCGGGTCAACTTCGTAGACAAATCTTTCCACACGTGGTGTGGACTGGGAAGGAGTATTAGTATGTTGTTGTTGTTGTTGTGATGAAGCCGCGCGGCCAGGTGTGGGCGTGCTGTTTTGCGACGCTGTTGCGATGGGATCATGATCACGTGATGTTGAAATGTCGTCTTCGGTCAGAGTGTCCACTGTTTCGGTGCTGAGACCTGAGCGGAGACTGGACTCTGCGCTGGAGGAAGATGACACTTGAGACAATAATGGTTGGCTGGAGGAGGTCGACACAATTGAGGACAACCCGCCCTCTGTCAGGGATATTATGGTGCGGGTCTTCCCGCCAATTGTGGATGTTGTAACGGAGGAGCACACCGCCGATAGGGGGCGATGATTTGTGTCTGTGGCGCCCATCATGGCCGGGTGGTTCGAGTTCATTATGATGGAGGAGGAAGAGGGTGTTGGGGTGGGAGTGGCTGTTGTCGTAAAGGAAGTCGACAAGGGGGAGGATATGGACGAATCTGTATCGTCAATTTCATTGTGAAGTAGGGGGTGGGTGTAGGTGGGGTAGGTAAAACCAGGCGGAAAATTATATTCCTAAAAATAAATTAATATTAGTAAATTAATCATTTTGATTCAAAACTTCATTATTGTTAGATTCAGTAAAAATGCCATTGATTTAAGCTACAAAAATGACAATTTAAAAGGTATCTGTTAAAAAAAAGTTTTCTTCAACAAATGGATTGCAAATCATCATACCTTTATCTTAATTTCCTATTTTCAATGATTATGGCAGGTGACATACTTTTAATTATTGATTGATTTGCAAGTTTCTTAGAGTTTGGACCTTAGACTGGAAAATGACGAGACACTTTTGTATTGCCATAAGAGCCAGCTCAAGCAAAACATTCAAGTATAACTTAACACTCGTTATTACCTCACCATTGCAAATTTTGAGGTGCCCCAGATTAAGTCATCGTAATGTATGTCACTTTCTCAGAGGAGCCTTTATTTACTTTTATATCATTACCTGGTTGAGGCTGGCTAGCTCAACTTCATCATCTGTGTCGACCACATCTTCCTCGCTGACAATGGGAACAGAGGACTTCAGGTTGGCCAGGAAAGCCATCTTTTCCCTACAAATAATTTGGTTTTATTTCATTCAATTTTAAAGATATATTAAAATATGAATCAGGAATAAGGTACCTAGAGCCAACAAGCGAAATAATCTAAAAAAATATTTGGGGGGCAGATGTAAAGGTCGTCAATTTTACTAAGTGTTCCCCCCCCCCCCAACAGCTAAAATTGCGTATAGGTTTCGTGATTTTTTCCTTAATAATTTCGTTGTTGGTATAAGCTGATTATGAATAAAGGTTATATGGTTTCTTTTGTGCAAATAACTTGGAATTATTTTCAGGGGTGTATCACTGTATATTCTGCACAAGATTCATTTTTCCCCGGCTGCAAAATATTTAATTTCCAAATTAGTGTTTGATTTTAATGGGAATATAATATAACAATAAGCCCTTACCTAAAAGACTGAGCATCTAGTTGACCAGTTCTATTTTTAGTTCTTCTAAGTTTGTAAATTTCTTTAGCAGTTCTACGCAATAACTTCTCCATCTTTTTCTCTTCCGTGGATTTTTCAACCCCAGTTGTTTCCATCTAAAAATATAAGATCCTTTAGATTTGATACCTATTATTTTTCTTATATCTTAAGTGTTTTATTTACCTAGTTATATTAGAGGAGGGTTTTGTAAAAATATTTTTCTTCTCATTCTTTAGGTAGATAAATCTTTAACATTATAAATAATAGCAACTAACTTATTCCCCCCAACAATGTTTTCCAGATACCAGTAATTTTTTCACACATAAAAACATAAAAATAAATTTAAGTATCTGAATGCCTATAGGGACACTTGAGGGCAGAAGGGGGAGGGTAAGTTGATTAAAGCAGTTGTAGGTGTGATTTCTCTTGGTAGGGTAAAGGTACCTTACTAAACAAACGAGTTATAAACCTTTTTAGAAGATTCTCTGTAAAGAAGAAGTATCTCAGTTCAGCGGTTGGCTACTGACAGACATCATGTTACTTTTACATAACGATAAAACAAATTACTTTTGTCTATGTGTGTATCTTATCACTTCAGACATCCCAACTATACATAGTAAACAGAAAAACAACAAAAAATCTTACATTTTGAATAAGTTTAATGAATAAAGTATCCTCCCCAATCCAAGCTGGTAATTCTCTTTCTCCCTTGTCCTTCAATCTTTCTAACTCATCCTTTATCTTCTTTAATCTGGTGATCTCGTCCTTCAACACCTACCAATAAATTATAATTAGAATCAGGGTTATAAAGAGATAAGACAATGGACTACTTATTGATAATACATCCCAAATAACGATAAATAAACCAAATTGCAGATCGAAATTAATGTTTAAAAAGTTGGAACAATAGTAGTTAGGAACCAGGCTATCAAAATTAATTAAAAGTACCCAAAGTTTTTGATTCAACAAGTAAAAAAACATGGTTATGAAACTTTGAATACCTGAAATAGAAAAGACATTCAGAAACCAAAATTTGCCATAATTTTAACGTCATTCAGAAATTATAGTAATTCTACCTAATTTTTTTTACAGATAGAGCAAATGATTCTATACGAATACAAAAAAAATATCGTACCTGTAATCTTGAATGTTGAGCGGCCAAATCTAGTTCCAGGTCAATACTGGTCTCATTATGCTTCACCTTAACTCCGCCCACCCTATGGCTCCTCCTCACGGTTGCTCCGCCGCCGGAATAGGCAGAGCCGCCGCCGATCGCGCTGCTTACAGCGGCCGCCGAGACGCCCGACGGGAAGTGTAGAGACCGGCGTTCCCTGGAGCTACGCTGGAAGGGAAGGCGGCGGTATAAAGGCATGGCACTATCACTATCACTGCGGTTTAACTAAAATAATATACTATATAAATTACTAGGTACTTACTTATAAGTTATAATCAAGAAGATTGTTTCCTATCTAATATTCTATCCAAAGTAAAGGGAAAGAAGGAAAAATTGTGCGTCTTACTAAAATCTTGTCAATTGCTTGGGTTCTTATTTTTAAAAAGAAATTAAGGGTACCCCCTAAACTAAAATTATAGATGGTGGGGTTAACTCACCCATCAAACCCTCTAGACTAGAGCCATATTACCAAAATAATAGATATAAATGGTCACTTACCCTACAACTATACTCTGACTTGTTGATAGGAGCAGTTGGACTAAATGTTTTTGATCTCTTTACAATGCTGGACACAGCACAACCTTTCATGGCATCCATTCGTCCTTTTAAACCTTAAATTAAATGTATATGTCATTTTTATTAAAGTTTGATTTAAAGTTTCAGTATTGTTAATTTAAACATTCTTATATTATATTTTTATATTTGTCTTTAATATATTTAATAATTTATCAAACATTTAATCTTTTTTGATAAAATATCTATTGATCTATTGATTTCTTTTAAAATCTTGCAAAGCATCTATCTACTTATTAACTGACCTATTTAATAATGTCTGTAATTTAAGCTTTACACATATTATTAGTTAAGTATGTTAGCATACCTAATTCTAGCCTGCCCTTAATAACAGGGGGCTGTATGTAAACACAATCAGTATTCGTCTCCTTATTCTCCTTCTGACAAGGGGTGGCGGGGGCCATATTCCTGGCCTGGGTCAGCGTCAAGTCCAGAGGGATGGAGCTGGAGGTTACGCTGGAGTCCAGCTGCAGGGAGCTGGAGGTCACACTGGAGTCCAGAGGGAGGCTGGAGGTAGAGCCCTCGTCCACAGAGACAGGGTACCCAAAGTTGTTCTGAAAACATATTTCATCATGAAATGATCTTCAATCAATATTTTAAAAAAACAGTCATTATTAGGAAATAGTAAGTGAATAAAAAACATATACCTAGCTAAATATTAATTAAATTCCTAATGAATTAACATGAAATAAATTTTAATGGCATTTTCGATAATTTTAAATGGCAATTTATGTTTAAATTTACCCGCCCAATTTCAATGAAAATCTAAATGTTTCTTTTAATTTTAAAGACCTTTTAATTAACGGACATTGATAAATCCAAGGTATAAAAGTTGAGAAAATTTAGAAATATTTGAAATCATTTACCACAACATCAACTTTGATTTCCTCATCTTCGTTTTCAGACCCTTCATACTCGACCTCCAGGGGATAGAAGGTCACGTCCTCCTAATTAAATAAATAGAGGTCAATTATTCAGTTTTCTTAACCTTCATACTCGACCTCCTGAGGATAGAAAATCATGTCCTCCTAATTAAAAAAAAATAGAGGTCAATTATTCAGTTTTCAGACCCTTCATACTTGACCTCAAGAGGATAGGAGGTCCTGTCCTCCTAATTAAATAAATAGAGGTCAATTATTCAGTTTTCAGACCCTTCATACTCGACCTCCAGAGGATAGGAGGTCCTGTCCTCCTAATTAAATAAATAGAGGTCAATTAATCAGTTTTCAGACCCTTTATACTCGACCTCCAGAGGATAGAAGGTCACGTCCTCCTAATTAAATAATTGGAGGTCAATTATTCAGTTTTCTTCCCAATGTTTTTCAGTGTTTAAATGAAAACTAAGCAATATATACAAAACATTTAATAGTTGATCACAATGAAGACAGCTTGTTCCAACAAATAAATTATTTAAAACATCACGAAACCTAAAATTGATTTTCAGCTGTCAACACTTGGTTGAATTTGTGACTTTTTTTTATCCCCCCACCTTAAGATATTATTTAGATCTATTTCGCTTGTTGGCTATACCGTATTCCTGCAATGTAGAGCCAAACCTTTGTGTATAGTAGATCACGAATCACTAATAAGTACTTTGATTGCGATATCTTTGTTTGGAAGGAATAACTTAGTGACCAAGGCATTTCCCCTATATGCACAATTATATAATATATATGATATGTCACATGGTCAAGATTTTAACCTTCCTAACGACGACGAGCGAATTACCCACGTTAAACGCCTCACTAAGTGGCATCTCCTCCCATGTACAAAGCACATGTGAAATAATATTGTACCTGATGATGGTGCATAGACTCTGGACCAATATTTCTAGTCAGGGTGGAGGTTTGTGACGAGATTATTGTACTTTCGTCACTACTTTCTTCTTTCAATGTTCCGACCCGAGAACCCCCTACGCTCATGCTCACCTCACTCTCCTAGAAACAAATATTTGCCTATCATTCTTCTATAAAAGTAACAGAATATCTATCTGTCAGTTTGAAGTGACGGAGTTTTCTATATGCTGAACCGATATGATTCTCCTCTACAGTGAAGATTCTCATATGTACGGGGAAGGTTTTTAACTATTTTTAGGGAGGATACATCCAACATCCCTAGACAAACATAATCTACATTCTAAATCTACAAGCTACAAAGCACTGAGAGATTAAACCATCCTGAAATCTTATTTTTACCTGTTTAGCATGAATAGAAGTTCTGAATGTAGGTGTGGGTGTTGTCCTCCTCATTACTTCAGGTTGCATGAAGTGGAATGAGAGAACATTGTACCACCGGACACTCACGGAGGTACAGTTGAAGTCCGCCAGGGAGACCTGGGCGGAGCCCAGGCAGTCGTCCTTGCCCCCGGCAGAGCCATCAACAGCCCACACGTTCACCTGTAAAGATAATAATTATATTAAATATGACAAATGGCTAGTGGGACTTGATGAATAAGATTTATGATATCATAAGGCTGTTCAAAGTTGTTTACAAAAATATAATTTCACGACCTTTTTCCTGTAAGTTGGCATTTAAGTTGTATATACTTTCATTAAAGGTGGTAATTTACTTCTATTTTGTTTATCTTTAAGTACTAGGTATAAAGAGTCGCTTAGAAGTATGGCAGCTGTCCCATATAATAAAAATCAAATAATCTAACCTGCAGAGTTTTGGTAACCAGTTTTGGTTTGGAGATGGCAACTGGAAAATTCTCCCCGAAGTTTGGCTTGTTCAGGTTTGACAAGGCTCGGGTACAGAAAGTGTAGGATACATTGGCAATAGCTGGCAACAGAGCTGCTTTGATACACCTAGATATATAGATAGTATAGGATACATTGGCAATAGCTGGCAACAGAGCTGCTTTGATACACCTAGATATATAGATAGTATAGGATACATTGGCAATAGCTGGCAACAGAGCTTTATTGATACACCTAGATATATAGATAGTATAGAATACATTGGCAATAGCTGGCAACAGAGCTGCTTTGATACACCTAGATATATAGATAGTATAGGATACATTGGCAATAGCTGGCAACAGAGCTGCTTTGATACACCTAGATATATAGATAGTATAGGATACATTGGCAATAGCTAGCAAGCAACAGAGCAGCTTTGATACACCTAGATATATAATATAGATAGTATAGGATACATTGACAATAGCTGGCAACAGAGCTACTTTGATACACCTAGATATATAGATAGTATAGGATACATTGGCAATAGCTGGCAACAGAGCTTTATTGATACACCTAGATATATAGATAGTATAGAATACATTGGCAATAGCTGGCAACAGAGCTGCTTTGATACACCTAGATATATAGATAGTATAGGATACATTGGCAAGAGCTGGCAACAGAGCTGCTTTGATACACCTAGATATATAGATAGTTTAGGATACATTGACAATAGCTGGCAACAGAGGTGCTTTGATACACCTAGATATATAGATAGTATAGGATACATTGGCAATAGCTGGCAACAGAGCTGCTTTGATACACCTAGTAAGATATATAGATAGTATAGGATGCATTGGCAATAGCTGGCAACAGAGCTGCTTTGATACACCTAGTAAGATATATAAATACTCTAAGTTAAAAATAAAATAGGTAGTCCTTTTTCTTTGGGTAAAGTTTCAGAAGTTTTAAATTTCTTAAATATAAAATTAAAATACTTACACTTTCTTTCCTTCGGGGATAAAGAGAACAGAGAGGTTTCTGGCTTTTTCTATACCTGTAAAAAAAATATTGATCGTACATCAAATTTATATAACCATAAATAAAAGTGAAGCTATATTGAAAATCAAAAAAAGGATGTTTTATTATCAAATAGGTAATATAGTTTTAGTTGTTAATAATTAAATGTCAAACAACGCACCTATATGCAATAACCCGTCAGGGTTGGAGTATCTTAGTTTGATTTGAATTTGCGCCGTTTCTAGGTTCATGGCTAGGCCGCCACCCATGTTATCATCCTTGTTGTCCCTATTGCTGCTGCTGCGGGTGGATGCCGCCTCAAAAACGCCACTGTCGCCCGCCACAGATTCATCGGAAACGGCGGCTGAAACGGACCGACTGGCGGGATTTAACCGACTATGTCCGCTGCTGCTATCTGACAAAATCGCCGACTCCGAGATGGGGGATAGGGGAGCGCTCTGGTCACTGCTTACAGACTCTTGGCCTGTTGTAATTCGGCGGTGTCCGCTGTAAAATACGGCAGATCCAGCTGCCGTTATGGACGATGGGCTGGATAATAACGGCGACTGCTGTGGAAGCTGAGGATTATTATTATTATTATTACTTAAAATAGCACTGGTTAGATCGGCAAGTTCTAGGTCGCGATGATTTGTAGGTTGTTGGCCGGGTTTAAGGCTACGCTTTAGCGGGGATAGCCCAATAGCGTTGACACTGGACGATGAGCCGGAGGCATTAAGTGATGACGAAGAAACAGCAGTTGTTAGCATTCGTTTCCCACTTTCACTGTCAACTGGCGAGTCAACCATAGTTTGGCTGCCGCTGAGCACCATGGGGTTGTTTGTTGCGCCCAGCGACAGATGCATACGCCGCTGCCGTTCTTGCGAGTTCATGTAGGCTTGTTCGTAGGAGGGCAGAGCGGATGTAACTCCGCTTCCGGCAACCGCATCATACGGCGATATTGGCGGTGATACTGAGCTTAGAGAGCTTCGGGGCGAAAGTGAAAGCTGTGAAGATGTTTTCCGTGGTCCCTGGACGCTGCCAGCCATTAAACTCATCATCATGCTGCCGGCAACCGAAGTTTGCGGCTGATTAACCGCCGACAAGGCGTTGAGATTCTGCTCCGATGTTGCTGTGATATTATGAGCCAATTCTTCTGTTGACTGATTGCGACTGAAGCCGCCCCTATTGCCTGCAAAAATCATTCCACCAGCCAAATTTCCAAGCATAGGAAAACCAGCAGCTGCCGCAGCTGTTGGTGAACTTGCTGAATTTCCTGCAAAGTTAAGACCGCTGACGGCAACATTATTCGGATAATTACTAATCATAGCGCTGTTATTGCTGTTGATATTAGTATTGCTGCCCCCAGCTGTCAATATTGACGCATTAGAGCCAGCCATCGAGGCAACAGAACTTGTGGATGTTGTGGCAGAAATAGGCGCTGACGATCCTACTCCACTGGTTGACGAGGAGCTGCCACCGAGTAATATTTTCTCCACCCTGCGCTGAAGATCCAACATGCTCGGGTCAGGCGCTTGAGTTGTAGACATGCCATAGATGTCAGTGAAGGATAATGATGATAGGGATCCTTTAGAAGAGGCATGACTTGATGATCCCAAGCTACCCAGGCTACTTGAACTGGACATGGATAGGGTAGAGGCAGATAAAAGTTTGAGCTGGGATTCGAGTGTGGTGACACTGCGCATGCTGGTTTTTAGCTGCTGTAACAGATATTGTTTCTCTTCATGTGTTTTTAACCTAAAAACAAGAAAAAATTCAGAATTAAATATAATAAAAGAAACAAATATTTACAACTGCAATTAAATAAAGGCTGTAATAAAAGTTGATATTTGAGCTAAAAATAAAATAAAATTATCTACCTGTCAAAATGACCCTATTTAAAACTACAACCAAATCTACCTACTAGTTTCTATTTAACAATAAGCTTTGTTACAAACTAATAAAAATTACTGGAATATCTACATGTTTATATCATAATAAATTCTTAAAGTACGATGGCAAGTCGTAAAAATAAAGCAATAACGTCTTTATTCATAAGTAGTTCGGAATAAACAATAATTTAATATGATAACAGTAAATATTTATTTCTAAAGTCTTTCATTTCTTCATTTTAAAACCAATTTGAATCTACAGAAGAGGTAAGTTTGTTTGACATCATTGGATCTTGGATTGCCTTATCTAAATAATCCTGCTTACATCTAAATTTGCTTTATTATGAACTAAGTAATGATTTAACAACAATACCTGTCGGCAATGCATCTATTTGATGTTTCAGTGGCCTGTTGCAGGTCATGCTCCAGCTTCCTAATTTCCAGGCGGAGGTCATCATTGTTCCGCTTGTTTCGACTCCGAGATAATATAGACCTGAAATAAATTAAATTATCAATTGAAAAATGATCAATAAATCACACCTCTATATTTCAAATCAAATAAATCTTAACTTTAGAAATGTTGCTTCGGCAATGGTATGTCCGTTCGTCCGTCCGTCTTGTTTACATTTATTGATAAACTTTAAAAATTCTAACAAAACAATGATAATTATAATAATTTTATTTTCTTTTTCATGAAAAATCATCTACAATAGAATACGATACATTATTTTCAGTTTGGCTAAGAAATAGTTTTAATCCAGAGAAATGGAATCTGATTAGGAGCTCTACTATACTTAATACTTTCCATCAGGGTTCCGGAGCCGGAGCCGGGAGCAGCAACATTTTTGGTGGAGCCGGAGCCGGATTCGGAGCCGTATTTTTCGTTAAAAACGGCTCCAGCTCCGGACTAGCTAAAAATGATTTTTTAAAGTAATATTATAATTTGGCAACGGTCTATTTCCATATAATAAACTGAAAAACTATTGTTACTTAACAAATAGACACACATCCTTCTACTTTTAATCAAATAAAAGCAAAATATTTTATATTATTTATTTTATTTTATCAAAATCAATACCTAATAAAAAAAAATTGATATATTAATTTTAAGGTAGAAGCCGGAGCTGGAGCCGGAGCCGCATCAAAATCATACGGCTCCGACACCTGCTTTCCATACTGAAAAATTATGTGTAGCATCGTAACGATACCCCACCCCCACCTTTATTTTTCGAAAGAATTTGAAAATATGGCAGTTTTTGGCGTATGTCCAACTACTGCATGGTGCTCTAATCCTGTGGGGCTTATACCTGCGGTAACCTAACCTGACCAAAAGTAAAAGAATGAAAAACTACCTCCCCCCCTTATTAAAAAAAGAGGCGGTTATCATTGCTTAGGAAACATTGTGAGATGCACCTTGTTTTAAAAATTACAATAAACATTTTTGTCTCTATATATACTATATAGGTAATAGGTATAGCAGGTCTGTTTTTTTCTTTTAATACATTACAAATAAATTTTTATTAGAAATAAAATACGAAATTTGTAGCTGGCAACTGTTTCAAAAAATCTATGGAAAACTTTGGATGTTGGCAACTGTGTTGACATGCCTAGTGGAAAGAATGCATGGAATTTGTGCTCACCTAGCAATTCCCGGTATCATTTTAAAAAAGGGGAGGGGGGGACAAAATGTGTTTTGCAGGGGGCACTAAAAAGTGGAAGGTGGCAGAGAAAATGTTTGATTTTTATTACAATTTATTGAAGGAAAACAACATTCTCAAATATTAAATGCTCCCTGTTTATATACATTTTACAAAATTTATGTTAGCTTTGAAATGGGGGAGAAATCTTATTTTTAGAAATTGATGGGAAAAAAGAAGGTGTCAAAAAAAAATTAAAAGGTATAAGACAATAACCGATAAATTGATGCACATCCCCAATGGTGATACACAAAATTAACCCTTCTGTAGATGACAATAAGTGGTTAAAACTTTTGGACACTCAATTTAATGAAACAAACAATCAAAACTCATTAAAAGTCCCCAAAGTAGTTAAGCTAATGAATAAGGAAATATAAAACTTTGGGAACTAGTGTAATGAACAGCCAATGTCCCCTCTCTCCCTGGTGTCAAAAAGAGAGAAGGGGTGACACATAAGAGGGAGAAAGAGAGAAAACCGTTATTTTTGCTATTATTAAATTTGCAAGGTATTTGTGTGTGTGTGTGTGTGTGTGTTGCAGAAATAGTTGAATAGTTGCAGTGTCAAATTTCATTACATGTCAGCTATGCAAAACGAGATAGTGGACTGAAAAAAATATGGAGAATGTAAATGTAAACCAAAGCAGAAAGCAATGTGGATCTTTTTTTAAAAAGCTTTAACAAAAAAAGCATCTTAAAAAAATTAAATGTAAATGTACATGTAAATATGTATGCCCTTAGTCTAAAGCTCTTCTTAAACTTTGGTTTTGAATAATATTTTCTTTTAATTCCATGTCTTAAATAAATGGCATTTTAAAATGTTTTATCCATTTACTTTGTTATGATTATCTGCGCTTATTGTATTGCTTAACTCAAACATCATGATAATGCAAAATTCCAAAGTAAAGCTAATATCAAATAATTTCTATACGAACAAAAAAATAAACCAATAATTTCAAAAGAAAATGCAGGAAAACCAAATTCACACAAGATTGTTTTTTAAAACCTGTTAAAATGAATAAAAAAATATTGTTGTCCGTTTATGATACTTCATTTCCTACATGAAGATATAATAATGCATAATAAAACCAAAGAAAATTTCATATAAAAACAAAAGTACTAATACAATGTTAAAGATCAGAAGCCATGCCTATAATAGAGAATCATAATAAATCTGTATATAAAGTAAACAAATCCGTGTACCATTAAAACAAGGATCATTGTGCTCATTAGTGGCGCAGCCATAAAAACATATATTTAATAAGATAATGAATTTAAATATTGTAAAAAAAAAGTGATTTTTACGCCAATAGATTCTTTATCTTGACCATTTCAAATTGCAGTTTACTTAATTTTAAGCAACTTTTGCCCAATTCTTAATAAATTCATCAACAAACAAGAAAGCTTTTTTTTATGGACATAAAGACGTCCACTAATTGAAGAAAAGCGGCGCTACTGATAATAAGGAGTCAAATGTCAAAACAGTAAAAAATCCGGCAAACACACCCTAAATTCCTACTCAGATAAAATTCCATTGCCTTAAAGAAAAAAGATTAGCACCTCCTCTATAGTAGTTCTCCAGGGACGGAGGGGACAATGGATCGAATATTCAATTTTTAGGAGTCTCAGACTTTGGGTACTGGCTTAAAGGGAATGTGCAAGAATTTAGCAGTTTCTGACTGAGTTTGGGGACTTGCGCATAAAATGCCACTACTCGTTATGTATGTTTTGAATATTGCAGACGGGGAGAAGGGATAAGGGAAGTGGGGGCAAGGGAAATAAACACTCGTTGTGTTAGTTTGGAATGTAGCAGACGGGGAGAAGGGAGGCAAGGGAAATAAACAGAATAAAAAGGGGCAGTCATATTCTTGCTAGCAGCTGGCCGGGTCCAATAATCTTTTAATACAAAAATCACACCAAAAAACCTCATTATATTTCATCAAAAACAAGTTGTGATTTCACTTTACATGACGCTATGGAAATCTATTATTCAATTAACAATCCCTTTATAATTTCCTACAAATTTATTGGATTAAACTGGATTTCATGCCCTTTCTTTGATAACTCTTATATTGAATTAATTGCCCATTGTCCCCTCCCTTACTCCCTGGGACATTGGGCTGTTTAATGCACTAGTCCCCAAAGTTTTCAAATAAGGTTTTCTTATTTGTTGGATCAACAACTTCTGGCTATTTAAAAAAAAACTAATTGGTTGGTTCATTAAGTTTAGTGTCCAAACGTTTCAACCACTAATTGTAATCTACAGAAGGAAAAACTTGTTTATCATCATTGGGGTATACATAAATTTATTGGCTATTGTCTTATCCCTTTAGATCCCTGGTAGTTCTCTCATAAATTAAGTAAAGGAATTCATACCATTCTGACTATAAGGATCCAATTAATCTTTATTCTTATAATTGGTCTCCAAAATTGAAACAGATTGGCTTGTTCTCAAGGATAGAGGGGCAGAACATTGAATATTTTTTCCTTTCAAGTTTAATAATAATAATATTGAAGGGAAGAAAAGATGATCATCAATTGCCCTACTGTTTGTTTTTTGCTATTGACATCTATCTCAAAGATGTACCAATTAAGTTCTAGGTCCAAGAATGGTTTTGGACATCTTTTTTTAAAGATCTATATAAATAAATTGCTAAAAGTACCTAAATAAAAAGTTATTTTGTTTTGTCATCATTGTTATTTGAATCCTAACTTTGTAATTAAATCTCGATAGGAATTGTCTAAACAAACTGATCAAGAAAATATTCCACAGAAGGTTAATTAATCAAAAATCTTTCAGGAATTTATAAGTCAAGGCCTGGACCGAGAAAAAGAGAAGAAAAAGATGGAAAGATAAATTCTAAATAGAGAGACAGAAAAAGGAGGTAAGAAATAGAGAGATGCAGGGGGGGGGGGGGGGGGCAGAGAGAGATTTGTTAAGCTAAAACTGAAGTTTAGTTTTAAAGTCCAGGCCAAAGAAAATTCACTTCACTTAATTCACTTATAACATTCTTGGCGGATTAATTTTTCATTTTAAATAAATGTTATGTTTTTCATTGTCCAACTAAAAAATAGCTAAAAACTACCCAGAAATATACATAGCTTGTCTTAAAAGAACAACAAAAATATTAAACTGATATTACATATTACTTGTGCCTCATAAATTTGAACTCTAAAGACAACAAAATAATTTATTTGAAAGAGAGAAATCTTAAGATAAAATATTCCTTTATAAATTATCAATGAAAGAGCTCAAATGTTTTCTTAAAAAGCAGTCCTTCTTTTATTTTGACGGCAAATTGACGGTCGATAGTCGTAGTACTTTATATATTAGGGTATTGGAATGTTGGATATCAATCAACATTCCATGAAAAGAGAAATTATGTTTAAAATTGTTCCACCAGGAATGCAGGCTTTTAAATAGTTAGAAGAAAAAGAGCGAGAGAGTGAGAGAGATAAAGAGAGTGAGTAAGAGATAGAGGAGAAATAGGAATGTGAGGGAGAAAGAGGGGGGGGGGGGAGAGGAATGCGAGATAGAGAGATGCGCTTGAATTAATTGACATTCAAACAAACCAATATTCACTGAAAGCCATACCAATGATTATATTTTGTGGAGGCTTTTTCATCTAATAATTTTTCAAAAAAGATTTTCTTGAACTTTATTTTGGTGGAGATACGGGTATACCCCTATGTCATTTTCGATAATTATTTCCGTGCAAAATAAAGTATCCTGATTTATAAAAAAAAAATTTCTGTTCTACTTATGGGCAAAATTGCCAATTTGATAATTGCAGCAGTCTTTCCGTTTTTTAAAACAAAATTTAGAAATTTAAGTTTAGCTGTTCTGTTGTTTTGTATGCAAGTGTTGCATGCATCCAGTTCTGTGACGTGAGTATATGGAATGCGAGGGGGGGGGGGGGTAAATGCCTATACATATCTTTTTCTCTTTCTCCAATTTTTTCCTCCATTCTTTTTTTTCCATCAGATTCTGGATTCCGTAATTATTATTTGAAAACAGCAAACATTTTACAGAGGCCTTTAGGTGCACTTGAGGGAAGGGAGGAAAGTGTTTTTGAGAGATTAGTAATTTTTTCTAGGGACGATTTCTTTTGGGAAGTTGGACCTGCCCTCCGCTAACATAGTTAAAATGAAACTTTAAGAAGCTTCACTGTAAAGAAGAAACAAATCTGTCCAGCGGTTAGTGAGACCCTAAGCTTCAGAAATTTTTTTTTTTTATAAGAATGTAGCATCTGAATATGTGTTTTATGAGTGTCCGTTTAGATCTCGAATACCTAGGTATAGTCTTATAATTCAAAAATTAAATTATCATCAGGGCATTTTAGGGGAAAAAATACTATTTATTTGTGAGAACGGAAAAGCAGCTAATACCATGATAAAATTCTAGATAAAATCTTCCTATTATTCTGAAGTGTAAAAACGTCATTTGATTTCTTGACTGTAAATAACTTGTGTGTTTTCTCGCTAAATATTAACTTGAAGCTTTCCACGCATGGAAGGACAGGATAAGAAGCGCAGCTAATCTATAGGTTAAATTCAAATATCTAGTATGTCCAAAATCATGAATTAATTTTCTTAATTTATGCAATTTTGTGAATAAAAAAATCGATTTAAATCGATTTGAACTATGATTGATATTTGTCCAGACAAACATAATAGTTATTAAATAGATACTTTTAAAACGTATTAGGTAGTGTTTCAATAAATAACATCGATGCTTATGACTATTGTCAATCTTGTTTGTGTGTTTATATACGAAAATGCAAGGCTTTAACCTCAAAATTATATTTTTCTCAAATTCTTTTCTTGCTTAAGTGCAAAGTAGAGAAAAAGAGAGAAAAATATGCATTAACAAAACATTAATATTTCTAAAAATCCTTTGATATAAAATAGTAATATTTGAAGCTAAAGATCTCGGAAATTGCTGATCCGAATGTATTGCAATTTTCAGGGAAACTTTAACAATGTCATTGGGTAGTTTTATTCTTCTGTCCTTCTCTTTTAATTTCCCTTTATTTTAATGATATACATTAAGAAAAAATAGATTACAAAAATTATTAAATAAAGAAAAGTAAAAAATGAACGCATATACTTGCGTTAGCACCTTCTAAAATATAAAAAAAATCGCTGTTTACAAAAAGACTTTTGGTGATTTTGTAAGTTTAGCAAAAATTATCCAAAAGATGACTACTTTCGATCTTTAGGAATGTGAGAGGGGAAAAGTGTAAAAGAGAAAAAAATACACAGGGGGAAAAGTTGTAGTTTAGGGGAAGGATGCGAAGAAAAATATGCGGTTGTCCGCTAAAACTGTCAAGTTATTTTAAAGACAGGGACAATTATGCTGATAATCTGATAGCTACAATTGGGATGAAAAAGAATAGTAATCTGATATACAGTAACTTTACAAATATGTAGAAAATGTTAAGGCAAATATCTTTCTCATGAGGTACAATTTTATGTTTTGTCTGTTAAGATCTTGGAAACCTGCACTGAATGAATTGAATTATTCTTTTTAGGCAAGCTTAATATATGTCTTACAATAGTCATAAGCTTTAAACATACTCAAGTGGCACAACCACTGGTAATAAAATATTGTAATAACAGTTAGACTCTTTTTTTTACGAACGAGCATATTAAGATATATTTTCTTTTAATTTTAAGTATTTCTTGCTTTAGCTATTTTATATTTATTTGATCTGTGTGAACACTAAAATATGCAGCATTTCTGCTTTCTCTAAACTTAATTCAAGAGAGATTAAAATTAGCAAAAAAAATCTTGCTGCCTTGGAATTCATTCATTTATGTTTATTTTATACTTTTCTACAAATATAAACAATTAACAAGTAACTAAATTAAATATTAAAACATACATTATTATTATTATTTATGTTTTTAATTCACATTGAGGTAAATATCTTTTACCGCGGGTCTATCCGCTTGAATCTCAAATCCGTCATTGTTTCTTACATTAAATTTGATCTTAATAAATTCTCATGTTTAAAAAACAAAGACCATTACAATCTAATCTAAAATACTATCTAAGAAATAATAACAAGTATTAAAATTTGGGTAAAACCAGCTTGGGCTTTAAGTTATTCATTTGCTTCGTATTAATAAATAAATATGTAATATCTTAAATGATTTCATGCAATACAAACCTTTGAAGATTTTATGTTTTGAAAATAAACGCAAAAAATCTTATTTTTTCAAATTAAACGAAGTCTAGATATGTATTTTTGAATGATTAAAAATAGATGATCTACTTATATAAATTAGGCCTAGAAATGTGTTTAGGCTTTTTACACAAGAATTCCAAGAATGTAATGGCTTGCCAGTCAAGTAAAAAGTTCTAGCTTCAGGAATAGAGGGAACAGGTAATAAGTTGACAAAAAGAAATAAACATTGTTTAGTCTTTTTTAGGAAACTGACCAAGCTAACTAAATTTGCGTGATTCACTTCACAAAGAGATGCAATTGATAATGAGTATTTATTACATGAAATATATTTTGGAATGATAAAGTAGACTGTTTCTTTTAAATGGGTTGAGAAAGATTTCTAATTGAATGGTTTCTTGTAGGATTATCATCTTTTTTCTTATTATGATCAAACTGAACGATACTCTCATGATATAAGTAAATTATAAAGTAATAAGCTTTTTTTGTCTGTCCCGAAGGATCTCACTAACCGCTGAACCGATACTGTTTTCCGTTACAGTGAAGCTTCTTATAGGTCCTGGGAAGGTTTTCAACTATTTTTGGGGAGGGTGTCTTCACCCCCCTCCCCCCCAAAAATGTTTTTTTACCCTTTTAAAACTAAAATTTAAAATGGGATGAGGTCGACTTTTCCTCCTCCTACCTTTAGTGCCCCTAGAGGCTTCTAGGGGGCGTAGCCGCTAGTAAGTAAAAAACCAATACTCTTTGTTTTACTCCAAAAATTTAAAAAAAAAGGCTATAAATGCATTTACAGCTGAACATTATCAGTAGCTGTAAATCTACCTCATGTAACTACCCCTTTTAGTCCAAATTTCTAATGCCTTTTATGCCTGTTTAGTCCTCAAAGTTTGAAAACTTGTATCAACTATGCTAGGAATTTCCGTTAGTGGATAAAACATTGGGTGTACAATCATTTCCACGAATATGAATTAGAACTTTAAATCACGGAAAGCATACTATTTAAAGCTATCAGAAACCAAGAACCAACATTAACATGCAGAAAGAGATAGGTAATACAATAGCAAAAGTCGAAAATTATTGTGAACCAAATCAAAAGTTTGTAAATATAACGTTTTAGCAGAAGTAATAAAACAGCACAAAACAAGGTCAACAAAAATATGGGCAATGCAGCATAAAAATAAGCATCAATCATTCAGTTTTTAGCTGTATGAAATAAAAAAAAATCTAGTTCAAAAACCCAACGAATTATAATTTTATCTAAATGTAGCTATTTATTAGAACAAAAACAGTATTTGATTTTATATTGTGCATGTAAATTTTTAGTTAATAACGTATGGTATTTTCTTAAAGACGAAATATATCACTGTAAAAACACAAATATAATGCTATTTCCTGCATTTCATTTATGAGCATGTTCTTCAACATTTATAGTTCTGCTATCCATAAAGATAATTTTTTCAAAAAGCTTTAGTAAAAACATTAAAAATATAAAGACAAATTTTTAAAGCTGCAATTACCAAAGCAATAATAGCGGACTTTCATGAATTTAAGATGAAAAATAATACATAAAGTTGCTGCGCTTCTTAGAACCCAAGAAAAAGGTTTAGACAAAATTAACTCACCTCATTTATACCCTCCCCCCGCTCTCTTTCCTGACTCTAGAATGCCCTAGGCCCCCGACATTTTTCCTCTTAGTGAAATATTTTCAATTTCTTAGTTTTTAATAAATCGATTTAGAATATTTTAGGCAATTAATCAAATGTTAACTATAATTATGCATAGTTTTGGTTTTCAAATATCATTTTATTGTCAAAAGTAAAGAAATAATTCATCATAATTTCGTTTAAATTTTGAAGAGAAAAAAATATTTCTCTTTCTTACTTTTGCTTGATTTAAACTAACAACTGATTTAATTTGAAAAAAATATGTCGTAATACCAGCCAATTTAAGAGGAGTATGTCTGTCCTGAATCTGATAAATATAAAAAGGTAGTCCTCCAAAAATATAAAAAAATCACATTTCTTCAGCGGAAAACTGGTTTTTTTAATAGTATTGATTATTTAAAAAAAGTATATTTAAGTATGTAGAACAAATTTTACATTTCAAAATAGACTAACCTTAATTCTCTAAGCAGTTGTTCTTTTTCTTGAATGAGCAAAAGTCTGTCATTGTCTGACTCGAGCTGTCCAGGTGATATTCGCTCCTCCAGGCTGGATAACCTCTGCTGCAACTCCTGCAAGTATTAAATATTTAATTATTAAGTAACATCTAATATTTGAAATAGTGATGGGAATCCGGATCCGGAATCCGAATCCGGAATCCGGAATCCGCCCAATTTTCGGCCAATTTTGGAATCCGAATCCGGATCCGGAATCCGTTTTTTATAGCGGATTCCGGATTCTAAATTGGTAGGCTAAATTTAATTTAAATAGGTTAGAAAATACCAAGCACATTTTTAGGACATACGTAGCACTTAAATTTTTAAATTTACTAATGTGATGTAAATGTTTTAGTTATGCTGGAAGTCAACTCTTTAAACAAATCAAGGCTTCAACCAAGTAACATAGTGATAAATTAACGAAAAAAGCTATCCCTCTGTGACGGACGGCCTTTTAAAATACTGCTAGAATCCGGAATCCGAATCCGGAATCCGCCAAAATTAAGAATCCGGAATCCGCAAGAATCCGTCACTTTTTTTGACGGATTCCTTCAGAATCCGGAATCCGAATCCGGCCCAAAAATTCGACGGATTCCCATCCCTAATTTGAAATATCCTTTTTATTTGTTACTTTCAGGGAACTAAGGGGATAAGAAAATAAAGTATAAATGGAAAACCACATAATTACACCTCCTGTAGATTAAAATTCCTAGTTTGAACCAACCAATCAAAATTTAAGAAATGTACAAGAATCTGTTTGAGATAGAAGTCTGAAATTTCTTGAAGAGATTCATAAATCATCTTCTCTATAAAAATTGATAATTCCATGCTTCGCTACAAATGGATGTTGTCATTATTATGTTATTCCCTGGTCAATTAAAAGATAAAGCTAAAATAGTTTCTAGATGTATCATTTTGTCACATGCAATCACAGAGACAACAATATTAAAAAACAAATTAAGAAAAGTACATGCTCATACTTAAGTAAATACATACCTAAATTTTCACTCATTATGAAACCTTTAAAAAACCTTTACAGACGAAAAATGCAATTTCCTAGCGAGCAGTTTCCCCCTTTTACGCCGGTAAGAAAATTCCAAAATGTTTTTACATAACGTATACCTAACTATCTTTTAAAGATTTAAAATTTGGACACTGCGTACGTATGCAATTCATTTTCTTATCTTTTAAAGTTTAAACAAACATTTTTTATGCATATATTGCCATTTAAGACCATTTTAGCATTTTTGATAAATGCCAATTTAAAATTTAGAAGATTTTTTTTATCAAAATTCTTATTGAATTCTTAAGATTTGACAATTTTGTTAGTTTAAATATAAAGATTAATAAATGAGTTCCTATTGCGTCGCAACAAATACAATTATGTGCAGAGGTAAAATATTTTGAGATATTATTTATTAACACTGATTATAAACATTTCGATGGCTAAATATTATTTTAGGAAGCTATACATTAGTCCAATTAGCCTATTTTTCCTGCCTCCATCAATCCCATTAAAAAACATGAAATAAATAAAAGTTAAAGAAAAGCTTTGTATCATTCCTCATGAACTTTGAAAAAAGCAATAATCTTATTCATAATTCCAAGAATTTATTCTACATCTTCTCATTTATTAATAATGAACGTTCTTACCTTGTATTCAAAATAAATATATTTTTATTAAAATGCACAAAAAAAGTATAAGTTGAAGTTTAAAATCAATTAAACATTTAATGAAAAATTTAAACAAAAAGCTGTAGATTTGTAACCTTAATCTTTTGTTGTTGTTTTGCATGATATATACTTTGTTAATGATTTTAATTTGAAGCTCTACATATTTGGGTTTATTATTAGCTAATCAGAATAATGAATGCGGGTACTTCTGATCTA
This sequence comes from Acartia tonsa, assembly GCF_053477335.1. Taxonomy (NCBI): domain Eukaryota; kingdom Metazoa; phylum Arthropoda; class Copepoda; order Calanoida; family Acartiidae; genus Acartia; species Acartia tonsa. The sequence goes on along the minus strand of NC_137264.1, from coordinate 30,884,190 downwards.
TACCGTATAAAAAAGTCCGTTTGTTCCTTTAAATCTGACTAAATTTTGATCCTTCGAGGGAGGGGACAATGGGCTGTTTATTTTACTAATCCCCAAAGTTTCATAATAACGTTTTCTTATCGTTGGATTAACTACTTCAGGGACTTTTATTGAATTTGATTGGTTGGTTCATAAACTTGAGAGTGAAAACGTTGTAATCTACAGAAATGGTAATTTTGTGATTCATCTTTTGGGATGTACATAAGTTCATAGGCCATTATCGCTTTAGATCCTTGACGTAATGTAATTTTAAGTTAATTCAATGGATTTTAATAGCAACAAACATTTTGAATTATATTTAAAAGGCACAAGTACTAATGTTTTGTAATGTAATGAATATAAAAATTAATTTTCCTTGTTTTTTTGCGTGTGCCCAAATTGAGATGCATTCATAACCACAGGGATATAAAGGTAAGAGACAATGGCCGATAATTTGATGTACATCTCCAATTATGATCCACAATTTACCCCTTCTGTAGATAATAATTAGAGGTTGAAACGTTTGGACACTCAACTTAATGAACCAACAAATCAAAATTCAATTCAAGTCCCCAAAGTTGTTAAGACAGCGAATGAGAAAACGTTGTTATAAAACTTTGGGAAATAGTGTAATAAACAGCCCACTGACCCCTCCCTCCCTGATTCATAACGTTGAATAAAATAATTTGGTTACACCAAATATTGTTGTATTTATATTTGAATGAATATTTAGAACAATAATTTTGGTGAATTTACAATTGGTAGTCATGAATTCAATTATGAATGCTTTGTCTTTTAGAATTTATTAAATAAAAACATAGATAACCAACAGCAAAGCTTGGATGCAAATTGTATTTTAAAACCATAAAAATTAAGATAAACTAAGATAAAGTAATATGAGCGCAAGTCAAATTGGTCTGAGGAATCATCTCGCAAAGGTTTTTGCCGTTACCTTAAACTACGTACGATAAAACCACATTTTCTATATAGCGTTACAGACAGTAGGACAGACAACGACCATGGATTGTAATAAAGTAGCTTCGCTACTAAAAAAGTATTTGATTAATAATGGGTAATTAAATCATTGCATTAACGAACAACTCAAAAGTTTGGTTTGAAAAAATCCTCAAAAATGTTATTTTAATTACGTAATGTTTTTATTTAAAATGAAAACTTTAACGGCTATAAGATAGGGAAGATTATGTCCATAAATAACGCAGCAATAACAACTTTGACATGACTTATCCCAGTCTGCTCTAGTTCCACTTAGACCACTAATAAAATTTTTGAAATGAAAAAAAAAAACAATTTAATGATTTTTTAGGTTATGGTTAGAAGAGCACTGTAGGGGTATTATCCCGTAGGTATAGGTCCTGTCGGTAAAACAAAAATTTGTCAGAAAGCATCAAACAGCAACAATGAAATGGTTACCTGAACATTCCGCCTGGATTCATCATACTGTAGCCGAAGTCTGGCCAGTTCTGCCAGCCTGGCGCCAACTGGAACCATTTCTTCACCTGTCAGGTCAGTCTGACTGGCCATTGATAAGGTTTCAGCCTAAAAAATATTAAACAATTATATAGGTAGGTAACTTCCGAAGGAATTATAAAAAAATGATCTTAAATTTCATTTAAAGTTGGACTAAGAATAATAATTTTTAAGAAAATAAACATTTTTTAAAAATACACTATTATGAAGATATATTTCGATTTTAGTAAATTATTTCCAATTCACTTTGTCTCTTGTAGAAGTGAATTAAGCAATATTAGCTTTGTCGATTTAGAAAATAAACAATTAAGCAATGTACAGTAACAAAAAGTAAAATACAGTCAGTAGATTGCGGAAATAATTTTTTTTCAATGTTGAAAAGCATAAAAAACAGTAGGTAAAAAAGAAAGGTACCTACTGTCTGTATTTTTTTGCTTAACATGATCAGACGAACAGACGTACTTTCTGATAAAACATAAAAAGCTGCTGTTTTAAAAATTAGAAGACTTAAGTATGAAATTAACTTTCTAATATTTACTTCCCTTTGAAGACCAAGAAGACACTTACCGTTGAAATTGGAGGAGCGTCCATGGAGCTATCCGTCACCTCCAGCCTCGTAAGATCTTCCTTGAGACAGGCCAAACTTTTCATTAGCTGAACTTTTTCCTGTTCTCCTGTTACTAGAGATTGCTGGATGTTCTGTAACTCCGACCTGAAATTTCAATAACTCAAATCAAAATCTAAGTACTTACCTATACAATGGATTTATTATTACTTGGATCTGACAACAGATTATCGTGTTCTCGAATAAAGTGAACCTTTTAGCGGGACAAAATAACGATCCACCCCATCACCTCTCTTTACCCCATCCTTTCCTCCCACTAGGTAAACGAACAGACAAATAAACGACAGGGGAAACAGCAACCCAGATTGATGAATATTTCCCCCTGTCGTAATATCCACGTATATACTACATGTACTTTTGTAATTATAATTCAACAAGGATGACAACATCCATAAGTAGCGAAGCATAAACAATTAAATAAGAATTTAGATATTAGTTGACAAAAGCATGTATATTAGGAAAAAATCACGAAACCTTTTCAACATTTGTTTTTAATTTCTTAATATTTATTTATATTTCAGTACTATGACTAACAGACTGACGGTCAAAGTAAATTACATACTGGATGCTCAGAACAACGGGAAATCTAATTTTGATATTTTTAACTACAAAAATTTAAAAAAAACCGAACCCTAAACACCAAAGATATGAAGAAAAATGTGAAAAATACAAAAATAGCCAAAAACCTGCAAAAAGGCAGTCAAACCGCCATTGATGTGTTCTTGAAACGAAAGGAAATTTAATTTTGATATCTATAGCTGAAAAACTTTGGAAATTGGGCCATAAACACCAAAGATATGGAGAAAAATGTGAAAAATACAAAAACAGCCTAAAACCTGCTTAAAGGCAGTCTGGCCGTCATAGTTGTTTTTTTGAAACGACAGGAAATTTAATTTTGATTCTAAATTTATTATAACTGAAAAAATTTTGGAAATCGGACCATAAACACCAAAAATAGCCTAAAACCTGCTAAAAAGCGGTCCTATCGCCATTGATGTTTTATAGTTAATTGTGCTCCTTGATAATGGGAATGTTGTCAAAAAATTTCAGCCTTTTATCTTTTATAGGAGCCGAGAAAATCACGTTTCCCCCAAACTAAGACGGACAGACGGGCATTTCAAATTATAGAGTAGCTTCGCTACTAATAATAATGCTATGCAACTTTTGAGTGAAATTTTTATTTGAGCATATTAGACGGCAAATAGGAAATAAGAGGAATAATGTAGTTTTCAAAGTATGATTATCTGGAAATCACATCTGTATGCAGTGATTTAACCTCTATAAAGTGTCGTATTTTTATCAATTAAAAACCAACTCGACATATTTAGTAATCCAAAAACTCGATGTCGATATTAAGTTTTAATTAATAAAAAAAACAATAATGAATTGTGTTTACCTAATTGCTAAAGCTTCTTCTGGTGTTAACCCTCGTCCCATCTCAAATTTTGTATTTACACTGAAAAAAAAATTAAATTAAATAAAAGTTGAAAAATGATCTTGATTAATATTGTTTTAGATAGGTAGTAAACTAGAAAAATTCCCAATATTCAGTTTTATTTGTTTAATTAAGGATTAGGTATGATATAATAATGCAAATGTATTTTAACACAGGGATCTAAAGGGATAAGGAAATGGACGATAAATTTATGTACATCCAAATGATAATTCATAAAATTTCCCCTTTGTAGATTACAATTAATGGTTGAAACGTTTGGACTCTCAACTTAATGATCCCATAAATTAGAATTTACTGAAGTCCCAAAAGTTGTTAAGCCAACAAATGAGAAAACACTATTATGAAACTCTGGAGACTAGTGTAATAAACAGTTCATTGTCCCCTCTCTCTCTGATTTTAACAAACAAGTCTGACATTTTTAAGTTGATTTATTTCAAAACTTTGAAGACAGAAATTGGAAAAAATATATTTCTTTGTCCATTGTTGATTGATGTTATTTTGAAATTAAGTTTCTATTCATTACTTTGTTTACAAAACAGTAAGTTAGTAACAACATTAACTGTAAAAATATGAAGGAGGTCTAAAATTCAATGAAATACACTTCATCATTGCAATTTCTTTTTAATTCAAAAAAAATTAAATACCAAGAATTATAGAATAAAAAAATTAAAGTAATGTTATATTGGGTAGCCCACCATAGGATAGGCGTAGGAAAAAATTAACCCCACTCATTTTTCAATTTATTTTAGAAATAAGGGGGGAACTGGGGCGGGAGGGTTGAGTGCTCGACATGCACTTTGTGTGAAAGCACAAATAAAATGTTTAAAAATTAAAAACCAAAGTGCACTTGATCTGATGGCTGCCAAACAAAGTGTCACAGATTTAAACAATTTATGGCCGTGAGTAAAGCAGATAAAAAGTAAACAAATGATCCCATTAATTGTGTTGGAAGGTGTCTGCCTCCCAGTTAATCAATGTAAATCAAGATAATTATTATCCAATTGGAATCTTTCAAACAGCTATGGAACATTCATAGAGTTTTTTATTTACAGTAGGAAATCTACTCAATAGTTCCAAATGTCCAAATGTTCGTCTGTTAGTAAACTAATTTAACATTGACTAAATAGTTCACATTTTCTTTATGTATAAAATGCCAATTGGGGATTTCTATTGCAGAAATATGATTATCTTGGTTGATATCCTATCCTTATATAAAGGCATCAGGATGGCTGTCTGTCTGAGTCGCTAACCACTGAACCGTATGGTTCTCCTTTACGTCTCTGTTAAGATCTCGCTAACCACTAAACCAATTCAGTTCTCCTTATATTGTGGCAAAAAAGGTTTTAGGTTATGCCATCGAAGTTGTAGTGAAGAATCAAAATGTAGAGAAACTGATTTTATACATGTTGTGATGATTTCAATACACTCTTTTTCTTTCCTAGTGTTTGGTTATAAAAATCCAAAGCTATGCTACTTACGGATGTGCGCATCCTAATTTTTATATATAATGATTTTGCAATGTTGACATACCAGTTTCAAATCAAATATTTAATCTGATATCATGTAATATAACTATTAGGGAGTCCAACAATGATAAAAATCAAGTATTGACAGAACATCATGAAAAACTGTTGACCATCTGAAATCTGGTTTCTATTGCGCCAAAAATATGTTAAAAGTGCGAAGCTACTTAAAAATTTACTGCTGTTGTGTTTTTTTTAATATTAAAACTTACTTATTTAAAGTCTCCACTCCTTTGCTCTTGTACTCGACCTCTGAATGGATGTTCGCCAGTTCCCGTCGGAGCCGTTGAACCCGGGCTCTGGCGTGAGCCACGTCCGCCTTCAGCAGGTCGGGGTCGTACTTAGTGCTCGTTGTTGAGGTCGTAGAATTTACTAAAAAATATATTAAAATCAAATTCTTTCAGCAATTGGTTGTTGGTATGGATTTAGAATCGTGGATATTGTGAGAGATTCTCGCATCATACGCTGATAAAAGATTTCTGCCAGCTGGCTAATATAACGATACCCCTCCTCCCTTTGACTTTACCCCTATATATTAAAATATATTTTAAAAACATTAATATGTTTTCTTTTTCTTTAAAAGATGAAGAATAAACACTAGTAGATAAAAGTATACCTTATAATTTAGCTAATCTTCTTTTAAACTAACAATAACCACAAATAAAAATAAAACTTACATGAAAGATTAGAACCATTTTTTGCATAGTTGTTAATTCCTCCACCAGATGCCGTGCTGTTAGCTGTGCAGGCAGCTGCGTACCGACTGTACCACAAGACCACACAATCAATTTTAGTGCATTTCTTTTAAATCAATAAAGGCGCGTTTACTTTAAAGTATGACAAAAAAGGTTTTGTGTTTAAAAGGAATTTGTAAATAGATTTCCAGTATAACTTCGAAACCGATTAACATACGCTGGATTTGGATTAGAACTGGTTCCCAACCATACTGAAAAATCATGTAGCGTATCTTAATTTAGACACTTTTCAACGAATAAAAAATAAAATCATAAAATTATTGTCAGTTTTGTTAGCCCGGGTCTTCAAACCCTCGGGGCTAACAAAACTTGATTTAATATTACAATTTTTATTTTACTGTCTGTGGAAAGATGTCTTTAATACGATACGATGAATATTTTAAACACAAAACATAGTTTTACCCTTGCTTTACCAAATGTCTTGCACCTAACAAGTAAGTTATAATATGTCTACCACCAACCCTCAAAAAGCAAATATAAAATATTTTTCTTCTTTTAAAGCAAAAAGTCAAATCATTAAAAGATTAAGGGGGGGGGAAGTTCTGCCACTTTCGCGTAAACAGTGTGCAGTGGACTAGGTATTGATTTTAGATTATAGGTTATTTAGGATAAAAGTTTACTTTTGGGTATTAGTTCACGTATATTTAATAATTTTTTGAATAGGTCTCCAGGTTCAGGTGCTGCAGGCTGGAAGGTCGTTTCTGGACAGGTAAAAAAATTAAAAATTTTTTGTTTGAAGAGTTAGAGAGCAACTTATGAAACAAAATATGCTTCTTTTTGAATGTTATTATCATATCTGCAGAAAAAATTAAATTCGGCCTCCAGGTTCAGGTGCTGCAGGCCTCCAGGTACACTCTGGACAGGTAAAAATTAAGTTTTCTTATTTGAAGAGTTAGAGGTACACTTATTTAACCAAATATGCATCTTTATGGATGTTATCATCATATTTGCAGAAAAATTTAAAATTGGCCTCCAGGTTCAGGTGCTGCAGGCCTCCAGGTACACTCTGGACAGGTAAAAATTAAAATTTCTTATTTGAAGAGTTTGATGTACACTTATTTAACCAAATATGCATCTTTTTGGATGTTATTACCATATTTGAAGAAAAAATGACAATCGGCCTCCAGGTTCAGGAGCTGCAGGCCTCCAGGTACACTCTGGACAGGTAAAAATTAAAAACATTTATTTGAAGAGTTAGAGGTACACTTATTTAACCAAATATGCATCTTTTTGGATGTTATTACCATATTTGAAGAAAAAATGACAATCGGCCTCCAGGTTCAGGTGCAGGCCTCCAGGTACACTCTGGACAGGTAGAAATTAAAATTTTGTATTTGAAGAGTTAGAGGTACACTTATAAAACAAAATATGCATCTTTTTGGATGTTATTACCATATTTGAAGGTAAATTGACAATCGGCCTCCAGGTTTAGGTGCTGCAGGCCTCCAGGTACACTCTGGACAGGTAAAAATTTAAATTTCTTATTTAAAGAGTTAGAGATACACTTATTAAACCAAATATGCAACTTATTGGATGTTATTACCATATTTGAAGGTAAATTGACAATCGGCCTCCAGGTTCAGGTGCTGCAGGCCTCCAGGTACACTCTGGACAGGCAGTTATAATATTTTTTGATACTTTTTGATTTGGACACCTTACCTGGATCCTGGTGACCACTGGCGACTGCTTGTGGCCGCTGGCAAGGTAAATTCCAATAAAGGTAATATTTGATATTTGGTAGAAGAATCCACTGTGAGGGAAGATTGACGTTTTTAGAAATAAACAGGTTGAGTTACGAGACTGGACATAAAGTTAAAGCTCAGATTGATTTTAATGATTTAAATGTAATATCTTGTATTTTGCATCTTAGCTTGAGGAATTTTCATTTGCTCATGATTTAAAATTATTTTCTTTAGGTCTGTTTACACAATTCTTATCATTTTTATGCATGCATACAAGTGAATGGGTAAGTACTAACTTTATCAATTTCTTATCAATATATTTGCATTTACAGGCAATCTGGGTATTCATGGTTAATTTTTTCTTTAAGTTGAGGGTAATACTATTTCTTTAACATACAAATTAAATGAATTTTCCTCAAGACTCCACGATTCTGATATAAATAATACAGGACATAATATATCTGTCCATAAGATTGGCAATAGATTTTATGTAAATGATGATAGTCGTCCAATCTATGAGGTAGATGTTGATTATATTAAAAAACATGTAGTTTTACTTGTTGTTGAAAAAAATGAAGTACTTTTTGAAATAGATGATTTGTTAGAGATAGTGAATCAGGATTGAATTGCTCTTCCCTATATACTAACTTTACATTCTCTTGGTAATGAATAAGTATGATTTGACAATTTTTATTCATATATTCTAAATATAAAGTATTAAGATAAATAAATCTAGTCTGTTGATTAAGCAGTATTTTGTTATATAATGTATTTGTATGATTTGACAAGTTTTTTTTATATTCTAAATACAAAGTATTAAGATACAAAAATCTAGTCTTCTAGTTAAGCAGGATTTTATTAAATAATGTATTTCTTTTTGATAATGTAAGTTGTACATATTTTAAAAAAGATAATTTGATCTGTAAAATATTTTTTTCAGAGTTCTAAAATGAAGAAAAATTTATTGTTCACTGGAAATAAGTAAATGACGAAAGTTATGTGAATATTATTTAGGATAACATTGCAAATTTTATGCTCTAATTTTTTATATAAAGTTTCTTTTCTATTTCTACATAGTATACCTTTCTTTTAAATAAAAGATTACACATTTGATTTACCTGTCCAGCAGGCTCTTGGAGGCCGCCTACAGCCTGTCTGGAGCCTTAAATGCTATATTATACTAAATTATTATAATTTAGCCATTTTCTTTTTAGAAACCATTCCTATAAATTCAAAAATAACCATTTAGGATTTTTTAACTGGCTACCAACAACCAGCAGTCAACAGGATCCAGGTAAGGTTTCCAAATTAAAAAGTATTAAAAAATATTTTATCTGCCTGTCCAGAGTTGACCTGGAGGCCTCCAGTACCTGAACCTGGAGGCTGATTGTCAATTTATCTTCAAATATGATAATAACATCCAAAAACACGCATATTTGGATTAATAAGTGTACCTCTAACTCTTCAAATAAGAAATTTTAATTTTTACCTGTCCAGAGTGTACCTGGAGGCATGCAGCACCTGAAACTAGAGTCCAATTTGAATTTTTTCTGTAAATATGATAATAACATCCAAAAAGATGCATATTCAGGGCGACCACCGCCTTTTTTATATTAATATTGAAAATAACGTATTACAAAAAAATTACAATGAACACAATAACGTACATTTTTTGTAAAAATAACGTACAATAACGTACCATAAAACACATATACATCTATAATACAAAGTAGCTTGATGTCTGTCTGTCCGTCCGTTTATAGCTTAAGATCTCAGTAACCACTGAACCGATCGGATTCTGCTCTTACCTACTGGTCCTGTGGTGGTTTTAGGCTATTTTCTTGGGGGGTGGGACACCCCAACCCCCCCAAAAACCAAAAATTCCCCTCCCCTTTTTTTTGCAGAACATTTCCTTGGTCCTTTTACGAATTTTACCTAAATTTTTTTTATCACCTCTTGGGGGCAAAGAGGCTAGGGGCGAAGCCGCTAGTCTATAATACAAAGTAGTACGATGTCTGTCTGTCTGTCTAAGCTTAAGATCTCAGTAACAACTGAACCGATTGGGCTCTACTCTTCAGGGAATATACCTACTGGTCCTGGGATGGTTTTAAGATATTTTCTTGTGGGGTGGGACACCCCCCCCCCCCAAAAAAAAAATAAAAAAATTGAAAACACCCCCCCTAAAAAAAGATTTCTTTTAAAACTGAATTCAAAAAAGGAAAATTCGACTACCTCGCCCCCCCCCCAAAAAAAAATTTTTTCTTCACCCCAATTTTTTTTTTACTTTTTCTTTATAAATCTAAATAACACCTCTTGATTAAACCTCTTGGGGCAAAGCCCCTAGAGGCTAGAGGCGAAGCCGCTAGTATATCTATAATACAAAGTAGAACGATGTCTTTCTGCTAGTATTTATAGAAAGTAGTATACATTATATCAACTTTTGGATTCAAATTAAGGAAAAAACCCTTTAACTATAAAATATCAACATCATATTCTACATTTTGATTTGAAAAAAATCACAGTTGTTTAAATTTCTCATTTACATAATTTATGTCATGTATAAATATGGGAAGACATAATTGAAAGTTTATGTAAATTACATTAAATCTTTAAATGGCGCGACAAGCGCGCCGGAAATTTTTCTACCCCCCTGAAATCTGTTTTGGGTGTTAACTACCTCCCCTAAAAAAATTTACCCCAATTTAATCATGTAAATAGTACCAACTAATAATGAGGGTTATATTCATTTATTTAAGTACGATTAAATATTCCAGCATCTTCGCCCCTAGCCTCTAGGGGCATCGCCAAAAGAGGTATTGTAAAGTTTTTTTTAAAGGGAGTTTCCACCTCACTTACTTTTTATATTTTACAAAAAGAAAAAGAATATTTTTTTTGGAGGGGGGGATTCTTTGCCTAAAACCACAACAGGACCAGTAGGTATATTACCTGAAGAGTAGAACCCAATTGGTTCAGCAGTTACCGAGATCTTAAGCTTAAGAAAGACGAATAGATAGACAGACATCGTTCTACTTTGTATTATAGAAAGTAGTATCTCATTCCTATTAGTACAAGAAAACATAAATATCAACTAAAAAAATATCTTGCTAACTGATGAACAAATATGATACTCTTTTAAAGTTTAACTTATGTCCTAATAAGGTTTGTAATTAGTTTAGAGGATTTTTTTTTTATATTTACTGAAATGCTTGATTGGGTTGAGTTTTTTTTTATTTTATAGAAGCTTCACTATGACGTCATAAATCCCAGGATAAATTGGTAAAATGGCGCGAAGCGCGGAGAAATTCTTTTGTAGTTTTTATGAAATACAAATACATTAATGATTACTAATACTAATCATACATTACAGAAAAACGTACAATAACGTATGCTAAAATGTTCATATTGTACACAAAAATCAATAACGAACAAAAACGTACCAAAAAACCTAAAAATGGTGTTCAATATGAACATATTGAACATAACGTACATAGTGGTCACCCTGCATATTTGGTTTTATAAGTGTACCTGTAACCCTTTAAATAATTTTTTTAAATTTTTACCTGTCTAGAATGGATCTGGAGGCCTGCAGCACCTGTACCTGGAGGCCGAATATCAATTTACCTTCAAATATGATAATAACATCCAAAAATACGCATATTTGGTTTAATAAGTTTACCTCTAACTCTTTAAATATTTTTAAAAAAATTTTTACCTGTCCAGAATGTACCTGGAGGCCTGCAGCACCTGAACCTGGAGGCCGATTGTCAATTTACCTTCAAATATGGTAATAACATCCAAAAAGATGCATATTTTGTTTTATAAGTGTACCTCTAACTCTTTAAATAAGAAATTTTGATTTTTACCTGTCCAGAGTGTACCTGGAGACCTGCAGCACCTGAACCTGGAGGCCGATTGTCATTTTTTCTTCAAATATGGTAATAACATCCAAAAAGATGCATATTTGGTTAAATAAGTGTACCTCTAACTCTTCAAATAAGAAAACTTAATTTTTACCTGTCCAGAGTGTACCTGGAGGCCTGCAGCACCTGAACCTGGAGGCCGATTTTAAATTTTTCTGCAAATATGATGATAACATCCATAAAGATGCATATTTGGTTAAATAAGTGTACCTCTAACTCTTCAAATAAGAAAACTTAATTTTTACCTGTCCAGAGTGTACCTGGAGGCCTGCAGCACCTGAACCTGGAGGCCGATTGTCATTTTTTCTTCTAATATGGTAATAACATTCAAAAAGATGCATATTTGGTTTAATAAGTGTACCTCTAACTCTTCAAATAATTTTTTTAAATTTTTACCTGTCCAGAGTGTACCTGGAGGCCTGCAGCACCTGAACCTGGAGGCCGAATTTAATTTTTTCTGCAGATATGTTAATAACATTCAAAAAGAAGCATATTTTGTTTTATAAGTTGCTCTCTAACTCTTCAAACAAAAATTTTTTAATTTTTTTACCTGTCCAGAAACGACCTTCCAGCCTGCAGCACCTGAACCTGGAGACCTATTCAAAAAATTATTAAATATACGTGAACTAATACCCAAAAGTAAACTTTTATCCTAAATAACCTATAATCTAAAATCAATACCTAGTCCACTGCACACTGTTTACGCGAAAGTGGCAGAACTTCCCCCCCCCTTAAGTTATAATTAGAGAATTAAGTTATAATTAGGGTTTGAGCCTTATAAAAGTATTACCTAACCTAATTCATATCAGTATCCATTACCAAAAAGTTAAAAATTATTTATATTGGTACCTAATAAGTTATTTAATTAAAAATTTTATTTATGCATAATAATATTTCATCAGTGTTATTTGTTAACATGCATATTGAATAAATGTTACTTTCTTTTTCGAACCAAGTCCATCTGTCTATAAATCCATCTAAAATGTATTAAAAATCATGCTAGTAATGTTAAAAATGTAATCCCTGCCTTGCATATGATGTCATCCTTGTTAGCTCAATTTGTCATTTTAAAATTCAAGTTTCCCCTTTCCTACTGATTCTCCTAGCCAGCAAAAAATTATGGCTTGAAACCAACCATTGGTAGATTTGAACAATACATTTCTGTCACAAATAAAAATAACAAGGATGACAACATTTTTAAGTAACAAAGCACAACAAAACATGGTTAATGGTCATAAAAATGAGGGAGAAAGAAAAGAGGCTATATAAACCCTTGTGAATAAATGTCTTTTGTAGCATGACCAAAATCATAACTAAATTTTCATTGTAATAGAGAATCTTCATAAAAAATGTCGGTTGTGTATCTTAGATAGAAGCCAAGAAAATCACCTTTCCCCCCCCATAAAATCTGCGAGATTGACATTTTAATTATAGAGTAGATTCGCTACTTAAAAACCTACATAGGCATCCAAAAACAAGACTGCTACTGAATAGTAAAAGGTGTTCATTAAAAGCAACATAATCTTGAAAAAATTGTGGCTATTTCAGCATAGGTAAGACTGAGCAAATGCAAAAGCATTCAAATCTTGCTTTAAAGCTCCCATCAAATCTCCTAATCGTCTTATATAAAGCTTATTTAATGACGCAGCTATCCCACCAACCTCATTATTGCGGCGCTACCTTTTTTAAGTACATTATATGGACATGTTGGTGTGCGCCCACTCGCCAAGTTACATCATATTAACAATACATCTTATCTTTCAAACATACAACACATTCTTTAACAAATAAATTTCAACAGGGATATGGCAATCAACGGTAAATCAATCTGTCCCCGAATTCTACTAAAAAAGTGTGATCCAAGTATAAAAATACTTGATGAAAATGATTAATAATAGATTCGTTATTGTCCTAACCTCCCAGAGTTTAGAATTATTGTATTAGTACCTAGGTACCTAATTATTGATTAAGGCCTGAATTAAACTGATTTTTTTTGTGGAGAACTCAATCTAATTAATTTGATTAGGTACTTGATGAATATCTTTGTTAGAGATATGTACTGATATGTAGTAAGAATACCTATTCAAACATTAATTCTTTTTTTTTAAATTTTCATATCAAACCTTAAATAAGAAATTCGTACAATATATCATGTTGGGCAATATTATTCCAATCACATGTAAAAACATTAACACCCCCCCCTACAAAAAAAAACTATTTTAGTTTTGAAGGGAAAAACGTACCCGAGATGCTTTATTAAGGGTTGATTGTATAAGGTTTATGAGAGCTTCCGCAGGGTTAGAGGTTTCAACAACAAGGTCAAAAAAGGGATCTAGAAAATTCCAATAATACATCAGTAAAATTAAATATTGAATGTTTTCTCTGTGTTGAGTAAACAAGTTTTAAAAATATTTTGTTATCTTTTGCTGCAAGTTCAAATTATGATCTCATTCATAAAGAATTTAACATTAATAGTAATGTATGTTTTTTTATTCTATTATTGGCGCTATGTTGTTTGTCTTATAGTTGAACATTTTTATAATTATTAAATTATGTCTAACTTTATAAGTTGCGATGCTACTCTTGTTTTAACGAACAAGAAATTGCTTGAAAAAAAAAAGCTATCAGCCAAATTCTAATTTTAAAATTTTGTTAACGTGTTATTTCAAGGTACTCTACTTGAAAACGTAATTTTCCTAGTTATTGCAATTTGTTATCATACTTTGTTTAGTAAAAGGTAAATTACTTTGACTTTATTTTATACAAGACCAAATGACCAAACATGCTTTTTGAGGGTTAATAGCTAGATATTATTATGCTTTTATTGGTAAAGCATCTAGTAAAGATCAAGTACTAACACCTATTAGTGATTAAAAATAATATATTTAGCTCCATTTTACAATTTTAGTGAATTTTCCCCTTTGTGGAATGTTTAAATCTTTAAAAAATAATATGATGTGCATAAGTGTGTGTGTGTGTGCTCCCGTTCCTATTGGCATATAGCAGTTCATTTTCATAAATACAGCTGCTCTGGCTTCTATTCAGCACATCACTGGCGCCTGACCGTATGGACGGAGCCGGCGAAAGCAGCGGTCGGCCAACCCCACCAGGACTTGGCGGAATCGGCGAAACTGGCGGGTGCGGAGGAGGTAAAGGGGTGCTGCAGGTGGCCGCACGGGTCAGCTGCTGCAGGTTGCAATAGTCTGGAAGGTCGGGCGAGTGACAGCCAGGCGGTAGCGGCGGACCCATCTTGTACTGGTGGTTTGTGTGATCTGAGACAAATTTTAATTGGCGTAAAAAAGACAATAAAACGGGTGCTTTTAACGCCAAGGCACTGCCATATTAATTAAAAAAACTTACTCACTTGATATTAAAAATCATAAAGTATCCCTTTAAAAATCTTATTTGAAAAGAAAGTCTGATCTTTAAAATGTTATTTAATATGCCATGCCATTGAAACATGCTTCGAAATCAGCATTGGAATTTTTGACCTGTTTAAAAAAGTGAATAATTTTAGTTACATGCTTTTTATAACCCTGCTCTAATTAATATAATTTAATTTTTATTATAATTGAAAGATATTTATCTTACTATCATGCATTTTTACATGGCTCATTCTTTAAATAGGCATTCTTGTCTATTTTATAGTCATAAATTTAAAAAAAGAGTGGGAGGGTAGCATTTTTCCCCATACGTGCCAAAATTACCTATGTTTCTAAATAACTCTTATAATTAACATAAAATAAGTTTTTTGGTATATTAACTACCTAGTATATGTTTGAATTATAAACCGGGGGAAAAAAAGAGTTCTACCACCGTTAGAGAGTCAAATTACAAAGAAATTTTTACTCTTTTTTTAAGTGTCATTTTACAAAGATAATTTAAACACATTTGGTGAGCAATGCCTACTCCCACCCCTTCTAATAATAGCAATTTTCATTAAAAATAATTTAGAATCTATAACAATAAAACCCATGAAAAATCGTGACAAATAAAGATAATATAGAATCCAAACCATTAAGTAATATTAAAACAGCCATAATAGCCATGATATTTGCTTCAAAATTGCCCCATGCCCCAAACCAATATAGTGAGATAATATTAATATTCAAAGCGCTGTGTTATACATATTTTAAAGTTGTTATAAAAGGTCAAGTAACAGAATTTTAATTAGACCATGCATATGATTCACTTAACTTTACAAGTAAATTAAACGTTCGAATTAAACTCTTCTTTATCACAATCAAAATACTTTGTACTAAAGACTAATTATAATAATTTGTATCAAAATTCTGTCATTTGACCTTTATTACAGAAGAGAAAGGACAATAGAAGATAAATTTATCTACATCCTCTTATTATCAAGCTACCAAGAGTAGAAATTCATAAATAAGAATTTGGATGAAGATTAATTTATCTTTAAATGTCTCTTTACCGCTTTCAACTTTCAACTGTTAAATGTTTTGGGTACTTACAGCTGGTGTTGGAAGCATGAATAGAGGAGAGGGTGGAGTTCAGGTGTCTAAACTCATCTTGGGCTAGGCTAAGCCGAGCCTCCTTGATGCTAGCAAGCTCCTTCTTGTTCTAAAATAAATACATAGTTATGTAGATAGATAGCTAAAAAGATAGATAATTGGCTAGCTTTAATTTATAATTGTAAGCTAAGATATTAGCTTTTTTTTAAAAAAAGTTACAGTATGTCTTTCTATACCGTAAGAACTCGTTACTCTGGACTGATCTGACTATCTCTTGATATAAAGTTTATTCCAGATCTCTATTTCAAAATTATTTTTGGGGTAGTTACCTTACCCCTGACGAAAAAAAGTCCATAATAAAAAGGCCCACATCCATTTTTTTTTAAATTCTTATTTTTAAACTAAATTGAAAATGGGTGAGAATGAGGGAATCGATCACTCCCCCTTTAGATAAATAAAGCAACTTATCAATATTTTTATAGAATATTTTATCATAATATCAAGAAGTTCCTTATTATTAAAACAGTTTAAATATTTAGCAATTAAAATATTTTTATGTTTGACATTTCCTTGTTATACAAAGAGCAAATATAACACATTACAATCAAATGAATCATAGCCAGGGAGGTAAGGGATATTGGGCTGTTTATTACACTAGTCCCCAAATTATTATATTAACGTTTCTAATTCGTTGGCTTTTACTGAATTTTAATTGGTTGGTTAATTGATTTGAGTGCCCAAACGTTTTAACCAATACTTGTAATCTACAGAAAAGGCAATTCTGTGTATTATCATTGGAAATGCATATCAATTTGTCTTATCCCTTTATATCCCTGCTCTCTCTACCTCTCTGTTTAAACAAAAACATTTAGTATCAAGGAGGATTTGACTTCCAAACTGTTTTTATTCTACAAATTCAAAACATCAAATAATTTATGGATTGATAACAGCGTACCCCCTCTTTAACCAAGAAAGTCTGTATTTCAAACAGTCCTTAAAAGTATTAAATCAGAAATAACAATTTTTTATATAACAAAAGTATCATGGTCAATGATTCATCACACAGACCCTAGTATAGTTTTATAGTATTTTTCTGCCCACCTCTTATTGCCCGAAGATGCTAGAGGCGCAGTCGCTAATTTATTATACAACTTACTATGCTTTAAAAAATCGATAATTTGCCAACATAAAGATAAATACATCAATTTTTGAAACACAAAGAAAAAATTGGAAAATAAAATGTTCTTTGTTTCAAAACATGTTTTTATCTATAATAGATATATCTACCTAATATATTTTTTTATGATGCTTATCAAAAAAAACTATCCTTCCTTTATTTGATGTCCTTTTGAACAAAGAGATTTTTTCAGAATCTTATTTTGTTTTGATAGTTTATTAATAATATGAAACCAAAATACAAAATCATTAAGATACTTAAAGGAAATTTGCAAGAAATTCACCGATGTAACTGCTGAAAGACTGCCACAAGTAGACCAAATACCCCAATATGAAAACTTATGCTACAAGAACAAAAAAGTTGCACGCATTTGAAATTGATATTTTAGAAAGATGAAAATTTTGAAAGTTTTCCAGTACTGCTGATAGAACTTTTTTGTTATTGAAGCCGAATGATTCATATTTGGTGTATTTAGTCTTCTTGTGGCAGTCTTTCAGCAGTGAAAGCAGTGTATTTCTTGCAGGCTTCCTATAAAAATTAAAATCAAGAATAACAATTAAAATTAAAAATAAGCTTTTATACGTCCTTTTGAATATCTACTTTTTATTGTAGATAGCATACAGTTGGTCTAACAAATACTAATTTTAGATTTACTGGCTCCACAGCTAAATACCAAGAAACTCATAGGTAATAGTACGCAACTTGAGAAAATAAGAGGATACATTTGGAATAAATCAAGGATAAAGGATCTAGTAAAAAAACAGGAATCTTAAGGGATAAGACAATATATGATTCATTTTTGAACACATCCAATAATTTTGAAATTCGGATTCTAAGTGCTATTGCGCATTGATTACGAGATGGTTGCATTACCCCCCGCCCCCTTTTTTTATTGACAAAAACACAGTGTCTTAAAGCAGTTTTCCAAACATTTAGGACAGAAAAAAATTAACCATTTTCAGTGAAGCGATGATTTAAATATTATAACAAGAAATAAACATTTAATAAGAGTTTTTACATTTCTCTTTATTTACCAAGATCTTAAATGACAACACAACAAATTAACATTTTCTGATTTGTCATTCCTCTCTTCACCTTGAAAAGACCAAATTATCCTTTTTTCTTCCAGTTTTAGGAATTTATTTTATTTTGTGTGTACTTAAATGCCAATTAGGAAATACTTTAACAACTTGAATGTTGATCAATTTATTTTTATTTTGCTTTGAAAATACTTTTTTGTAATTGTTTTGTGTCCTAATCACTTTGAAGGACATCTTAACAAAATCTTTGATTGTACGACCTTACTTAGATGTCCTAACTGTACAGTAATTAGTTTCACGTTAATCGTTATGATTTTCATATCTAACATAGCAGAAATAAGACTCTAATTATAATATAGTTTGGGCCAGGATTTCAATCATACCACCAACCAGACAACTAGCAGAATTTATTTACCTCAAGGTCTTCCTGTGCAGTGGTGAGATATTGACGGAGCATCTCCTCTTGCATGGCTCTCCACTCCAGCCGAGGGTCTGTATTCTGCACTTGTTCTAAAATATTTATTTATTAGAATATACCCCCCATAATCCAGCCTTGGGTCTGTATTCTGCACTTGTTCTAGGATAATAATTATGTATTAGAATATACCCCCCATATTTCGGTCTTGGATCAGTATTCTTCACTTATTCTAAAAATGTCTATCTTGGCGAGAAAAAGCAAAAACAGACATGGCGGTTTTTGGCGGCAGTTCTTCTGTCTTTCTTTTCACATCCCCACTATGAACTTCATTGAAGCAACTGCCTTGCTAAATTTTTAGTCTTTTTTTACTCCACTGTGATTTTAGTTTAGTTGCAAAAAGTACCTTATCCGCCCCCCACGTCACTAAAAAAGTGTACATTATTGATGAAAAAGTTGTACTTACTATCGACATGGTTGACAAAGTAGACGCCTCTGTAGTCAATGATTTGTTCCCAGCCCACGGGCAGCTCGTCACCAACACAATCAGCAAAACTAGCTGGCTTAGTCAAACTGAAATAAATACAACGATGTTATTTTTAGCAAAACCATGAGATTTAAAAAAAAGTTTTGTTAGGTATCAATGATAATCCGTCCATGAACAAGAAATATAGACATTTGGATACACAATTATATACCTAGTTATTAAGTAGTTGCGTTGCTTAAAAAAGTTTTATTACGGTTGAGAATTCATTCTTGAAGAAAAAAGGGGTTTCACTTATCAAGAAGATAAGTTCTAAATAAGAATGATAAGAAATAGAGCTTGTAAAGGAAATGTAAAAATAAGGATGGCTGTATCCAAATAGTAGATCAGCTAAATTTTAAATGTAAGTATCCAGAGGTTTTAATTTTAGGAAATAGCATTTTTTCCAGTTTTTAAAAAATCAGTTTCTACTTCTCATTAATACCTATGACATACTAATTAATATATTTTGCAGACAGGACCTACATAGACATGGCATACATATAAACTAAGTTGTTGAGCAGATACGCTCTTAAAAAAAACGCAACGACTCTACCGGAAGAAACATGATCAAGGGGGGTGGGGGGGAGTTACTCAACCTTAATTCCATTCTAATTTTACACAAAAAAAATATACTTTTTCCGTTACAATTCACAATTTTGGGTAACATGTAAAAAATATAATAAACACCAACAAAAAATGCTACTGAAACCCTATTCTTTTAAAAAGTCGAATGTTAGGTATTTTTTTAAGGAAAGGCTTTTTTTCTACAATTTGAATATCCGTTGGTAGACTATGGCTTTTTTATACTAGTGGTTTCGCCCCAGAAAGTATTATACTTTGTATCTCCCAACCTCCTTATTTAGATAAAAAAAAAACTTTCCTGAAAACCAATGAGAGCCTTTCATGAAATTATCAAACCGTACATACAGACTTACATCCTGGTACTTCAGTAAAAAATCTAAAAATTATTCATATCTACAATGCTCCTGAATGAAACAAATATTTGTTTATCTTCAATATTACATTTTAAAGAGATAAAAATACATCTTTAAAATCCTGTTAAAAATACGCATTCCAAAATTTATGACAACAAAAGAATGTTCAAATATATTCTTCTAATAAAACTGGTTTTAAAATCAACATTTTTAGATAAGTATTTATCATTTTTGGCTTGCTTAAACTAACCATATAATATTACGCAGAGAGAAAGGGGACAATGGGCTGTTTATTACACTTGTCCCAAAATTTTGATATTGACGTTTTCTTATTCGTTAGCTTAAGAACTTAGGGGACTTTAATAAATTTTGATTGGCTGCTTCATTAAGTTAAGTGTCTAAATGTTTCAACCACTACTTTTACAGAAGGGATAATTTTGTATATAAACATTGGGGATGTACATCAACTTATCGGACATTGTCTTATCCCTTTAGATCCCTGATATTACGTAACAATCCGTTTCTATTTATACAACTTGTATTTTATTTTCTAGGTGCGGAGCATCTCTATTAGTTTTCTTTTTCTCTCAATTGACCGACATTTTCAAGTACTACAGATATTAGACTATTAGAATAGACGATTAATATTTTACTGTAAAGTGTAAAATGCATCATATAGTTAATGTTAAAATTACTAGGTAATACTTCAATATTCTTAATGAATATGAAAAGAACCTACAGTATTAATATATGTAGCGGCTCTAACCGAACAAGCCTAAAACCTCCTTAAATTAGCGCTCAAAAGTTTTGATTTAATTGTCATTTTTTGTTTTAAAAATTAATTTCTAAAGTTTTATAATTATTAATCTCTTTATCTAGGTACTTAGGTATCTATTTTAAATCACAATACAAAATAAACTTGAATTTTCTCCAAATATTTGCGGAATTTGATCTAAAAGTAGGAGGATGTTAATTTGGGCGTGAGAACAACCCCAGCCCCCTTTTTTGTTCCCCAGCATCCCTTTTCAATTTTCACCCCCATCCCTGCATTTTTAAGCATAAGACTGAAATATTTGAAATTCAAGTTTTAGTCGACCTCTCTTTTTTTTGCCCTTTCTCCATTATCCCCATTCCCTTTTTTTCTTCATCCCCATAAGTCTTTAAGATTTTGACAGTTTTCTTACTTGAAAAGAATTTACAAGGGCAAAATTCTAAATTCTTTCTCGACATTTTCAGACATAAATTCTTGTTTTCAATAATGGCCTTTATAACTTTAAAAAGCCATGAAAAATGAAATTTTTTACTTAAACATGAAAGATATTCAAATAGTCATGACTTATATCTATAATACTAGGTACTGAAAAATGCATAATACTCTGTAAAGGCGAAAAATTCCCCCTCCAAGATATGTACATATATGTATATATCTACATAAAAATACATATATATATATGTATACAAAGACAAAGAGAAAAATGTTTAGTTGAGAGTCCCAACATAAACACTAAAAATGCCTGGAATGCGGCGCACTCACTCGTTCAAGTGTCCACAAAAACCCGCCAAATATCCACGTTAGCAAAAACGTGCTTATAATTCATCTGCATTTGTGAAAAAATCTTCCAAAAATTATTTTACCCCAATTTTTTCAAAATCGACTTTGAAGATTTTTAAAGAATTTTTGTCCCCTATATTTTTTTTGTAATTGTAAATGAACTTCAATCGGGTTAGGTAAGAACAGGGTCTAATAGTGAGAATTCGGAATAAAGAGAGATAAATGTAGAGTGGGGGGGGGGGGGGAGGACAAAAGAGGCGTACAGTGTAAAGAGGGGAAAGAAATTAAGGGGGGTTATTATGTATACATTTTTCTCTTGGCAAAAAAGACGTTGGTATGTTTAGCTGCTAGATATTACAATTTAACTTGGGAATGGCGGGGGGGAGGGAAGGGGGAGTTGTGGGGGGCGAGAATTTGTGGAATGTGGGGGGCAAAGGGGGCAGGTAGGCAAAAAAATAGAATGGACTTTACAAACGGATGAACGCACTACAAGCATTGCACAAAAAAGAGGTGGAATTTAAGCACGGCGAACTAACACCGTTGACATGTAAAAAGGGGACAGGGCAAATGAAAAAAAAAACGGCTGGTGAGTTCTATTTTTGTGACATTCCTTAGCAACTGAATCATTTTGCCACAAACAGATATTTGCCAAAAAATGTTTTGTTTTTTCGCATTTTCAAAAGCAAAGCTGCTCCATAATCGATTTTAAATGTAAGATTAGGTATAAAGAATTTGATTTGTTTGACACTTAAAAAAGTTTTGGCCTACAATTGAAATTCTACCAAATATAACTATTAGCTTTTTTCAGTTAAGTATTTTTTTATAAAATGCAATCTTTGTTTATTCCTCTTTCTGAACCCTTTTTCTAATTCCTAATTAGTTTAAGCCCTACAAATAACCCGTTGTGCACATTTCATCCAACCAATTAAGTATTTTAAGTGGTCTTTAAAGAAGAAATTACTTTGGACAAAATGTATTACAAAAGTCTTTAAAAAAATTAATGTGTTGTTCTTAAACGTGGTTTTATTGAAACACAAAATGTAAACATACTACTCAAGGGCTATAAATATAAAACACTTAATGTTACATCACATTTTAAAGAGATTTTTATATCTGTAAGAAGGTATTTATAAATAACTGGACGATAGGTAGATTTTTTGATTTTATAAAGGTTTAGACATAATTTTCCAGTATAGCTTCTGAACCGTATTCATTGAAAAATCATATAACTAATGTACAGTCAATTTTCCGCAAATATTAAAATAAAACTCAAACAATTAATACCAGTTTTGTTAGGCCCCTCAAGGCTAACAAAAAATGTTTAAAGGGGGAAGGCGAAAGTGACACTTTTTGAAACCAAAACTAAAAGTCAAAGGAACTCGACTAAAAAAAGAGTTACAGGTCTGACATTTTGCATGGCAGTTGCTTTATAGGGGTACAATATGGAACTGTGAAGAAACGGCGTCACAACCGCCGAAAACCGCCGAGAAAAGGCAAAAAAAAATTCGGCGGGAAACGGCGGTTTTCGGCGGTTGCACCGCCGTTTCTTCACAGTTCCATATTTTACCCCTATAAAGCAACTGCCATGCAAAATCTCAGACCTGTAACTCTTTTTTTTAGTTGAGTTCCTTTGTTGACTTTTAGTTTTGGTTTCAAAAAGTGTCACTTTCGCCCCCCCCCCCTTTTAAAATTTTCATTTCAATAACCGCAGAAGGCTGTCTATAATACGATGCTATCAATAACTATTCTACCTACCTATTTACAAATACTTTAATTGCACAAAAAAAATGTTTAAACAAATGAAATATAAATACCACCATCACGCTCCAATTAGCAATGTTTGGGGCGTTTTCTACCAAATTTTGGTTTACTGCATTTGTTGGTTTGTTCAAAAAAAGATTTTTTACGAAGCTGAAAATTTTTTTATTTGGAATTTCGAAATTTAGGTATAATATCTTGATTAGGTATATATCTTGAATATATATCACTTGAAAAATGATTCATTTAAACCAAATGACTAGAGAAAAACATTTGAAGTAATTTACAGAAAAATATACCTAGTGTAAATCAACTTAATTTTTAACGTTAAAATTAAGATTGTTAACAATCACCAAATATTACATTTTCCCAATCTAAATGGTATAGGTATGTTTTAAACTTTTAAAATCAATCAACAAACAGACAAACATGAATTTAGAGGCTATTGTTTTAGGGGTCCTGGGGCCGGGGCCATACAATGACGGGAAAGCATATAAAACATTAGAGAATTTAGTCATAACGATAAACTTAAATGAAATCAATACAAGCTCATGAAAAATAAAAGCCTTTTCAAAAATTTTCATTTAAATTTTGAAAATAGTTAAAAACATTTGATTCATGATTGGCATTTAAATAAATCAATGGGATATGTCCAAACCTTGTTTCACACAAAAGATCTGATAACTGTAAGGAAAGAGAAATGATTACAAATTTTTTAATGTTGTTATTACCAGTTTTTATTAAAATTCTTATTTAAAAAAAAAAAAATTTCTATTAGAACTTCAATTTTTGTGACTACTAATGGCACAATCAAAGAGAGAGGAAGGTGGGAGTTTTCCTCAAACGTGCCAGAATTTTTTTTAAAAATAGGGTTTCCTAAATCCTAAGTCTAACCCCTGTTGGGCCTATGCCTGCTCTGCCCTGACCCTACCCTGCGGGGCTACCAAGTCCTCAATATAACATAACCTGGCCTACTCTAACATAAAGTAACAAATACAAAAACGAAAAACTAACCTCCTCCCCTTGTTTTCAATTTATTTTATATATAAGGGTCTAGGGGGGGTGGGGGGGGAGGTTCAGTGCTACACTGGCACTTTGAGTGATAATACCAAAATAATTTTGTTAAAGACTATCCTTGTCCAAAAATCTGTTTCGTTTCTACCACGACCAGGCCTGCATTTGAAAAGTCATCCATTTGAATTTTAATCTTTTGTTGAATCAAATAAAATTGAGATATTTCCATACATTATTACTTCTAGCGCGGCTACTCTGTAGGTAATAAAGGAATATCTGTTCGTCCGCCTGTGAACGAGACTTGTCTTATTTTTATGTCAATTATCATTGCTGCTCATTTCGAAAATTACTAAAAATGGGACACCTGCTATACATTTAACTTAATCATAGAATTCCTCTTAACAACAAATACTAGGGTAAGGGGGGGGAAATTTCGGTTTTTTTTCGTTTTTTTGAAAAAAAATGGGGTAAATATTAATATTTTCAAATGAAACCAAGACCAGTAGAAAGCTTACGGAAAGGACTATCAGGTCCTAAAAGGACATTATCCTAGGACTTTTAGAAGTTGGCCGAAATTGACCGCAAAAAAGTTACCGATATTTCCCCACCACCGGGGGAAATATCGGTAATTTTTTTCAACCTAAAAAAAATCGATGAAAAACGGCCAAACGGCCAGTCGAACATAAATAATCATAATTAGTATAGGTTATAGGGATTATCCACAAAAAGTTTCATAATGATCGGACTATTCCTTCTATGTTAAAAATGAATTGTTTTGAAAGACGCGAATTTTCGATTTTTTTTTTCGAAATTTTTTTTTTTAAAAACTTAAAATTAATATAAGAAAAAAACGTATTTTATTACTTTTTAGGCCTGATCCTAAAAAAGCTCACATTGAACTATAGATTTAGCCCAAAAAACATGAAAATTGATTAAAAATTGACCTCAAAAATTGAATTTGAAGCAAAAGTGTCATCTTTGCAAAAAATCTTGACTACATTTTAACCTTAAAAAAATCGATGAAAAAAGGCCAAACGACCAAACAAGCGTAATAAATCATAATTAGTATAGGTGATTGGGATTAACCACAAAAAAATTCATAAAGATCGGACTATTCCTCCTATGTCAAAAATATTTTTTTTTCAAAGGACCAGAAATTTTGATTTTTTCCTCGCAAAATTTTGATTCAAAAAATAAAATTAATTTTTTTTTTGTTTTTTATCTGTTCTATTCATTTTTAGGCCTAATTCTTAAAAAGTCCATATGGAATAATAGATTTGACAAAAGAAAACCTGAAAACATGACCTTAAAAGTTGAATTTTAATTTCTTTTGAAATTACCGATTTTTCCCCCAGCGCCAACTTTGGTCATTTTTGAAAAAAATATTGACCCGATTTTAAAGCTCTCAACGGATTTGGAAAAAGCGGGCAATTTCTAGTTCTAAAAGTTTTTCAGATCAGCTCTAGGTCTTACCAATTTTTGTGTAGGTCGATCTTTACACACCTACTAAAAAATTTTTGGAAAAAAAAAATTTTTCGTCCGACTTTGAGACCCAATAAGTACCCTTAATATTCATCTCACAAAAAATTCATTTTATACTTTTTTGTAGGCAATTTAATAAGGAACAAATTTGCTTTTATGTTTTTTTCTGTCATTTGAAAGGAACATGGAGAAAAAGGTCATTTAATGAAGGTAGGTCGAAATTACCGAGAATAGCCCCTTACCGAAACTTCCCCCCCCTTACCCTACAGTTTATCTTAATCAAAAGTAATAAATTCCGTAGATATACAAATGAATAATTTAATTATGAATAAATAATTTGACATCATGAGTAAACAAATAATAAATATTTATCAAATCTGGAAGAAAGAGATAGTTAAATTCCACATTCAATAACCAAAAATAGTTGGATTTGTCTCATATATTAATGTAAATTTTTTATCATTTTGACTGTATAGGGTAAGGGGGGGGGGGAAGTTTCGGTAAGGGGCTATTCTCGGTAATTTCGACCTACCTTCATTAAATGACCTTTTTCTCCATGTTCCTTTCAAATGACAGAAAAAAACATAAAAGCAAATTTGTTCCTTATTAAATTGCCTACAAAAAAGTATAAAATGTTTTGTGAGATGAATATTAAGGGTACTTATTGGGTCTCAAAGTCGGACGAAAATTTTTTTTTTCCATAAATTTTTTAGTAGGTGTGTAAAGATCGACCTACACAAAAATTGGTAAGACCTAGAGCTGATCTGAAAAACTTTTTGAACTAGAAATTGCCTGCTTTTTCCAAATCCGTTGAGAGCTTTAAAATCGGGTTAATATTTTTTTCAAAAATGACCAAAGTTGGCGCCGGGGGAAAAATCGGTAATTTCAAAAGAAATTAAAATTCAACTTTTAAGGTCATGTTTTCATGTTTTCTTTTGTCAAATCTATTATTCCATATGGACTTTTTAAGAATTTGGCCTAAAAATGAATAGAACAGATAAAAAACAAAAAAATTAATTTTATTTTTTGAATCAAAATTTTGCGAGGAAAAAATCAAAATTTCTGGTCAAATGAAAAAAAAATATTTTTGACATGAATTTTTTTGTGGTTAATCCCAATCACCTATACTAATTATGATTTATTACGCTTGTTTGGTCGTTTGGCCTTTTTTCATCGATTTTTTTAAGGTTAAAATGTAGTCAAGATTTTTTGCAAAGATGACACTTTAGCTTCAAATTCAATTTTTGAGGTCAATTTTTAATCAATTTTCATGTTTTTTGGGCTAAATCTATAGTTCAATGTGAGCTTTTTTAGGATCAGGCCTAAAAAGTAATAAAATACGTTTTTTTCTTATATTAATTTTAAGTTTTTTAAAAAAAAATTTTCGAAAAAAAAAATCGAAAATTCGCGTCTTTCAAAAAAATTCATTTTTAACATAGAAGGAATAGTCCGATCATTATGAAACTTTTTGTGGATAATCCCTATAACCTATACTAATTATGATTATTTATGTTCGACTGGCCGTTTGGCCGTTTTTCATCGATTTTTTTTAGGTTGAAAAAAATTACCGATATTTCCCCCGGTGGTGGGGAAATATCGGTAACTTTTTTGCGGTCAATTTCGGCCAACTTCTAAAAGTCCTAGGATAATGTCCTTTTAGGATCTGATAGTCCTTTCCGTAAGCTTTCTACTGGTCTTGGTTTCATTTGAAAATATTAATATTTACCCCATTTTTTTTTTAAAAAAACCGAAATTCCCCCCCCCCCCTTAACCTAGTACCTAGGTGAAAATTCATCGAAATATATTTCTAAAATAAATTGACTTTTTACTCCAGTGCATTTATCTTAACAAACAAATTCTAGCCTACATAACAGTGATTTTATTCCAAAGAAAATTTAATGTATTTTAGTACAAACAAAACGGGGGTAAACATAACGATCACTAAATTACTGTTTAACACACAAAAATAATGTAAATACAGAATGTTATTAGGAATTTATAATCAAAGTTCCGGGGAAAAAATATAAAGTTGTAAAACTAATTAAAAATTATTATGCGTTTAATTGCAGTGTTTTACACATTATAAACGAAAATATTCATTTATTTAAAGGTACAATTATAAGTAATATTTTAACATGCTTACTAATAGTTTATATTGTAGGCTTTTTATTCCATGAAAAATAAATAGATAGAAGAAGGTCATATAGGATTTCAAAGAAATTAGTACTTTTAGAAATGACTATAGGTATATTTTATTTCGTACTTTAGCATCTACATATTTCCTTTTAAATTGGGCTTAATAATGTTTTCTTAGACTCGTACTATTAAACCGATTAGTGTAGACTAATCTACATATTTTTAAAACAAGTATTACGAACATTTGTTTCTGATAATAAGTAGAATCTTTATTTGTATAGGTATGATTTTTTAAAATTAAGACTTTAAAATTGAACTTGTGAAACATACCTAGGTACCTACCTATGTCTTCTCTATTTTTACCATATCTGCATATTTACAATCATGATTTCTATCAATTGAATATATTGATAATTTTCTATAAAATTGTGATTTTTAACTATCACAAATAGGGTAAGGGGGGGGAAGTTTCGGTAAGGGGCTATTCTCGGTAATTTCGACCTACCTTCATTAAATGACCTTTTTCTCCATGTTCCTTTCAAATGACAGAAAAAAACATAAAAGCAAATTTGTTCCTTATTAAATTGCCTACAAAAAAGTATAAAATGAATTTTTTGTGAGATGAATATTAAGGGTACTTATTGGGTCTCAAAGTCGGACGAAAAATTTTTTTTTTCAAAAAATTTTTTAGTAGGTGTGTAAAGATCGACCTACAAAAAAATTGGTAAGCCCTAGAGCTGATCTGAAAAACTTTTTGAACTAGAAATTGCCCGCTTTTTCCAAATCCGTTGAGAGCTTTAAAATCGGGTTAATATTTTTTTCAAAAATGACCAAAGTTGGCGCCGGGGGAAAAATCGGTAATTTCAAAAGAAATTAAAATTCAACTTTTAAGGTCATGTTTTCATGTTTTCTTTTGTCAAATCTATTATTCCATATGGACTTTTTAAGAATTAGGCCTAAAAATGAATAGAACAGATAAAAAACAAACAAAAAAATTAATTTTATTTTTTGAATCAAATTTTTGCGAGGAAAAAATCAAAATTTCTGGTCCTTTGAAAAAAAATATTTTTGACATAGGAGGAATAGTCCGATCTTTATGAATTTTTTTGTGGTTAATCCCAATCACCTATACTAATTATGATTTATTACGCTTGTTTGGTCGTTTGGCCTTTTTTCATCGATTTTTTTAAGGTTAAAATGTAGTCAAGATTTTTTACAAAGATGACACTTTTGCTTCAAATTCAATTTTTGAGGTCAATTTTTAATCAATTTTCATGTTTTTTGGGCTAAATCTATAGTTCAATGTGAGCTTTTTTAGGATCAGGCCTAAAAAGTAATAAAATACGTTTTTTTCTTATATTAATTTTAAGTTTTTTAAAAAAAATTTTTCGAAAAAAAAATCGAAAATTCGCGTCTTTCAAAAAATTCATTTTTAACATAGAAGGAATAGTCCGATCATTATGAAACTTTTTGTGGATAATCCCTATAACCTATACTACTTATGATTATTTATGTTCGACTGGCCGTTTGGCCGTTTTTCATCGATTTTTTTTAGGTTGAAAAAAATTACCGATATTTCCCCCGGTGGTGGGGAAATATCGGTAACTTTTTTGCAGTCAATTTCGGCCAACTTCTAAAAGTCCTAGGATAATATCCTTTTAGGACCTGATAGTCCTTTCCGTAAGCTTTCTACTGGTCTTGGTTTCATTTGAAAATATTAATATTTACCCCATTTTTTTTCAAAAAAACCGAAAAAAAACCGAAATTTCCCCCCCCTTACCCTATATTTTACTGAAAATCCGTGAGGTCTTTTGGTATTAAATTAACTTTAATCTAATTTTTACCTAAGAAGTTTAAATCATAAAATAAACTTCATAGAACCTTTAATTTTAAAAATTAAACAATAAACCTCTAAGGATTTTTAAAAAAACATCTAGGTATACTCCTTTGCTATAAGATCAAGAGCAGTAAACTTGGGGATTCCCATACAGTTTAACATTCCCAAATATTAAACAACACAGACACACTCATACACACACACAAACACACACACACTAAGAAACTGAAAACTACACGTAAGTGTGCATCTTATATTTTCTTAAGAAAAAATTCCTACAAGTAGAAAATCAAGTAATGATATTTTAGCTTAGAGTACTTAGCTATAGACGTTAGTATGGGCTCTGTTTTTCAGGGAATATGCATTTTGGTATTGATGACTTTTTTACAAAAAAAACCTGAGTTACTCAACATTTTTTCTTTGAAGTAAAGCCCAGTTCTTTAAAGGTAAACACAGTTTCATGTTAAATTGGGTGTGCAGTAAATATTTGTGTATGTGACAGATTTTCATTTTAGTGTTTCTAGATGTAATTTGAATAAAGAATAATTTTGCACATTTTCTAAAAGTCCGTAGATACTGCGCAGCTTCTCGCAGTTCAAAACGATTCGCATTTTTTTAAACATTTAATATTTATTAAGCAGTTCCCCATCATATCGCATATGAACCACAATAAAACTTTTTTTTTAATGGTACTTTTAATGCTTATTTAAGGTTACGAGAGCACCGCGGGGATGGTACCCAAATACGAGTTAAAGCCCCCGTAGGGTCTAGAAACGAGTTTTATAAGTTAAGAGTGCAGGTTGATGGTCAACAAATTTAAGCAAAGGACATTTTATTGTTTTGAATTTTCATAAACTGGATTAAAGTTTACTAGGTATTAACTTATATCATAGTTTTTGTTGTTTCTTTTGAGAACATAATCGTTATTTCTAGAGAAAAATCACCACAAGCCTAAAAAATAATCATGAAGGCACAAAAATTCCTTAGAAATTGTTTTTCTTTTAATCTTTCCCCCATATGTATCCAAGTTTTCTCAACAAATTTCTCATACCTTTGATGTTTTTTTCTTACTTTCTCAAGTTGTTCATTAGGTAAGGACCTAAAATTCTTTTGCTTTTCGTCATTCTGAATTCATTATTTATATAAGAAAAACAGGACAATTATGTACATTATTAGAAGTAGTATGAACAGGTACTTAACATTGTAAATATGTATAATCTAAATTTTGGCTGGCAATGTCCATAAATCAATAGATATTATTGTTCATTCAAACTTAAATTCCGTCAAAAAATGAGGAAATCCTTTTTTAACTATATTTTAATTGTGGACAAGAACTACTTAAAAAGAAGCTACTCTCTTTATAAGGTCAGGTAAAGGTCTCAGTGAGTCAAGTTATTTGATGAGTTAACAATAATTTTAGCCATCTTATCGTGAAATGAGTAACGTTCAAAAAATGCTGAAAATGTGAAACAATTAGAATATAATACCCCATTTTTCAAGTAATCAAAAAACCTAGATGATAAAAATAAACTATAGCATAGGCCATCTGGTTTTTAAGCACTGAAATGTTTTATCATAGAAAAAGTAAAAAAAATAGGGGAGGTTTAAGTAAAAAGGCAGGTGGTCCTAACAAATATCTAATTAAAATAGGGGACGCCTTACCAATATGCTTCTATTTTTAATTAGTTACTAAATTTATTTATCTTATTAAAATATTGACTGAAACATAGCAGCAATAAAAAGCTAAAATAATATCTATACAAGATTTTAAAAATACAGTAAAAGTTAAGATATCTTTTGGGTGGGAGGGAAGTTATACGCTATGACATTCGCTGGCTACAACTTTGGGGATTAATATTAAAGCTTGGTTGGTTTCTTCAATATATCAGTGTCCAAACTTTTCATCAAATAAATTAAATCAAAAGAAGTAATAATTTTGTTCATCATCATTGAGAATGTATATCAAGAGAGGTGTAGGTTTCTGGTAAAATCCGTAAAGGTTAGGTATGTGTTATAAGTTAAAAACAGTAGTAGAACGATAAAAATTTATGTTAACTTTTTAAATTTTTTTTGTCTTTATTTTTTTTCAATAAGAAATACACATATTTAGTGAAAATTATCGTTCTTCCATTATTTTTAAGCCTTAAACAAACACCTTTGCGGATTCTACCAGAAACCTTCCCCTCTCTTTATCGTCCATTGTCTTATCTTATCCCTCTAGATCCCTGAATATTAAGGTACCAAATTAAATCAAAATATCACTTTATAGTCCGGTCTTCCTAAGGAGAAAAAAGAAAAGACAATATCTTTGTGTTATTTACGGACATACTGACAAAAATGTTTTTATCTTATAACTGCGCTAATAAAAAATTATCAAATGTGTTGTAAAATAAAATAAAATAAAAAATCCCAATATATTGCGTAATGAAATAATAAATATTTTCAAATGGAAATCTGCCAAAAATTTGTAAGGTTGGAAATCATGGAGCGAAACAGTACACAAAAATAAAATCAAATCATTGGAATGTTTATAAAACAAGGACAAAAAAATACATCAAAATAAATACCTATTGAAAGAATAAAGAAAAAACCTAAACCATTAGGTAGGTATTAGATAGTTTTGAGTACATTTCACAAATTCATTTCTAGGTAGCCAAAAATGTAAAAGAAAGATTTCGAATATTTCAATATAATCTGTTT
The DNA here is from genome assembly GCF_053477335.1 of Acartia tonsa. Lineage (NCBI taxonomy): Eukaryota > Metazoa > Arthropoda > Copepoda > Calanoida > Acartiidae > Acartia > Acartia tonsa. The sequence goes on along the minus strand of NC_137264.1, from coordinate 30,851,676 downwards.
TTATGGCTATTGCGTTGGTAGGATATCGTTTTCCCAAGCAAGCTGTGTGAGAATTTTTAAAACCAGTAATAAAATCTACCAATTTGATCTAAAATGGGTCAGACAAAAAAGGGGATTGATTTCGTAAGTCTTCTATCATAGTAATTCGAGGTTATTTTTTGGGAATAGTTGGTTAAGATATGAAAAAATAACTGGCCTATAATAGGACGACCCACATTGTCTAAATATACGCATTCATAATCATACATAGATCCACTTTATGTATAAATACATAAGAAATATTAAACTCTCTCACTCACACACACACACACACACACACGCAGCAGAAGTTGTAGAAAAAGAGAAAGAGAGTGAGATAGGCTATACACATATAGATGGTATGGACACATACATAATGTGGGGGGAGGAGGGGGCCTGCTACACTTCCATAAAAGAGGGAGGAGATGTAGTATTAGTCTACGCGCACAGGCCCTATACTAAGTCTCCCTATAATAACTTGCATATTTTCCGCTAGAGGACTCACTGTTATACTCACTCTCTCTCTCTCTTGCCATCTCCCAATAACACGGTTGCCAAAAGGCTCATTTCATTGACATGTTAAAATATAAAACTACATTTTTATTTGTTTAAATCTTGTAAATGTATGAATAAGAAAAGAAAATTTATGCTTAATAGATTTGAATCCCATCCTATTTATTCTGTGCTACGAGAGACAAAATCTGTCTTTAAGATTTGAAGTACTAAAACAATCGATCATTCGTAATAAGATTAATGATATTCTTGTTTATATCCAAAATATTTTAATTTCTAAAGCCAAAAAATTGGACTATCTTTTCATCGTAGATAGATGGTTATACCATAATTGAACATTTAGAATGAATGGATGAATGAAGAAAAGTTCAAAATTGGCCCTATAAGGGTAGAGGCAGCAAGCAGTGTGACACACCAAATAAGGCCAACACAAGAATTTAGAAAATTTCTTAGGTCTGTGTGAAAACTGTTAAATTAATCTAGACGTGCCGATAGATTGATAACAATAATTTGGGTGATATAAGAATTAAAATAAAAATAGAATGATTTATAATTTTGAATCATTCTTCTTTATAAGGTTTATCCATAGGTACCCGAACTGTTACATAATATCTAATTCACAAACAAATCTAAATTTATTTTAATTGACTTTACATTTACAGTCTAATTTTATTAAACTAGATAGACAACACATATTTTAATTAACACAATGAGTTGTCATTTTTAAGCTGATGAATTATTTACGTACTACTAATGACTATTAACAAAATAAACTTTTTCGTTGCTTGAATTTATAGCCGCGTAGCTACTCTATTTATAGAATTTTTCCGTCTGTACATCCAAGGGTTCTAATAATTACGAATTAATAAAAAATAAATACAATAATTACGAATGTAACTTTATTGCTATTTGACAAAATTTAAAGAATTTTTAGATTAAATAAACTAACTAACAAGAATAACATATCCAATTATTTATTGACAAATAGAGCTTATATTGTTGTCATGTTATCGCTACACTACTTTGAATCGTACTTGTTAATGTTTTTAAAATTTTATTATTGCAGTTTAGAAATAAACTAGAAATTCAAATGTCAACTTTAAATGGGTAAAACTGAAAAATATTAATGTTGTTTTAAATCCTCGTTTTTCAGTCAACGATTAGATCATATTTTAGATGATTTTAATCAATCAAAAAAAATATTTTTTACATAGGTACTTTTAAACCAATAAAGTTATGGCTAAATCACTTTTAATCTTTCAATTTATCTTCTTAATTTGAGCAACTACATCAAATTTTAAAAATGGGTTGATTGAGCTTTGATGTTTAATAAAAACATTTAAATTCTTAAGGTGTTAAATTCAATCAAAGTTATTTCAGTTTGATTTTTTGAAGGGCAAATAAATGGTACCAATTATGATAAGTCCAAATGTCAAAAAAATGTGTAAAAACCATTTGGCAACTGCTAGCCCTCTGGCATTCTTTCCATCCCTGCCCCTTAATTCCCATCTACCCCCAAAAAATTCTCACGAGTCCCTCCCCGCAATTGGCAAGGGCACCCACCCTTCACCTCCTATCATTAACTCCTTCACCCCCCCCCCCCTCCCCAGAAATCCCTTTTCTAAATCTCTCTTCTGCAAGAAATCCCTAAAAACAACAACAAAAAATGTTCCAAATAAAAATATAAGAAAATCTACAAAATAAAAAAATGTTCTAAACTTAAAAAATCTTAAAAATCTTTTGCAACAAATTCTAAAACATTTTTATGTTAAAAAAATCGACAAATAAATATTCTTTGGTTATAATAAATGAACATACATTGTGCTATAGGTACTCTAACACACGCAAAACAGGTTAAGAACATCTATCCATCTCTCTCTCTCTCTTCTGGATATATTATTTGGCCAAGTCCCTCTCAAATTAATAATTCTAAGAACCAAAATCTTTCTTCTCTACCTATCTTTTTACATGGCATAAAATATTATCGCAATATTTTTAAAAGATTCATAGGTATGAAAAAAAAAATCAACAAAGATTAACGCAGATAATATTAGAATATTCCCAATTACAAATTGGCTGTCAAAATTAATATAAATAGGACCTTAAATGTCTTTTATAAAAATATGCAATACTCGGTAGTCTTTATAATTTTAAATGTTTAATGTTTTTGGGTGGATTTAGGCTACTTTCTAGATATCAAACACCCTCTCCTAGAGGCTAGGAGCGAAAAATCAAATATAAAGTTTAAAATAGTAAAGGTTTTGGTTTGTAGCAAAAGATAACGAAAACGGCTGATTGTTGAATTAAATTTTCCCGGAGAAAACTTATACACCAACTAATATTGATTTAAGGCTATTTTCTTATCCTATAACAAATCCCAATAAAACTAGGGGCGCAGCAGCTAGTATTAACTAAATATAGCGAATGAGCATTTAATAACATTCGTATGTAACCAATTGAGCATTTACTTCAAGATAATCAGAAAAGCTTAATATTTGGCATTAGTCAATATTGACGGGCCAAAGTTAACACCCTTACATAGAAAATTGGTAAAAGTCCAACTAGATTACGACAGACATAGCTATTGAAAAAAAATGTTAAATAATATTGAAAGTACGCAAAAAAAATGGCTTACCTATCTCTGGGATCTACCCAAGTCGTGGCGTGATTATTATGGTCAATATAGTAAACATTCCCGTCATAATCACGCCCCAAATCCCATCCTCTCGGTAACGGCAGATCGCTACCCTCGCTGACAACGGTATTTGTCGTTAAATCGCCGACGGATGACGTTGAATAGGACTGATTCAACTGGTTGTTGTAGATATGACTGGTGCTACCAGCCAGCGACGGGTGGCTGCTGATGTTTGTCTGCTGCCCGGGAGAGCTGCTGCTGCTCAGGCAGGCTCGGGGCATAGAAATCACGTTCGGCGGCTAAGAAAACCGCCGATGCAAATATTTAATTTGAATCTAACCATTTATTTCTTTTTAACCTGGTAAAACAGAGTAGGCCACTTTATGGAATTTTTAAATGATCACGTTTAACTTTTGCCACATTATTAAGCTGTGTGTATATTTGTACAATTTATTATTTACAAAAACACTATAACCTATGTTTTGATGTATAATTGAAACTTTCAGTCTCCTCACTGCATAAAGATTTGAGGTAAACTAGTAACTAATAGCTCAGTGCGGCCAAGTCTCAAAAACAAATTTCCCCTTTCTCCGCATTCCAATGATTTTAAGAACTAAAAAATTCCCCACCAATAAATCATAACATAATGATTATTTTACCTATTAACCCTTCTCGTTTTCATAATAAAACTATTTTCAGCAAATTTTAGAGGCAAAAAGTTTTAATATTTTGAGCAGTATTTTACATAAGGGGAATTGAATTTATAAAACGGTTGGCCTGCCCGTTCAGTAGGCATATTTACGTAGGTCGTGCCGCGCCATAAATTCCCGTGACGTCACAGTACCCCATCAGCTATAGCCCTCTTCTCTACCCTTTGTCACCTATTCCCACCTCTCATTCTGCAACCACTAACCCCTTCTAAGACGGATATTTTTCGCTGTTATTGCAATTTGACCTTAGTCAGCTTTTTAGACTAGCTGACTCATATTTAAAGACTTAGACTCAAAATTAATTTTTTGAAGGACAAAGCATAAGCAAAATAAAATTTAAAAAAAATCAAATACATAATTGAAATTAATTAAGCTTTGAAGTATTTTTGTTACCATATAATGTTTTACCAATAGGTTTCGTGATTTTTAATAAAAATAAGGATGATAACATCCATAAAAGCGAAGCTCTGAAACGGTAGGACAACCGAACATTAGCTCTTGTATAGTGTCAGAACTGAGTATACAAAATATAATTATATAAGTTTTGACAAAATTATACGTAAATTTGTTGCAAAACTTCTTAAATACAGAATTCTGTTTAAGGACACATGACATTATTAAGACTTGTTTACAGAGATGCTTCGCTTAAAATATTATACCTTGTTATAATAGGAATCAGAAATCCTAAAATCAGCTCAATCGGATGATTTTATCATATAAAAAATTGTTGTTAAAAAGAAAAAAAAATCAACATGTTAAAAATGAACGTACGGACATTCTGGTAACAATTGTAGAGTTGGTACGCTTTCTAAACCGTACCTAACTACTACAGGAATCATCATGCAAAGTTTGAAATCGATAGGACAATTCTAACATACATAAACTGACGGAAAAAGCTATCCGTTACGGTCGGACTAACCGACCAATTATAGAAAATCTTCGCTTTTAAAAATACAATAATATCACGCCACTTAGAATTAAATTTCTCTATAAAAGTAGGGGTACCCAGCGCCCCTAGAATCTAGAATGATTTAAAGCAATTTATAAAAAAACAAGGATGACAACTTCCATAAAAGCGAAGCTCTGAAACGGTAGGACAAACGGACATTAACACTTGTATAGTGTCAGAATTGAATAATCAGAATATAAATGAATAAGAGTCAAAGCAAAATTGTTAGTGAATTTGTCGAAAAACTTCTTAATACAAGAAAATGTTTATGGACATACATACATTTTTAGGACTTAATTAAAGAGTTGCTTTGCTTATAATATTGTACTTTGTTGTCCCATGAATCAGTATACCAAAAATCAGAACAATCTGATTATTAGATCACATAAAAATTTGTTGTTAAAAAAGTAAAAAATCAACATGTTTAAAATGGACTTACGGACATTCTGGTAATTATTATAGAGTTGCTACGCTTTCTAAATCATACTTAACTACTAAAGGAATTACCATGCAAAGGTTGAAATCGATAGGACAATTCTAACATGCCTAAATTTACGAAAAAAGCTATCAGTTTGTGACGGACGGAAGGCGTACGGACCGACCCTAATTATAGAAAAGCTTCGCTTTTAAAAATGCGCAGAATAAAAGCCTAAAACCAAATCAAGACTTAAATCCAAAACTTAGATAGAAAACCATTTCAAGACTCATACAAAACTTCTCTAAAATGCAATATGTTTAGTAGTCATCGATAGCTAGTTCACAAAAATAATCTTACTACTTTATATTGATTCACCATGTCGATCCAGCGGTTAGAAAGATCTTGTAGCAACAAACAATTATCCCCTTGCCTTTTTATTAGCTTATGAACATATACTCATAATATAACACTTCCGTCTGTCGATTGTGTGTTATTGTAAGGTTTGACCGTAAGCATTTAGCCTATATAGTTACAAAAAATTCTTAAAATATCCTACTTTTTCCATTTGTTAAAAATAATTAATCTTCGCTTGTCATAATTGTTATGCGGCTTTTTAAAAATAGATCAATGGTTTCCCAATCGATGGAATAAAAGAATAAATAAACAAGCAAAATCACAAAAAAATTATTTGCATAGGTATTTATTGTACCAGTATATTTTTATCTTTAAAGAAATTTGGGGTACAGTCTTTTGCGTGGCAACGCACCTTAACGAGCGATTCTTCATTATTTTCACAATAGGTTTTCTCCTATTTCTAGCCCCTGCGGGAGGGCTCTAACCCTGCGGGGCCGATTTCCTAACCCTGTGGGGCAATCACCTAACCCAATATAACCTAACCTAACCTAAAATAACCTATAAAAAGCCATTTTAAAAATACAACGAATCGCCCCTTAAGGGGCGTTGCCACGAAAGGGACTATTCCCGAAATTTGTTCTTTTTTGTCCTTGAAGGTGGGTAAATTACAAAAAATATTATCAATTTTTTTTACACTCAAATACATGAACATAAGAAATATTTATAGAAATTACTGTTATGGATAGTTAATGAATCCGAATTCATCTTAAATTTCTTGTTTAATGGGATATTTTGAAAAACTTAAGTTTTTAATATTTATGAAAAATATCTAACATCATCTTGAACAGGTGCGTTGTTTAATGCTTTCTCTCTCTCCATGGCTTTCACCTCATGGTTTTCAGAGGTTTGCCCCCTCCTGGACTGGCAAGTCTTCTGGTGTCGGGCCATATTTGTCTTAGCATAATATCCATCACAGTAGCTGCATCTGCCTCTCTCAGCTTTATATATTTTCGGGGCTCTGACGTTATTAGGAGGTTCTTCGGCTTGGTTATGTTCAACAAAAGCAAAATTTTCTATTTCTTTTGGTGCGATTTTAACATCTTCTATATTAGGATTATTTGATAAATTCACATCAGCTTCAATAATGTTTGCCTTGAATTCTGTACTAAAGTCATCATCTGGGCAATAATCTTCCTCCTTAACCAACACGATTTCAGTTGCTCTTTCATGAACTTTCATGTGTTTGTTTAGGTGAGTTGGCTTGTTGAAACCTTTCCTACAAGTTGGACATGAAAATGGCTTCTTAACAGAATGAGTCAATTTGTGGGTTGCTAAAACATCGGCACGCTTGAAAGATTTTTCACATATATCACAAGAGTATGGTTTATAACTAGAGTGAATCTTTTTGTGGTTTATCAAGATACCTCTTTGACTGAAAGACTTCTCACAAGAATCACATTTAAAAGGTTTCTCATTTGAATGTATTCTAATGTGTTTAGTCAAATTAGGTTTTGAGTTGAACATCTTTTGACAAATATCACATGAAAATGACCGCTCTCCTAAATGTATTGCTTTGTGATGTGTTAAACTACTGCTATATGCAAATTCTTTATTACATATATTACAAGCGTATGGCATAACACCTGCATGAAGTCGTTTGTGTCTGTTCATACTACTACTAGAGGTAAACTCTTTATCACACAATTCACAAGTGTGCATTTTTGTTTGTTTATTCTTTGTTGGGAGATTTTGAATAAAATGCATATCTTCATTTTCTTCAAAAGAGTTGTTTGCTGAAAAAAAGCAAAGGGTAAAAAGTTACACATCTATGGTTTACATTAATGTGCTAGATAAAAACAGTCAACCGTTTTTAACTCTGTTTTCAAGACTAATTATGAAGGCCAATAAATTTTTAGGTGATCCTTTGTATTTACGAACCCCAAATTACCTACCATCTAGAAAATGATTGCCAAGATCATCAAAACATTCATCATCTGCAGATAGATCAATATTTTCATTAGCATCCATTATTATCTGAAAAAAAATATATTTTAATAAAATTATGGTCACAAATCATTTAAAGTTTTCTTTAGGTTATAGCAAGTTAATTATGTAAATTTAAGAGGTTACTTGGAACCCAGGATTTTTCCTATTCTAATATATCATATGCACTTATAAAGCAAGTAATTAAATTTTTAAATTTTTTTATCATGTACTAGTTCTAGAAATGTATTTAAAAAATTAAATTTACATATATCTTGTGTTAATAGTTATATGAATCTTTTAAAGATTGTAACATTTTCATCTAAACTGCAAGGAAAACATTTAATGGTGCAATATTCTTCTTTATTTACTTCCCTGAAATACGAATGTCAAACGTTAATCTTTTGATTTAATTATGCTTGCAATCATTATTCTGAAATAATAAACTTATCAATCGTTGGAAACTTCTAAGTTTAGCTCAAACCCGTTAGGAAAAAGTATTTTCCTTTGGAGTATATTAGTAATTTATTATCATATTCAGGTTTCAAACCTCCAAGCCCCTTCACACATTAAATGCACTACATGCAACTTCTATCTATTTTAATTCTTTTTATATAGTATGTTATTTACATTCTGAATGTAAGTAAATAAACAGACCTTCAAATTAAGAAGTAACCGTCTGCTAGGCAGGGGGGCCTATTTCTTGGACCGAATCTACATAAACAAAAATCCTCATTTATTTACATTTACAACATTATTATCATTACTAAAATTTAAAAATTTTAAATATTAAATTAAAAATAAAAATTATTGTGTAATAAAAAATGTAGTTTAAAGCACATTTAAGGAGAGGGGAGAGATTAAATACTTAAACTAAAAAAGGAAAAAATAATCACAGAAACTGTTGTTAAGACGACATTATAAAAATGGAAACTTCTACGGCATTTGTAGGTATGCTTTGCGCATTGTAAACAAACCTTTCTAATAAAATTAAATTGTTATAAAAATCAATGAATTGTTTTCATTAAATGTTAAATCTAAAAAAAACCGTGAGCAACACAGTCAAAATATGAAGAGAGAACTCTAGAATTTGTAAAATAAGACATATTTTATAGATTTTAAACCTAAATTAAGCATTTGTTCTATTTTGATTCAAGGCTTGGCCGACATAGAAAAACTTTTGAGCGAGGGATATTATTTTAATTTATTTTGTCAACAACCTCTTCAGGGCGAACAATAGTAAAGGATAACGTCTGTTTCTATCCTAACACTTGGAGTATTAGACTAAGTAACAGACAACCCAACCCTTTCTTTTGGATCTCCTTAATTTTAGTGCATTGGTAAAAACTTGTGCTTGTTTATTAGTTTTAGGTCCAAGGGATACCTCTTACTTTTCCTTTATAACCAATAAAGGCTTATTAGAGGGATTCAACTATTCAGAGGAAATAAGCATTATAGGTGAAGTGTATACAATTAATGACTTAGATACTTAAGATCTAAAGGACAAAATTACTCAGAATTCTAGTTTTCGCAAATACTTTTCTAATGTTTTCAATAATAGAGTTTTTTCTTGATGTTAACAACAATTTGCTTACAGTTTACAGATTTCTGAAATTACATGCGCACGCACCCCCCTCCCTATAAATGTTCCAACAATGTTAAAAGTATTATTATAGGATCGACCATTTGGACAATAAAATAGACCTTGTAAATACCTCCAGATAGATAAATGTCTTTTATTCTGAGACTGAAACCTAGGTACTTCATTAATGTTAAAATTTGATCTTGTTGAAAACCTGATTTGAATTTACTTACAGTTCCCAGAAATTAACATTTTATAAATTAAATGGAAATGTACTTGTTATCAAGGATTTGAATGAATAAGACAAATGGCCTATAGATATATGTATATGCCCATTTATGATACAAAAAGTATCTTTTCGGTAGATTACAATTAGAGGTTGAAACGTTTTGACACTAAACTTTACGAACCAATCAATCAAAAATCAATATATAGTCACCAAAGCTACATAGCAAACGAATAAAAAAACTTTATCATAGAACTTTAGGGAATAGTGTAATAAACAGCTCAATATCCTCTCCTTCCATTACTTGTTATGCATCTTATAATTTACCTATTTTATTTATTTTCAGGTGAAAATGAATAACTCAACAGAACCTTCTACTTTTAATGTAAAGAAGTTAAAAAAGACACTTATAAGGAGGTGCAAAATATGCAAACAAACATTTTCGGATAACAAACAATTAAATAATCACCAAAGAAAGTTTTGTGTGTCCAAATATCAGTGCAAAGTTTGTGAGAAGGGATTTGTACACACGAAAGAACTTGAACAGCATGAACGCACACATACTGGAGATAAACCATTCACTTGTGAAATTTGTTACAAATCATTTTCTCAAATTGCTAACTTAAATGCACACAGATTAATTCATACTGGAGAAAAACCCTACACCTGTCAGTATTGTCCTAAATCTTTTCGTCAATTATCTCAAACTAAAGCACACGAAAGAATACACAAAGGTGAGAAGCCATTTAAATGTGAAGAATGTGAAATTTCTTTTACACAGCTTGCAAATCTGAATACACATTTATTGCTTCACAAAGGGGAAAGAAATTTTGTTTGTAATATTTGTAATAAAGCCTACTATAGTGAAAATAACTTAAAGGACCACAAAGAAACTCATGGTTCAAATAAACCATTTGTATGTGACATTTGCCACAAAGGGTTTTTGATTTCTTCAAGTTTAAGATCTCACAAACTGCTGCACTCGGGAGAAAAGCCATACTCCTATTCTTACTGTAACAAATCCTTTAGACAATTAAGTCATTTAAACAGCCATGAACGTCTGCATACAGGAAATAAGCCATATTCTTGTAATTTATGCTTAAAAAACTTTACACAACTTTCTAATTTATTACATCATCAAACAATTTGTGTTGGGTATAAAACTGATTTAAATCAAACGAAATCATTATCAGACAAAGCAATTTTAAGAAAAGATAAAGCTGATAGTATTTATGCTAAATGTACTGTCTCTAATAAGAAACACGAGTGTGATATTTGCTACAAATCTTTCTATTTAAAAACAACCTTAGAGAAACACAAAAAAGAAAAGCACAATGTTTTAATAATAGATAATACTCAATGTCCCACAAAGAAATTTGCAGAGGTGTCGATTACAAGGTAGGGTTATTTAATGTTTATGTAAGCTATAGTTTGAAACTAAATGATAGGGTTAATGAAGTTTGTCGTCCGTCATATGTTCTGCTTGTGTAAGAGCCATGAAAAGTCTCTGAGAAATACAATTTACATGTCTTCTATTTAGGATCAAATATTTCCTAAAAAGACCCTCCTTGCCTATTAGCCTCTACTCTACTATTCGCTCTACAATGACATTATTACTTCTTGGGGGAAATTTTGTTTCTCTGTTTGAAGATTCTCTAAGGGTGGGGGGGGGGGGGGGGGGGTGTAATGCAACCATCTTGTAATCAATGATTAAATGGCACTTAGAATTAGAATTTCGATCTGAAATTTTTCATGAGTAATCCTTGGTAGGTCTATTTTCCCTAAATCGAACAAAAAGTATGAAAAGTAAAGGCTGGCGGCTCAGCCGTTTAGCCGTTTTTGCCTATTTTCAGGGCAAATTCATCATTAATTACGTAGAAATTAACTTTTTAAAACATATTTTTGGTGTAATTCATGTTAAATGATAGCAATAACCATTTTTAAAATTTCTAGTACCAACAGCATCCAGCTAGAACCGTTTGATAAGGTTTTTGAGCGATTAAAAGTATTATGTGGAGATAGGTTTTGTGACTAATTTGCTCTTAAGATAGACCAAAAATGGCAAAACGGCTGAGCCGTTAGTCGTTACTTTTCCAACTTTTTGTTCAATTTAGGGAAAATAGACCTACCAAGGATTACTCATGCAAAATTTCAGATCGAAATTTGAATTCTAAGTGCCATTTAATCATTGATTACGAGATGGTTGCATTAAAAACGCTCCCTTAAATGCGAACAATTGTTTACCGTCATATGAGTGATTTATGCACTTCGCTTATTAAACATCTTTTCATCCTTGTATATGACTTTTATTTAGGAATAAGAGTTTGAAATCAGACACTAATGAAACTCAAGAAACTGAAAACTGCATTGGACTGAAATCTAAAAATCTAGAACATGGCAATGAAAGATCTAATTCAATAACTTGTGATATATGCAATAAGACTGTAACAACTAATAGAGCATTGAAAATGCACATGCGACAACACACAGGGGAATCTCCATATGATTGCAATTTTTGTTTTACAAGATTTAAAAGTAATACTGCTTTAAGATATCATTTAAGGGCGAAACATAATTTTACATTTAATAGAAAATCTGGAAGACCTAGAAAGAATTCAGAAGAAAATAAAGGTGCATTTTTTTATCTCACATTTTGCTATGATTATCAAATTCTTATTAATAGTCTGCTTTAAAAAGAGAGAGGAGGGGGGGGGGGGTGGTATTTTAAAGTATTTTTAAGCTGCAGAAAAAATTGCTTGGAATCAGGATAGAAAGTAAACTTTTATTAAATATAAAATTTGTCTTGTTGTGTCATTTATTTGTTAAAAATGAGGCACATATCTTCTGATTTGGCGATTTTTAAGATGCCATTCCTTGCCAAATTAGACCATCTAAAACATTTTAAACAAAAAATAATTTTGCTAAACATTATTTTATCTAAATTATTCTAAGCGTAGGAAATATAATTCTACATTAAAATTCGTATTTTTTTGCATTTTACTATTTTGCATTGTAAAGCCTAGCTTTGGCCCGTTCCTAGTAAATCTTACATACTATCCGATTCAGTCAGATTGAAAACACTTTATAAATTTAATGTTTTCTTCCAGGAAAAGAAGTGGCACAGTCAATCAGAGTCTTAAAGCCAATTTTACCAGAAAATGAAAGTTTAGAGGCTGTATCCAAAAATGAAGATATCATAATAAGTGATTGTTTTAGTGTTGGAAATGAAAATCATTTAAGTAATATAAAAGAAAAGGTCAACTATGATAGTTATATTGATGAACTTCTTGCTAGTGACTCTGATAGCGATTTAAACGAAATCGAATTAGATAATGTAAACTCAGGCGAGATACACAACAAAGAGATAGAAAATTCAGATTCAAGTTTTAGCGAAAATAAAACCCACGAAAGTGAAAATGAAAAATTGGAAGATTTTTTTTATTGTGATACAAATGGTTCACAATCGCATTTTAGTAAAAATAAAGACACAAAAATAAAAAGTGAAATGATTATTGAATATTCTGTTGTAATTAAAAAAGAGTTACTCTTCAGTGAAAATAAAATAGCTGAAAATAACATAATCGAAGACGTTAATTATTGTGCTACAAATAGTCTTTCAAATGATGAAACTAAAGTTAAAAATGAATCATTAAATTCTAAAGTTAAAGCTCCTAATCAAATAATGGTATCTGATGCTGACTTAAATTTATCAAATAAGCTTAATTTAGAAAATATTAAAATCGAACCAGAAGAAATAGAAAATGTAAATATTGTTGAACCTAACCAAGATGAAGAATCTCCTAATAACTTTAATGCATTGTACAACGCATCTGTTCAAGATGCTGTTAGATATTTTTCAGAATTATAAAACTCTCATTTCAAATATCTCATGGCGCTATGTAATTTGTAATGATCTCAATTTAATTAATTAACCTGCCATTTATATTCAGATATTTATTACTTATATCTTAAATATTTACCAAAGTTATGTCTACCTCACTAATCATCAATTTTATTAAAAACTTACCTACCTTTTTCATACGCTTTAAAAATGCTAGGAGAGAAACTTTTTGTACTATGTATATCAATTTCTACCTAGATCTTTCTGGCTTTGCTCTTGTGATTTTATTAAATATGTATATATACGTGAATAAGTTCCTGAAGTTAAAAAATATATTTTTTACATTCATTAGGTAATTGAAACTTAATTTGTATTATTAACAGTAAAATAGGATGATAACGTTCACAAGTAGTGTTGTTTTTAAAACAAATTTTCATCGTCCTAGATTTTAAAATGGAAAATTTAGAATTGAAAGCACTCAGACACATGTTATTTTGTTTGTTTGTTTCAATGGAAAGTATATTAACACTTAACGTGATGAGTGTAAAAGCTTAATAAGCAGAAAATTAATTTAGAAGTCTAAATAAATTGGTATATTTTGTGACAAAATTGCTTGAATACAAGATAGGTACTGTTTAAGGACTTTTTTTACATTTTTAGCATTTGATTATAGAGATACCTCAAGAATAATATTTTACCTTGTCCTCGGAATCATAATTCGATTTGACAATTCTAACATACCAAAGTTTTTTATACGATCTATCCGTTATGTGCTTATATTGCTTAAGGGGGGGGTTTTTAATGCAACCATCTCGTAATCAGTGATTAAATGGCACTTAGAATTCGAATTTCGATCTGAAATTTTTCATGAGTAATCCTTGGTAGGTCTATTTTCCCTAAATCGAACAAAAAGTTGGAAAAGTAACGGCTGGCGGCTGGCAGCTCAGCCGTTTAGCCGTTTTTTGCCTATTTTAAGGGCAAATTCATCATTAATTACGTAGAAATCAACTTTTAAAAACATATTTTGGGTTTAATTCATGGTAAATTATAGCTATAACCATTTTTTAAATTTCTAGTACCAGCTGCTAAACGGCTAGAATCGGCTGAAAACGGCTGGGAGCTGCCAAGAGTATGAAGGGTAGATATAGCTTGTGACATATCTAGGGGTAGGTTTTTATGGCTGCTGAGCTTAAAAATACTACCAAAAATAGTGGCCGCCCATCCATATGGCAGCTGGGTAACAGCTGCAGCTCAGCTGGGAGCGGCCAAGAGTAGAATGAGTAGATAGGGCTTGTGACGTGTCTAGGGGTAGGTTTTTATGAGTTCTAAGCTTAAAAATACTACCAAAAATAGTGGCGGCTCATCCATATGGCAGCTGGGTAACAGCTGCAGCTCAGCTGGGAGTTGCCATCAGTACATAGGGCTTGTGACATGTTTAGGGTTAGGTTATTATGGGTGCTGACCACAAAAATACTACCAAAAATAGTGGCGGCCCATCCATATGGCGGCTGGGTAACAGCTGTAGCTCAGCTGGGAGTGGCCAAGAGTAGAATGAGAAGATAGGGCTTGTGATGTGTCTAGGGGTAGGTTTTTATGAATGCTGAGCTCAAATTTACTACCAAAAATAGTGGTGGTCCATCCATATGGTTGCTGGGTAACAGGGGTAGGTCTGAGCTCAAAAATACTACCAAAAATAGTTGCGGCCCACCCATATTGCAGCTTGGTAACAGCTGCAGCTCTGCTGAAAGCGGCCAAGAATAGAATGAGTACATAGGGCTTGTGACGTGTCTAGGGGTAGGTTTTTATGGGTGCTGAGCTCAAAAATGCTACCAAAATTAGTAATGGCCTTCCATATGGCAGCTGGGTAACAGCTGCAGCTCAGCTGGGAGCGGCTAAGAGTAGAATGAGTAGATAGGGATTGTGATGTGTCTAGGGGTAGGTTTTTATGGGTGCTAAGCTCAAAAAAAACTACCAATAATAGAGGCGGCCCATCCATATGGCAGCCGGGTAACAGCTGCTGCTCAGCTGGGAGTGGCCAAGAGTAGAATGAGAAGATAAGGCTTGTGATGTGTCTAGGGGTAGGTTTTTATGAATGCTGAGCTCAAATTTACTACCAAAAATAGTGGTGGTCCATCCATATGGTTGCTGGGTAACAGGGGTAGGTCTGAGCTCAAAAATACTACCAAAAATAGTGGCGGCCCATCCATATTGCAGCTTTGTAACAGCTGCAGCTCAGCTGGAAGCAGCCATGGGTAAAATGGGTACATAGGGCTTGTGACGTGTCAAGGGGTAGGTTTAAATGGGTGCTAAGCTCAAAAAAACCACCAAAAATAGTGGATGCCCATCCATATGGTTGCTGGGTAACAGCTGCAGCTGTGCAGTAAGCTGTTGTTCAAGCTATAAGCACTTTTTGGGACTATTGAAGGATAACCAAATATTGAATATTTCAGTATTGATTTAGTTGTTAAACAGCTGAAATTGGCTGAGAACAGTTACCAACAGATAAAGGTAAAAGTTTAAGACAAAGCTTGTGATGTGTGGGGTAAATTTTTATAGGTGCCAAGCTTATTAATACTCCCCAAAAATAGAAAGGCCCATCCATATGGCATATAGGTAACGGCTGCTGCTCAGCTGTAGTTGTTACCCAGCGGCCATATGGATGGGCCCCAACTATTATTGGTAGTGTTTTTGAGCTCAACACCCCCATAAAAAGTTAAAAACCTACCCCTATAAATGTTACATGCTATATCTACAACATATACTTTTGGCTGTTGATAACTGTTTTCAGACGTTATTGGTAGTTTTCAGTGAAATCTAGAAATTAAAAAACTTTTACTAGTAATATGTCCATGAAATGAAGTTATAATGTTAATTGGGAGAAGTTTAATTCTACTGAAATAATAAATTTTGTGATATTCTTCACACGTCACAAGCCCTTTGTACTCATTTTACTCTTGGCTGCTTCCAGCTGAGCTGCAGCTGTTACCAAGCTGCAATATTGGTGGGCCGCAACTATTTTTGGTAGTATTTTTGAGCTCAGACCTACCCCTGTTACCCAGCAACCATATGGATGGACCACCACTATTTTTGGTAGTAAATTTGAGCTCAGCATTCATAAAAACCTACCCCTAGACACATCACAAGCCTTATCTTCTCATTCTACTCTTGGCCACTCCCAGCTGAGCTACAGCTGTTACCCAGCCGCCATATGGATGGGCCGCCACTATTTTTGGTAGTATTTTTGTGGTCAGCACCCATAAAAACCTACCTCTAGACACGTCACACGCCATATGTACTCATTCTACTCTTGGTCTCACAGCTGAGCTGCAGCTGTTACCCAGCTTCCATATGGATGGGCTGCCACTATTTTAGGTAGCATTTTTGAGCTCAGCACCCATAATAACCTAACCCTAAACATGTCACAAGCCCTATGTACTGATTCTACTCTTGGCAACTCCCAGCTGAGCTGCAGCTGTTACCCAGCTGCCATATGGATGAGCCGCCACTATTTTTGGTAGTATTTTTGAGCTCAGCACCCATAAAAACCTACCTCTAGACACGTCACAAGCCCTATCTACTCATTCTACTCTTGGCCGCTCCCAGCTGAGCTGCTGCTGTTACCCAGCTGCCATATGGATGGGCGGCCACTATTTTTGGAAGTATTTTTGAGCTCAGCAGCCATAAAAACCTACCCCTAGACACGTCACAAGCCATATCTACCCTTCATACTCTTTGCAGCTCCCAGCCGTTTTCAGCCTGTTCTAGCCGTTTAGCAGCTGGTACTAGAAATTTAAAAAATGAATATTGCTATCATTTACCATGAATAAAACCAAAAATAAGTTTTTAAAAGTTGATTCCTACGTAATTAATGATGAATTTGCCCTGAAAATAGTCAAAAAACGGCTAAACGGCTGAGCTGCCAGCCGCCAGCCGCTACTTTTCCAACTTTTTGTTCGATTTAGGGAAAATAGACCTACCAAGGATTACTCATGAAAAATTTTTAGATCGAAATTCGAATTCTAAGTGCCATTTAATCACTGATTACGAGATGGTTGCATTAAAAACCCCCCCCTTATAGAAAAGCCTTGCTTTTAAAAATAAAACAATTTTAATTTGTATTTCAAACATCAGCATATAAGCAGGAATAAAATATGAGGATACAGAAACATCTATAACAATAGTGTCCAACTAGATTTTTATAAATAGTTAGCAAATATTTACAAAGTAAAAGGAATGTTAAGCGATTATCTTTATTTGTGATCACATGGTTGATATAAATAATTTACATATTTCTTAATTTGATTATCTTAAGTGCATTAAAATTTCTTTGATTTGATTTTTTTCATACGATAGAGAGGAGGGGACTATAGGTTGCAAAAAAAGTGTATAAACTTGTGCTGTATTTCTGAAGCCCTAGGTATAAACTTTGGTAAGTTAAGGTTGAATCGTGTTTAGATTTTACAAAAAGTATCCAAACTTTTCCACCAACAATCTACATAAAGAGATAAAAGAAGGGGTGGGGGGGGGATTGATTTCAGAAGTCCAATACAATGAATTTAATAGGTACCAAAATTTGTATTCTTAATAAACCTTTAATGCTCTCAAATACTAAATCCATAAAAGGAACGTTTAATAATTAAAGAATATATTGATAATTGGAGTATTTAAAAGTTTTCTAATTTAAATTTTTATTTCAAACCCCCTGAAGATTTTATTAATATTAAGATCATTAAAAAAAATAATCGTATAATGTAATGAAGTCCTCGATTTTTCTCACAAAAGTCTACTTTAGTTTTGTAAATATATGCGAGGTTTGTGATTACTTGAGCTATGCATGAACTTTCTTATAAATTTTGATGTAAAATTTCATTACCATTATAAATTAAATTGCATAATCAGTGCTTTAAAGCCTACATGATCTTGCTGTGTTACATTTAATTAATTAAGTCACATAAAGAATTTATGAACCTAATAGTTTTTCATGACTAGCTACCTAATGATTATGTTGTATGAGCATGATATTTCTAATTCAGGTTAGATGATAGGTTCACTGTAATTAACAACTAGATTTATGGCAACATATATGCATTGCATTTTAACTTAAATTCAACAAAAATTGCTTTCAAAAATGTTACTTTTTGTTTCTTTACAAAGGGATAATTTCATGAAAAATATTTGAAGTTCCTTTTCTGTCTTTTCAATGAATAAAAATTAAACTTTTTTTTTACTTTCCATTGTTCCCGATTTAAAAACTTTTGTTCCTTCTTGCTGTAAAAAATACAGATGTAAATTGTGATTGATTTATTACTAGTTCATGAAAAGGCAACTATTAAAAATTAAATCTAAACAAATTTGTCTCCCTAGTATTAAATACTCTTCTTGGAAACATCCCATGCATTAAATATCATTATCTTTTGGAATCAAACAAAAAAAGTGTGAACTATTATTTTTAAAAGCGAAGCTTTTCTATATTTAAGGGTCGGTCCGTCAGTTCGTCCGTAACGGTTAGCTCTTTTCGTTAATTAAACAGGTTAGAATTGTCCTATAGATTTCAAACTTTGCATGATGATTCCTATAACAGGTAGGTACGATTTAGAAAGCGCAGCAACTCTATAATCGTTACCAGAAAGTCCGTACGTTTATTTAAAACCTGCTGATTTTTTACTTTTCTGACAACAAAATTTCGTATTTTAAATTATCTGATTCATCTGATTTTTTGAATACTGATTCCTATTACAACAAGTTACAATGTTATAAGCAAAGCATCTCTATAATCAAGTCCTAATATGTAATATGTCCTTTAACAGTATCAAGTATTTAAGACTTTTTGCCATAAATTTACTTGCAATTTTGATTGGACTCATGCATTAATATTCTACTTATTCGGTTGGCACTCTACAAGTGTCAATCTTCGTTTTTCCTTCCATTTGAGAGCTTCGCTTTTATGGATGTTGTCATCCTTGTTTTTATTATGATTTAACTGAATTGATTTAATTTTGATGCGAGGCTTAAATAACTTTTTCTCAGCTTTTTCAGATTTGATTATTAGTAGAATAGCTACTCTGTAGCTAGGAATGTTTATGATTTGTTTGAAAGTGAGTCTTCTTCTAAAACATCCGGGAGGGAGCAGGTTCTTTTCGTCCTTTCGTTCCTTCTAAAATATAAATTTAAAATCAATAGAGACTAGGTGCGTGACCATTATTTTTTTAATAGTATTTTAAGGAATATAAAAGAATTTTTAAAAAATATAATTCTGAGGTTTGGAGTTGAAATCTAAAAGAGGAGGTTTTCCTAAAATAGAATTTGGACCTCAATTGAAATGTTAAACATATCATATTTTGAGGCTTAATGTAGGTTAGGTTTAGTAAAGGTCGGATAGTCTTGCAGCGATAGTTCATTATTGAAATAGTGCCCGCTGGGTCAGGAACGCCTACAGAGGCTAGAAATATGGTTTTCTTCTTCTCCAAAATTAAAAATTATGTGGTTGGTTTTCAGTGGTCAAGATTTGAGTTTGAGTTAAGGCACCCAGGAACCTGAAGGGATAAGGCAATGGCTGATAAATTTATGTACATCCCTAATAATGATACACAAAATTACCCTTTTTTAGTTTAAAATAAGTGGTTGAAACTTTTGAACATGCAACTTAATTAACCAACCAATTAAATTATCTAAAATTCCCCAAAGTTGTTGAGCGAACAAATAAGCAAACGATGTTATAAACTTTGGGTACTAGTGGGTACTCTCTCTTTCTGAGAAGCATCCCAAAATGTTTACCTCCGTCTGTTGATGAGAGCAGCCGACATTAAATCTTCGTCTTCTTCCTCGTAATTATTACACCTAACAAAATGTTTATTGATTAAGTCCATTTTCTATTTGAACTGTCGTTTTTCTAATTTCAATCTTTATGCATTTGCAATGAGAAATTGAAACGATTAAAACGTTGTTCTTAAATTCTTTTCTTCATTTAGGATCCCCAAGTCGTGGTTCAGATCGACAATTTAGGCATGTTAGAATTGTCCTATCGATTTTAAACTTGGTATTATGTAATGATTTGTTTTACAGTAAGTAATGATTTAGCTACTCTATAGGTAATTATTACTTTTAAGTCCATATGACGTTTACAATTTTTTTTGTAGACAGTTTTCTATTATCCCATTAAAAGTTAGTAATTTATAATGCTACTAGCGGCTTCGCCCCTAGCCTCTAGGGGCTTTGCCCCAAGAGGTAATTTAAAAAAATCAGTACGACTGGTGCAACAACCATCCGTTTGAAAAAAATTGGGGGTGTTTTTTTTGTTTTTTGGGGGCTGTGGGTGTCCCAACCCCCAAGAAAATAGCCTAAAAACCCCCACAGGACCAGTAGGTATATTCCCTGAGAAGTATAATCGAATCTGTTCAGTAGTTACCGAGATCTTAAGAGACGGACGGACAGACATTATTCTACTTTGTGTTATAGATAATAATTGAATATTCTGGGTAATGCACCTTTTTATTTAATTTTGAAAAAGCAATACTTATAAGACACTAAATTACACATTTTTATTAATGTCTCTCCTGTGAAAAAAAATATCTTACTCAGTCTCTGAAGGTTGTTGACTTGCGCCAGAATTATGTGCATTAACAGCCGCAGCTGTCGTACAATTGTAGCGTCCCGGTGGAAGGCCAGCGCGGGAATCCATTGACTCACAACGGTTTATCAGCCTGAAAAATACCACAGTTTTACTGTATTTATAAGGCATTTAAGGCCCTTAAAACATTTGTCAATAGAATCCTTGTCCCTTAGGGAAAGGTTAAACAGTTGCAATTTCTTTTTTATGTATTGAAAAAGATTGCCTTTCCTTTTTTTAAATTAAATTGAAAAAATGAGGATGATAGTTTTTTTCTGCAGTGGGCACTAACGCTACGGGTATATCCAGCCCCAATATGACCTAACCTAATCGTGACCTAAAGAAAAAAAAATATTTTGAGGAAAATTTGCCAGGTTTTACCTTACACCAGTGACTGTGCTTCCGCCGGCAGCCCGCCTTCGCCTTCCCATGGCAGGCGAACATGGGGCAGAGGGTGAGGTATGAGGTGCCACTCCTTGGCAAGTAACATTCTATACACATTTGATTGTTTGATTTTCTGATTGGGTGTGGGAAATTTTTATTTGTTAATGAGGATTGCTAAACAAAATATAAAGCTTTAATTAAATTTTCAAACGTGCTTTTTACTTTCTAATTTTAGATTTCTTCTAGCAGTTCAATCTTAAAAATATAGAATCGTCGATTAGAAAAGAAAATTTACAACAACATTCCTGGAAGACACTCGAGTAAGGATTAGACTTGGTTATTGGGGCACTTCTGGGGTTCAGGTTTGACTGGGTCGGGGCAGTCAGGTTGGCGGACGTCGTGGCCAGGATAGGTACTCCACGCCCACCATTGGGTCCACATACTAAACAGATAGATAGATAGATACACATCCATGCACTTATTACAAGGATGACCACAATCAATCATGGATGAATATAAAGACAAAGTAATTTAAGAGCAGTTCATTGTTTATAAATTAAGAAGTTTGTTGAAAAAAAAATCACAAAACCTTTTATAGAAGTTTTTATATGCTATAATATTTATCATTTTGTGGCATGGCTAACGGATCGAGTATTTTTTTACTGAATATGTATCGGTATAGGGAATCTTTACACACAAAAAATCCAGCCGTCTATCTTAAATAACAGTGGAGAACATCAAATTTCCTCCATACCGTAAAGGATTGATGGATGGACAATTAGACAAAGTGAAACATAAAGTTGTTTTGCTATTTAGAATTAAGGCTGAATGATGTTCTTGGCTAAAACCAGAAAGAGAGGGCACTATAGGTAATAATTAAATCTTGCCCCAAAACTTCATATCATCCTGAAATTTGTCGCTTAAATTGTTAGGAATGAGAAGGGGAAGGGGGGCAGAGGTTGGAGGTGAAAATAATATTCAAACTTATATCACAATTGGAATGTGTTTAATTTATAATCCATTGCATTGTTATATCCCTTTCAAATAAAAATCAAAGTTAAGATTTTCAGACAAAGATTTATGTTTTTATGTTTTCTTTTTGCAATGAACGGAAGGAGAGAAAAATTAAGTTTTCTTATCTCATAGAAAATTTTAGCCGCCTATCTTCAATAGCAGCCGAGGAAATCACCTGGAGGAATATGGCCGCCCTTGTTGATAAGATTTGATAAACTTTCCTTTTCCTCTTCAGTTTGATCTTGAAATCTTCTATACGGCCTGAAAATACATTCCATTCATATTGATTTTTTTTTATATGCAATATAACTTTTAGGAATTTTGTAAAACAATTTTAAACGAATTCTTCCTTCAAATTACAGATACCAAAGCTATTAAGCTACTTAAGTGAAAAAAATAAGAGAATTTGCGGCCAGTCTGCTTGAAAGTGGTTAAAAAATTCCAAAGATTTGTCGAGCACAGAATTCTTACATGCAATGGGGATACCCGCGACCTTGGTTCAACACGTAGCGCAACCGCTTGTCGTCGGGGAGGTGATAGGATCGAATCTATGCTTAACATAGCGTCATAAATAAAAACATTAAATATGGTTCCTACTGCTGTGTCAGGTGCGCGACATAAACGGTTGAACTAATGTATGGCTGATTTAATTTAAGCAACCACCTTTCCTATCCCTGATTGAAAATAATTGTCCAAATTTTTACCTTGGGGTTGGAAGCTTTTTGCCAGATCTTGGAGTTCTATTCAAATCCAGATCAACACTGAAACAAACAAAAAAAGTTAGACTTAAAAATGTTTGGACCGCTTTCAACTTAAAATTTTTATTACGCTTTCATAGCTTCATTAGTTAATATCTTTTTCCGTACAATAAAGTAACAGGATCTCTGTGTGTCTATCTGTCTGTACCGAAATTGTTCGGCTTAAAGGATAGGTCCAGGAAAGGGTCATTTTGGGGGAGTGTACTGTCACCTTACCAAGAGAAATCGCCCTTATACAAAAATTCCATTTCCCCCTAATTCCTTAAGCGCCCTTAAAGTCCTCTAGGTGCGTAGCTACTAGTGATGTATAAAGTAAATTTAGAGCCCATTTTGCTGGAATAGCTGCATATATGATAATATGTGGTGTGTATTTATAATTCATATGAAATATACCATTATCTATCCTTATTACAAGGAAATTGTATAGTACCAACAGAGTGAGTAATGATACCATGCTAAACTTACGTGTCTTAGAATGTCTTAGAATAGTGTATTTTTTTTTAAATAGGTTGAAAAACAACATACTAACTTTAAAATGTTGTTATTATATCAACATAAGACAAACAATGAATTATAACAAGTCTTAATTTATTTAGGCAAAATCCAAATCTTTCTTCTAATGTCACACCTATACTTTTTTATATAAAAGGAAATTAAGAATGTCCAACTTTCTTATCTCGCAAGTGAAGCTTCTTATATATCTTTATATCAATTTTGAGGGAGGGCAACTTCACCATCCCATTACAAATCATTCCTAAACATAACCCCTCAAAAAAATAAATTTTCTTTTCTTTTTGAAACTAAAATTGAATTGGATGATTGACTTAACCACCCTCCCTCAAATGAAACTAGAGGCTCTAGGGTAGTCACTAGTTGATATTTATGTGAGCTATGATTAACATGAATGCCTTATTGTCGTCATAACAATTGCAAGTAAACACGAATCACCAAGGGTTAACAGGGATAGATAGACATTAAAGTAAGTGTTGAATAATGTAAAAGTATTGATTAAATGTGCTTGTATGTATATTTACATGTGTCCTTATATAGTTTCTGTAGTAATGGAGGGTATAATGTATAAAAATGATGAAAACGAATATATGAAGAGATTACATAAAACAAAGTGTTAAGTTTATCATTGAAAGCTAAAGAGTTACAAATAAATCTATAAATATAGATGTTTAACCAGACAACTACCTGGAACCTCTGATTGGGGACCTTTTTCTTCTGCTAGCAAATTGCATTCTTTTCTTTTGTAGTAACTTAGCTGTGCTAATATTCCCAACGCTATTGGTTGATTATTTAAAGACCTAATTGGAGTCGGCATAGGGTTTTAGGTTGGGGACAAACAGTTATTGAACCCCTTCCCCCTTTATGCTTTACTTAAACAGACATTAAGAAAACACAAAACTCTTTTTCAATATTTTTATCATTTTTGAGTTTGCAAAAGCATTAGTGTAAGTAAACGGATAAAAATAATTTCAAATGACCATGAATAACTGTACTTTACCGATCAAGAGTAAGATAACCTTATAATAAAGTAACAGGATGTTTGTCTGTCTAAACCAAGTGATCTTGCTAACGGCTGAACCAGTGCGGTTCCCCTTTACAGGGTAGCTTCTCATAGGTCATCGGAAACTTTATACCTATATTGGGGGAGGGTACCAACACACACATACAACGAAGGGAGAGGGAAATTGAGCTCAGGATAATCTAAACTCTTAAAAACAGAAAGAGAATCATCTGCGCTTTTACTACAAAAGCATACAACTTTTGTAAAAGTTTTCAGCTGAAATATGTTGTGAAAAAAAACCTATACTTGTAGATATGCTACACACCAAACAGTTATTAGAGAATCAACATGAATTTTTAATTTTTTATACTTTTACTTTCATTTATAATTTATACAAAAGTAAACATAATGAATAATACTTCTTTGTTAAAATTGCCCCAATTTTAAACTTTTAAGGTAATATTTATTTTATGATTTGTTTCAACTGTCGAGCACTGAAACCCGTGACCAAATAACCTAGCCTAACCTGACCTAAGGTAAATAAATACTATTAACTCCTCCCAAATTTTCAGTGTATTTCAAAAATAAGAGGGGGGGGGGGGGGTGGTTATTTATCAGCTACCATAAACTCTGTAGCTGTCTTAGCTTCTGATTAGACTGAATAGTAAACTTAAATTTACTTTTTTATTTCATCAACCCGTAGCTGTCAAGCCTTTTTACGAAAAAAAGATAGATAGCTAGTCGACCAACACAAAACAAATATAGAAATGATTCGCTACTGAAGAGGGATAAATGATATTTTATTGATGTTCAATCCATTTTTGAACCTATAACCTTTTATTCTGTTAGCAATAAGGGAATACTTGAATTAAACAATATAAAAGGATTTTCAAACTATTTTACACAAAGGAAAAAAATTAGAGTAACTTTTTTTTACTTTTTAGCAAAAAAGTATCTGCTTAATCTACATGTATACTTTTAAATAAGATCTATCTTCTTAAAAGTGTGCTTATACGCTTATACCTGTACCAGCCATTTAGGGTATTTTTTTCACACAAACGGACATGCAAACATCCTCTTACTTATTACGAGGACTCAGTGACTTCGCCTCTGGCCTGTAACTGCCCCCTTCCCATACCCATATTTGATTTGACTTGTGATCTTATTTGACTCACAAGCACCATTAAAAGGTATCTAAAGGGATAAGACAATGACGATTAAATTGAAGTACATCCCCAATAATGATGCACAAAATTACCCCTTCGTCAGATAAAAATTAGTAGTTGAAATAATTTGAACACTCAATTTAATGAACCAACCAATCAAAATTTACTAATGTCTCCAAAGTTGTTAAGCCAACGAATGAGAATACGTTATATTAAAACTTTGGAGACTAGTGTACTAAATAGCTCATTGTCCCCTCTCTCTCTCTCTGATCTTTACTCAGTAAGTTGCAACTCTACATTATATTTCTATTGTTCGCCCCAATAATCTTGTCTCCACCTGTAAACTGTTATGTTCAGTACAATCTCTTTAGTTAAAAAATTACCTTCACCCCTCCTGCATATATATTAAGATTAAATGATAATGTGTAATCATATATGAAGCACAGCAATAAAATATATTAAACTGAAATAAATGAAGAAGGGGGTATTTATTTTATGCTTAATAAATCACAGGGTATGAAGGACAGATTATAAAGGGAAATGTAGGGTTATGTCTAAAATTCTAATACGGTTTTTAAAATTCATAAAATTATAAGACATTGCACGGGGGGTGTTTTTGTTTGATGCACTTTTCAAAATAGTGGATTTTGTCTGTTATTCAGATTTGCAAGGAAGACTAAACTTGCCAATTTAACTTACTAGTCAAACTTCGGGGGTAAATTTCGCAATAAAGATTGTACATTTCAAATTTTTATTAAGCAAACCCTGTTGTACCATTAACGTGCACACCCTTAAGGGGGGGGGGGAGCCTTAGGTTGTGTAGAGTTGAAGTCCACCATTTTCTTATTTTAGAGGGTTGTTAAAAAACACACCCCTGTTATTGTTTATAGTTACATGTTGAAATTATAGCAGCACAAATATTCATAACATAAGCTAATACTTTAATATAGTATTCAACCTATATACCCTCTAGAGGACGGCATGAACCATTAATTGTTATTTTGGTGTATCTTTGAACCAAATCTTGTCCTACAGACAACCAACCCTTTGATTGCACGACCTTTGTATGAGAAGTCCTAACTGTGCATGGTAATGAGCTGCGCCTATTTTAAGTCAAGGCCTTCCCCTTAATCTAACTATTTAAGTCACGCACCTGACATAGCATCAGTAGGCACCATTATATAGTATTTGATTGGAATATTTTAGTTAACAATCTTGCAACAATTTCATATTAAAAAAATTAAAAATACAGTCTATATTTATATTCCATAATAGCGCGGCAAAATTTGTTTAACCCGTTTAGTGTTAAGCAAAACTTTGGTCTACTTTTTAAATGCACAGCTTTTCTACATTAAGGATTCAGGTCCTCCATTAATTTATAAATTTAGAATATAGTTTAATCAATTTCTAACTTTGCAAAACCTTAGCAGCTCTATATCATTATCAAGAAGTCTGAACGTTCATTTTAAACATATTCATATTTTTGCTATTTCTAAACCAACTTATGACTTGATTTGGTTGTCTAATCTTAATCATTTTATAAAATGTTTTCCCCAAGATTATAAACACAAAATGTAAGAATGTTTTTTTTTAATCATTCCTAATTAGCAATTTTGCAGAAAATGACGTAAAATGTTTGTTAATACATAAAAAATCTGTTTATTCAAGTGATGAAACTTCATTTCATTGGTGTTAATTATCGTTTGACCATCTGTATGATTTATGGAGCTTGCTATTTAGAAGATTGTCATCCTTGTTGTATGTATAGTTTTTATATAATACATTTAAAAGTTTAATAGTTTTTAAACAAACTTTTAACAACTTCATTACTAACTTATTCGAAAACAAGAACGATTACAATCAATGGTGTGCACAGGGTTTTGTAACACAGATGGGTTTGACATAGATTCAGTGTGGTGTAAAATCGAATAGCCAATATGCTATCAAAATAAATTTTTTAATGAAACCCATATCATTTACTGAAGACAATTGTAATGTAAATTATACTGTTACTTAAACTTTCGAAATCGTTCTCACATTCCTTGTCTTAAAAATTGTATCTTCATTTATTAAATCTTGGTTGGTTCACCAAACTTTTCAACGCATAGTTTTGATTTTTAACAGGTTTGATTTTGTGTGTATCATGATTCATTATAGGGGATGTACATTGTACATCATTTATCGTCCATTGCCTTCTAATTTTAATACACCTGAGTTAATAATGGACTTTTAAAATAACACATACGTGTATATTTTTATCTAAAATATCTACAATAGGTACTTAAATCAAATTGTATTCTTTTATAAATAATACTAACGGCTACGCCCCTAGTGGTAGAGAAAGGGAGGACACCCCCATCTTCCAGATAGTTTTGAAAAGTAGAAAAAATTGGGAAGGGTTAATTTTCTTCTTGGAACGATTTCTCTTGGGGGGGGGGGGAGGGGGGATGTACCCTATCCCAAAACCTTCCAAGGGCCTTTGAGAAGCTACATTGTAAAGTAAACAAAATCTGTTCAGTGGTTCAAGAGATTCTTCTTAAATTCAAAATAGATAAAATTTAGTTTTAAAACAATTTAGAATGTTGGTTACTTAATTTTGTTTAATCAATAATGTTTAATTGTTTCAATGGATGTATTAGTACTTGGATCTTACACCAGATTATCATGTTCTATAACAAAGTAAATAGGGGGCTAAAATTACGATCTCCCCCACCCCTTTTACTCCATCCTCCTTTCCTCCTACTGGATAAAGGGTCCGACCAATAAATGCAGGGTGAATTACAACCTTAATTGACGACAATTTTTCTCCTGTTAAACCATCCACGTATATTCTGCATCCATTACTTTTCCTCTGGTTCAACTATCTCTCCATAATCGTCTATTCAAATAAAATAATTGTCCTTTGTTTCAAAATTTGCAAAACCCAAATATTGCAAATTTACTACTTGAAATATACTAGCGGTTGCGCCTCTAGAGGCATCAAGGAGCATATGGTGGAAGTCGACCCTCATCATTTAACTTTAGTTTTATACCAAGTTTTTTTTATTGAAGTTAAATTTTTTCAAAAAGTAATTTTTCTTGAGATACTGAAAGTACCGTACCCTCCCCCAAAATAGTAAAGGTTAAAACCCTCTTTACCTTCTCTGGATCTATAATAAGCCTGACTATAAAGTAGAAATATTCTTCATCAGACAAAAACACAGACAGGCATCCTATTATTAAGCAAAGGTACTCCTTAATTACACAATCAAATTTATTACAGCTTTCTTACTTTTGGTTAATTTTTAATTTACTCAAAATTTTAAACCAGACTATAAAACAAACTATTTAATAAATCTTAATTGTTTTTCTAAAGTCAAAGATACACAAATTTTAAAATAAATTTACATGGTTAAAATCGGGGTTCAAAACTATATATCATTTAGAATTTCTGCCTGACCATTTTATTTTTATTCTTTAATATTTTAAAATAGTAGAAGTTTAAATTTGAGTATCCCCTTATTTAAGTTAACCTACTTTAATTCAATTAAACCCCACACGATGTTAACACATTAAGAAATCGATCAGCGATAAAGCCGTTTATTACATCTTATTAAACACACACACAATCTTTATACTGTATTCAACGGCTTTGCCTCTAAAATAATTGGGCTAAATTAACGTAGGGGTACAAAGCGGACAGAAAAATGGCCTAAAACCATCAAAGGTTTGCAAATTTAGAATTTAGAAAAGATTAATTTAGTGAAAAAGAAAAACATTACTAGTTAAGATATGGTTTCCCTTTCATCAAATAAACAATTGCTTAGCTTGAATGTAACACCCTGTATAATATGTAAATATACAAATAACATAGAACCAATTTAATTAAATATAAAGTTTGCAACATCTTAGCTAATATACATCCACTAGAAAGTTTATCCAAACATAAATTCTCAATATTTACAACAACTATCTCAAATTTGGTCTCATATAAATAAAGATATATTTACCATAAACTTTACAACTAAATTTAGCTAAAGGTATAGATGTAGCTGCGTGCACAGAAAATTATCAGAGGGTTGCACGAAGCGTATCAAAATATTGTAATATCCCTTTAAATGTACAATTTTCACATGATTGTAGGTAAGGTTTAAACATCTAATTCAGGACAGGGATCTAAAGGGATAAGATAATAACCGATAAATCATGATACATAAAATTACCCCTTCTGTTGATTACAATTAATGGTTGAACCGTTTGGGCACTTAACTTAATGATTAACCAATCAGATTTCACTAAAAGTACCCAAAGTAGTTAAGCCAACCTATAAGAAAACTTTGGGGATTAATGAATTAAACAGCCATTGTCCCCTCTCTCTCTGAATTCAGAAGGTAGGTTGAAATGGTAAGGTAAGTGTTAGATTGGAAGGACTAATCTCAGAAAGAGTATCCAAGGCATTCAATAGGATATGCGGAAATTGACATGTATGACTTCATAAAAGTACGTCTACTGTCCTCTCATTCTTCCTCTTTAGACGTCCAACATAACACTTTCTGCATATACGTATTCAATATAGTGGGATAAATTTATGATTGGAGGAGGGAGGGGGTTGTTGTAAAATTTTGTATCTTTAACCAAATTATATTACTCCTTTGATATACTTCGAGGTTAAAAAGAGGGGGAGGGGGGGGGTATGCTTAAAGTCAATAGCAATTTTTTAGATTAGGCTATCTAGCAATTAACCCTGATAGATATTACAGATAGAATCAATTCAATTAATATTAATTTGCCATAGTTGGTTGATAATAAATTTATATAAAATTAATTAAATGTCAATATAATATATTGAGTTCTGCTGATATTTGCCAGTTTAATTATTATATTAACAAGAATAAGTTTGTTCATATTTAGCACAGCGATCACAAGTCAACAATATATAAGAATCTTAGTGGTACCCAAGGTTTAATGAAAACGTTTTCTTATTCGTTTGCTTAAACCTTTTGGTACTTAAATCTTGATTGGTTGGTTTAAACTAGCATTGCCCAAACTTTATTTATTTAATGTATAATGTAAATTTTATCATGTACAATGTAATTGTACGTACATACATCATTTTATAATCTAACTAATTAAACTTATTCTTAAAATTATTTAAAACATTTAAATTTTCTAATTTAACTTTGAATTTATCGTGAAAATTTGAAAGCTGTTCCCTACAGTAATGGGAACAAATTTTATCTTACTTTTTAAATCACAATCATGAAACATGTTCAAGCTATTAAGAAAGTATCAAAAATGTGAGTTAAAAGTCGGACTTAAATCAATGATTAAAATTAATAAGTTGATTTTTTTCTTAACTGCATTAGTAACCTGAAATTTCAAGGCTAAAATTATAAAATATAAATTTGCGTTATGAAAATTATAATACATATATCATATGGTAATCAAATTTGTAAATGTTAGTTCCTTTTAAAGGTTTCCAATTTAGTTATTTATTTATAATTAATGCTTCAATTTAAAATTCATCTATTTTATCAAGCTAATTTTATTCTTTGTCTACGTGCAATTAGTAAGGTTGAGATTCTATGCTACTCTAAATGTCAAAATTTTGCTTCATGAGTCTGTTACTTGGTTGGTTAATCTGTTGTTTTCACGACCTATGATTTGTTTTTTCTACAACTCAATTTTTTTGCTTTCTTATGCCTTTAATCATTTTTTTGCCGCCTTTTCAATCAGATTTTTTATCCTTGTTTTTAATTTTATTAAACTAGTTTTAGTTTTTGCAATTAAGAACTTTAATTAGGTTAGCAGTGTTAAAGTATCATTAAAATCATTGACAATTATGACTAAAAAATTGAAATAATTGGGAATAAGAATTGTAAAAATAATTTTCCAGTATGGCTTTGATTAATATACTAGTTGAATTATAACCGGTTCTCAGTCATACTAAAAAATTCAAGTATTGCAAACAATTTTCCACGAATATTGATATAAAAATTGTGAAATTAATACCTGTTTTGTTATACTGAACCTTTGGCTTTAAATTTCATTTATTTTTTTAAAACCAACTTAGTAGTTAAAGTTATAATATTCGTTCTGCAACAGAAGATTGTAAATTGATGAAACTAATAATATAGAATATCCTGTTTTATAAAGTGGTGAGCTTTTGACTGTAGCGAAGGATCTCGCTTACAACTGAACCGATATCATAGTGGAGCTTCATATAGGCCCTGAGATGGTTTTATGCTATTTTAATCCCATTCCATATCCCTTCACATAGAAAGCAGCTAATTATATATAAAATGAAATACCAGAATATGCTAGATTAGAATCGGTTCTGAGCCATACTTAACATAATGTATTGCATATTATAGATTATTTCTGTTATGAAAAAATCAAATTAATCTTTTATTTTTTCATTTTATTATTCACAAATAACATGTCTGTAATACGACAGGATATAAGGCTATTCTTTGAAAAAAAATGTCTGAAGAATAAATAATTAAAACTTTAATGTTGAAAAAATGTTAATCTTGCTATTGATACACAAACTATGACGTATATTAATAAGACCAAAATTAGAAAATCTATTTCAACAACCTAATTTAAATCATAAACACTAAATAGAAAATTTATTTATAACTATTTGATCTAAATATAGTCATGACCAATCTAAAAATAGTAAAATATTATGGACTATTTATAAATATTAAACACAGAAAAAAGAAAAACCTAAATATACTCTTGATGGATTTTGATTGAAATTAGTAAACAAGGATGACAACTGCCATAATTGTACCGAAGCATAAACATTTTTGGACAAAGGGACAAAGTGAGATATAGAGCAGAAGTTTGGTGGTTTTAGAAAACATACATAAAGAGGAATCATATGCTTTTGTAGCATGACCGATAGAAGGAAAGACTAAAAAAATTATAAACTGAATCACAGTGAAGGGAATTCTTATAAAAAAAATCAGTCGTCTATCTTAATCAGCAGTTAAAAAATTCATGTTTACCCATTTAGTTTCTTACAGACAGACCGATATAGAGCAGCTTCACTACTAAAACGTAGTAAATATATAATTAAGACCTTCATTGTTGACTCATAACTATTAATGCTAAAATAAAAATGAACAAAAAGTAAAGTGATTTATTTTTACTATTTATAACAACTCATAATGAACATTTAGTTCATTAGCTTTGTATTTAAATTAAAAAAAGAGTTAAAACTTAGAACACTAAGTTAAAAAAACCAAATTTGATAGAATGCTTACTACTAGGATGAAATGCTTGAATATAGGGGAAGGTATTCAGTGCTCAAAGGCACTTTAAGGGAAAGCAACAAGTAAATAGCTTAACTAAATCATATATCTTTTATTATTGAGGCGTAGGCCTTTTCTGCGCTAATATATAAATGACATCATGGTTGAATGAAACATTCATTTTTGCCAAGTGTATTTGTATGGAAAATGTTTTACACCACTCATGTCAATATTTCTACTTTAGATGAGTATTTACATTTAATATTAAAGTGTTTTTTTTTATTATGCTGAAATATTATCGATTATATCTATTGAAAGTGCAGCAAAAGCGCTGCATTTTAGATAAAACAAGGATGACAACATCCATAAGTAGCGAAGCACAAAAAATTGTGGATAGGAATACGTATAAGTAGATTTAAAGTGTATTTATTAACGTCAAGAGTAGATTTATTGGAGAAAATAAACACGAAACCTTGTTTTATTTTGTATGATGAAGACGGTTAAAGTAAATTACATACTAGATACACATATCAATGGGAAAAATATTTTGAAACTGTTAATGCAAAAAAGTTTTAGAATTTAAAAAAGATATGGGGAAATATGTCAAACATATAAAAATAGCCAAGAAACCTGCTAAAAGGCAGTTTGGCTGCCACTGTTTCTTTTCTTAAAACGCCAGAAATTTGATTTTAATATCTTTAACTGAAAACTTTTTAAAAATTGGACCATAAACACCAAAGATATGGGGGAAAATCTGAAAAATATAAAAATAGCCAAAAACCTGCAAAAAGGCAGTCTGACCAAACCATCATTGTTGTTTTCTTCAAACGACAGGAAATTTAATTTTGATATCTTTAACTGAAAACTTTTTGAAAATTGGACCATAAACACCAAAGATATGGGGGAAAATCTGAAAAATATAAAAATAGCCAAAATCCTGCAAAAAGGCAGTCTGACCATCATTGTTGTTTTCTTCAAACGACAGGAAATTTAATTTTGATATCTTTAACTGAAAACTTTTTGAAAATTGGACCATAAACACCAAAGATATGGGGGAAAATCTGAAAAATATAAAAATAGCCAAAAACCTGCAAAAAGGCAGTCTGACCATCATTGTTGTTTTCTTCAAACGACAGGAAATTTAATTTTAATATCTTTAACTCAAAAATTTTGAAAATCGGGCCAAAAACACCAAAGATATGGGGGAAAATGTGAAAAATATAAAAATAGCCAAAAACCTGCAAAAAGCCAGTCTGACCGTCAACATTGTTTTCTTAAAATGACGGGAAATTTATTTTTGATATCTTTAACTGAAAAAATTTTTAAAATCGGACCATAAACACTAAAGATATGGGTAAAATTTGGAAAATATAAAAATAGCCTAAAACCTGCTAAAAAGCAGTCCGACCGCTATTGATGTTTAAGAGTTAATTGTGCTCCTTAATAAAGGGAATGTTGTCAAAAAATTTCAGCTCTCTATCTTTTATATGAGCCGAGAAAATCACGTTTCCCCCAAATCATTAATTACGGACGGACGGACGGACAGACGGACGGACGGACAGACGGACGGACGGACAGACGGGCGGACGGAAGGACATTGTGAATTATAGAGTAGCTTCGCTACTAAAAATAATTAGTAATACTTATGTATAACATGTGAAAAATAAAGAGGGAGAGGACATTGGACTGAAAACTATACTCGTAACAAAAGTTTTTAAACATGTTGTTTCAATCGTTGGGTTAAAAACTACGTAACATTGGATCTTGATTAGGTGGTACAAACTAGAAATACCAAACTAATTCATCTACAGTAGGGATAAAATCATAATTGAGGATGTACACTATTTTATATTCTATTGAAGAAAACTGGCTAATCTAGAATACTGTTATAATAACTTGTAGAGTGTTATTATTTCGAAATTTAAAAATCAAAATATCAATTTATAATTTACCTGTTTTGTCGTCTACTAAGTTTCGGTCCTCTTGTGCTCCTAAACAAGTATTAGTTTTATTTAACAAGGATCATAACAACCCACATAATATACGACAAGTACGACAAAATTATGGATAGACAAACGGACAAAGTGAGTTATGGAGCATATGTCAGTGCTCATAAAAACAGAAAAAAATGAAAGAAAGAAATTGATTGGTAAACAATTAGGAAATCATGGAACCGAACCATATATACATATTACATATGTTTTTATTAGGATGACATACTAACCAAATAAACGATAAACCATCAAATACATACTTGTAAAAGGAATATTCACAAAAAAATTCTACCTTCTATATTAAATACAAATTGATAGACTCACGTTTCTCCAAAAATAATCTAGACAGACGAACATTTCCAATTTTAGAATAGCTTTCTATACTAAAAAGACAAAAAAATAGATGAAATATATCTATAATACAAAGTAGAACGATGTCTGTCTGTCCGTCCGTCTGTCCCTTAAGATCTCGGTAACCACTGAACCGACTGGATTCTACTCTTTAGGGTATATACCTATTGGTCCTGTGGTGGTTTGAAGCTAATTTTTTGGGGGGTAGGACACCTCCCCCCCCCCAAAAAAAAAAATAATAAAAAATAATTTTCTTGGGAACACATTAGACTATGAGCAGCACCAGTAGTACTTTTTTTTTAATTATCTCTGGGGGCAAAGCTCCTAGAGGCTATGGGCAAAGCCGCTAGTAAAAAATAGTCCAATAGCTTAGCAACGATTAATCTATAGCAAAGGTTGCCGAGCCCTACTTAAAACTTCAATTTGCTTATATTTTATTCTGTTTATAAAACTCTGAGCTACTAAAATTATTGAGAAAGGCTGGAACTGTTAATGCTTAATCTTTAAATTTAAAAACAGAGTTTCTACAATGTAGTTTGATACCATCATTTAATATTTAGCAAATTGTAAGATACTAACAAATATTTTATATAATAAAACACAAGACGAAACATTTATCTAAGAAAATCTGTTTTTACTGTACAATACTAGATTCAAGAAGTTTCGCCTAAAGATGTGGTAGAGGGGTGATTCATTTCCTCCCATATATATTTTAATCAAAAAGTTTTTTGTTGCATATTTTAGGGAGGAAATTTGTTGTTTTGTGTAATATTTTCAGAAATATTTTGCATGCAATTTTGTTTTGTTTTTGGCAAATTTGAAGCAGAGATTATTGCAATGAATTATTCCCCTAGCTTGGTGTCAACAAATTTTAGCAAAAATGTTAGGAAAGGTTTGTTAATCTCTCAAAAGAAATAGCTCCACCTTAATTTTGAGTAGGGCAACTTCTCTATAACAAAGATGTGTTCGTCTGTCTGTAAGCCGATCCGTCACAAAGTAAAAGTAATTTAGCTAAAATTGCTGTTACATTGTTTTTCTGTTTAATATATTTTTTCGCTAGCCGTTGGTCAAAAGTACGAATAATATAAAATGTTTTAAAATTTGAATTAAAGTTATTTCAAAAGCACTTATAGTGTTGTAAATATAGGTACACGCAAACACTTTGATCATTTGTATTTTAGTTATTTTAGAGATTATGTCGACTTGTTTTAGGCTATATTCTAACGGGGTGTAACACCCTAGTCTTAACTAAAAAGGTAAATCTAAAGATTTTTTTACATTTTCTAAAATTTGAATTTTGAGTGTAGCTGTATGAGTTAAATTGAATACATTTCCCTCTTTTCAACGATGCACTATAAAAACCAGGGTTCTAAAGGGATAAGACAATACACCCCCAATGTTGATAAACAAAATACTATTACTTCTGTATATTAAAATCATTAGTGTAAAAGTGACACAATGATAGTTTTTACCAATTAATCAAGCCAATGAATGAGAGAACTTGTTTGAGTGCCAGTACCAATGTCCACTCCCTCCCTGACTAACCCATTTCTCAACAAATATAGTGCGCACACAATAAGGTAAACATGTTTCTTTTACAGCAAAATTCTTCCATTACACAAATAGGATTGGTAATGAACTGACTTAAGACAAAAATGATATTTTAGATTAAACTTCTTTCTCCTGGTTCACCCTCTTAATGATTTATATCCCATTGGTGAATCACTGTGCAAGCCACTGGTAGGGTCTAATCAAGGGGTAAATACTTTAATCCTAATGAAAAATATCTTAAGATGAATGGTGAGGGGGTAGATAACTACCCCAATTTTTTTTTTTTTTTTTGGGGGGGGGGGGGAATGGATCATAGGCACTTTAAATTCATGAGTACACTTTTATAAAAATTTGACTATCTGTAAGAACAAACACCAAATAGCACCTTAAAGAACTTTAAGTGTAAAGTAAATAAACCAACATTCAATATTTGCCATATTTTGTCAACAAAGTTACTTTTTATTGATAAAGTTGCTGCTCTATAACTGAGGTATATCCGACAGATAGTCCGTGACGTATGTTATATTTCGTTGGTAGATTAATATATTGACAAAAAAAACATAGATCACTTCAAATTGTAATTGTAATGAATATGTTATATCTAAAATAAATACAAACAAAGTTTTACATATTTGTTTTTACTATAAAGTATAATATTGCTACACTTAAAATTGACATTATTGTCCTTGCAAACAATCAAATAATGCATTTTTGAATACATTTTACTTTTCAGCTGATTCTATTATTCTCCATACAAATTTCCATGAAACTTAGGTACAAAAATAAAATAAAAAGACATAGGATGTTTGTCTGTATGTCTGTCTATGACAAAAGATCTCAATTGCTGCTAGACAAAAAGGCTTTTTTTACTATTAAGCTTCTTATAGTCAAAACTATTTCGAAGGATAGTACCTCCATCTTACCAAAAGAAATTTATCTAAAAATCTAAACCAAAAATATTTTTTTACTTTTTGTTTTAAAACCAAATTTTAAATTAACCTCTAGCCGCCAATATAGCGGCGTTTAGTAAATAGTAGCTTTATTTGTTTTTCAAAAAACAAATGACTACGTCAGCGTAGCCGATACCCTCTGGATTGACTAAAGGCCACTCTATGAGGCATCCAAACGAAAAAAAGACTGCTTCTTATTATAATTGAACAGTTTTATTACCTGGTAGATGCAGCGCGTCTCAGAGGTGCTGGCGATCCATCAAACCTTAAAATTAATCATTATTAAATCATTATACTGGAGAATCATAGTAACATACACACCAAAGAATAGAATAAATTTGTTTTTATAACTCTTTACATAACGGAATTTTCATGGTTGATACCTAAAATAATGATAATGATAAAAGAAAGATTTAATTAAGGTCAGTTTGACATTAACAAAGTGTTTAATTTAAAAAAACACTCTTATGTGAAAGGTTATAATTAAAAATAATACACAATTCAACTTTTAAAATTTTCAATTTTTGTTAGTTTTAGTAGAAAACCTTTTTTTAAACAAAAAAAAACAATGACGTTTATATTTTCAAAATTTTAAATATTAATTTGTAAAAACATATGCATTAAAAATACAAGTCAGTCATTCAGCAAGGACAAGCCAAGTAATAGAAAAGAGTTCAACAATTCAGAATGTTTAGAATGAAATACGGACTTTTTAGAAATCTTTTTAATTGCACTCAGAGCTATCCCTAAAGGACCAGGGACCAGGGATCCAGGATACCTTTGTTTAATATATTTTGGGCAAAGTAGACAGATCCTTAGTGATCTATTCATGGTTACCCGGGCAGAACTGATTAGGATTTAGGTTGTTTATTGTTTATTGTTATAGTAATTTGAATTGTGTTTTTATGTTTTTTTTTGATTTTATGACTATGTTTAATTTTTATGCCCAAATAAATATGTTTATGTTTTATGTTTATGTTTATATACTCTAAGTGTAATACTTTGCTAAAAAATACTCCTCATTTCTATGAAAAAGTGTTAATTAAATGTGTAAGGAAGTACATTAAAAAGTTGTCTTGTGTTGCTTGTGTTCAAGGAAGGTGATTGAGATTCAGCTAATTAAAGCATAAAATTATTAAAATTCCTTTCTTAAAGGTAGAAAGCTACTCTATAAATAGGGATTATAGGTACTTAAATCTGACTGTCTGTCTGTCTGTCTGTCCCATGTTAACTTTGTCTATACAATACTTAATTGTTAGTGTTTTTTAAATCTGTTATTACATTGTTTTGTTTTCTCCTAAAATTTTTCTTATGTTATCATCTTTCTAGCAGCTATACCCCGTTAGACCTCTAGGAGCACTTAAGGGAGAAGTGTGGGGGTGGAAGGGTTAAAAACCTCTACTTTTGATTATAAAGAAATAGGAAAAATCTATTTTTTTGGAGAGAATAGTTTAACTTATATAGCTAAAGACAGACAGACAGAAGGCAGCACAAACATCCTGTTTAGTTTATATACAGATTATCAACTTTTGCACATGGTTTTATATTTTCAAACAAATATAAAAAGATTATTATAAATGTAGCCCTATCTGTGGTTTTGGTTTTGCTTGTGTGTTGGGATTCCGTGACTTAGGGTTCTGAATAATATATGAGTGATACATTCATGGCCATGCTTTATAAAACTGCTCAATTTTATTTTTAACAGCATCATTTTTGGCTACTAACATACCAATTTTTGCAGACAACCAACTCTTTATTGTAAGATTGGTAGTGAGTTTTAGGCCAAGGACGAACAAGCTTTTGATGAGGGGGGTAAAATGAGTTGTTTTAAAGGTTTTGGGGATAGTATTATTTTTAATTTTGAGGGGAAAATGAGAGGTTTCTAAGTTTTTTTTTTTTTTTTGGGGGGGGGGTATGGGGTAAACATCATTTTACCCAAGCCCCCTTGGATGTTTTGAGTAATAACATAGCCCATACTCATACTATGAATGCTGTGTTTCTGACATAGAAGCAAGAAGATTTTTAAAGTATTTAGTTAAAAATAAATAAAGCATTTAGATAAAAAAAATAAGTTATAATATATATGTATACTTTTTTATTCGTTAATTTTTGTTTTATTAGATAAACATCCTTAGTTTCATTATAAACTTTTACTGTAAAAAATAATAATAAATCAATAGCTCTTATCGTTAGTTATATAAAATTCCAAAATTGGTATGATGATTCCTGTAACAGTTGGATACAATTTAGCATGCGTGACAACTCTATAATAATTACCAGCAAGGCATTATGTCCCTTTGACATTTCAATTTATGATAAAGTTATCCTATGCGATTGTTAAACAATTTTCGTTCAGATTTTAAGATAATGTTGAATATTAAATTCGTTGATATTTAATAATTGTAAAGATTTGATAAGCTTCGCCTTTATGAATGTTTTAATCCTTTTTTTAGCCTGAATATAAGGTTTTATAGTGAAGTGTTGTACTGTACACACAGTATGATTATATAATATTTGTCATCTAAAATGCCAAAAAAAGTGTACAGTATTTTTACAAAGAGAGGAAGATAGTAAGGGTGATTGAATTGAAAGTGATCTTAACATTTTCACAGAATCTGGGTTTTTTTATTTTAAAAGAAAATTCGGTTCCAAGGCAGTATAAAGGATGTCCTTAAATTTAGACACAAACAACTAAATTTACTAAGGTAACGAATTAGAGGACGTGTTTTTAAAACATTGGTTAGCATTTAAATTCATAGTCATATGTCCTCTTCCTCCAAATTCGTATTCGAAGTATAACATATAAATATGTTCAGTCGAAAATCTGTCTTTATACACTTAAATTGAAGGGCAGTTTATGTGTGGGCGCCCTGTATAAATATATGCATGTATATTTAATAAAATATTTATTATACATGAATACACGAGAATTAATTTCAGTCAGGGTAACATGACAGCCAGCCTTAACTTGGGACTTGGAATTATCCTTTTTAGTTAGTTTAGATACCCCCCCTCCTGTGGGAGGAAATTTTATTTTAAATTAGGTTAACCTAAAATTGCCTATCAAAAGCTACTGTGAGAAAACGATGAAACCCTCTACTTCGTTTCTTTCCATGATCCCATTTTTTTTATATTTATGGCATGGGGTAATTTTTTAGAAATAGTAAAAGTAAATATCTGGAAGATTTGCGAAGTTTTCAATATAAATATCAAAAGGTTTGAAAATAGTTTATTGGACATGGGGATTTTCAAGTATGTACATTATTAAATTTTATTAAATTTCAGGGTATGAAAAAGGTACATACACATAATGTCCATTTTTTAATGAAAAAAAGATTAGTTTCCTCAACAACTTTGGGGACTTTAAATGAATTTTGATTGTTTGGTTTATTAAGTGAGTGTCCAAACGTTTCAACCAATATTTGTAATCTACAGAAGGGGTATTATGTGCATCAACATTGAGGTTGTACATCAATTTATCGGTCATTGTCCTATCCCTTAGATCCCTGGAAAAGACTGGTAACCTACCTGCCCGGCGCTCCTTTCCCAGCATACTGACTCCTGTACAGAGACTGAGCAGACACGCTACCCCGTTTGGGTGGTAGCCCTCCGGGGCTGGGTAACTTTCTTCCAGTGTATTTGGGACCATCACCTTCCCGAGATCTTACTGGACTCGTTGAGTATCTAAAAATAAAAATAAAAATTATAAATTAAAAACTATTTTGATCTTTTTCTTTTAGTTCTCAAGTCAATAGTAACTTTAGTTGTACACATTTTAAATGAATTCTATTATTATATGCGTTAACTAAGGAAAATGTCTCTAGCATCTAGGGTAAGAAAAATAGCCAGGCCAGGGACTAAGGATAGTGATTCAGACAAACAATTCTGAGTGCAAATTTCCCCACAACCCTCTTCCCTTATTTCTACCCTTCCTACACACTTCCCTTCAGCTACATAAAAAGTCTTGACGTATAGTCAACAAAATGTTTAATTTTCAACAATTTCAAATGGAATTAATTGGCTGAATTACAGCCCCTGGGAGTAGCCTTAAATAAGCCCAACCTATTCAGTTCAGAGGTTAGCTAGATCTTAATGGACAAAGAAAGGTACCTAACTGATTTATATAGTCCGAGCGGCTGCGCCGCTTGCATCTAGGGATTCTATAAACGAAGTTGTAGAAATACCCTGCAACCCTCCTAAGATAATAAAATAGCTTAAAACCATCCTG
Organism: Acartia tonsa; assembly: GCF_053477335.1. Lineage (NCBI taxonomy): Eukaryota > Metazoa > Arthropoda > Copepoda > Calanoida > Acartiidae > Acartia > Acartia tonsa. Next base: position 30,809,691 of record NC_137264.1, on the reverse strand, counting down.
GGACTAATGTGAAGATTCTCATAAATAGAGGACTTATGTAGATATCTTAGACTACATACAAAGCGGCCTTACTACTTTATATAATAAGATAAAGATACTGTATCTGCCCACCTAGGTGAATCAGGAGGTGTGAAGGCTGATCCTCGCCTCCGAAATTGTTTTTCTTCCCTGAAACAAATATTCTATTGTCCAATAAATGACATTTTTTTCGCGTTTTTCCGTAAAGTTATATGTTACCCTTTAGTCAAATGCGCTTATCAAGTCAAACTGTTCAAAATTTTGACTAATGTATATATATATATGAAATGTCATTAATAAAACAATTTGACTTAAGTGCATTTGAATAATCGCTAACATACAATTTTACTGAAAATACGTGAAAAGAAATTACCTTCTTAGAAAAATAAGATGTAATTTTCAGGAAATCATCCTCTTGGTACTATGTATTACAAAACAAAAGTTAATTAAAAAGTATAATTTACTGGAAATATAAATTTGCTATTAAAAAAGAGCACTATCATTACATGTAATTTACCAAAAAAAAGTACAAAAACTGAAATTTCTTTGAAATTAATATTTAATAAAATCATCAGTACTATTGCAATGCTTATTTCTTTGAATTTATGTTTTTGTAAAATTAAAGATAATTTATTTATAATACCTATACTTTCCTTTAAAAACTGATAAAAGGGTCATCTTTTTCGCGTTATTCTGTAACGTTGGGTTTTGGGTGTGGTCAAATGCTTTTATGAAGTCAAGCTGTTCTTAATTATGGACCATTTAATCTAAAATCATTTTGTTATAATTAAGAATTCTTTAACCTCATAATAGCATTTGACTATAACCCTAGTAATCTCTGTCTCAGCAATTTACCTTTTTTTGTGCTTATATAAGCATTTTTGTCAGATTTAAGTAGGACGTGCTCACATCGGGAAAGTCCGCACTTTACAACAAAAGTGGCTTACTTAAATCGGACATGTCGGACTAACGAGCCATTTTCGTAGGTTAATTGCTTACTTCAAGAACTATTATTGCCCTATAAACCCCTAAAAATCCCCAAAAATAAGGGTGGCTGATAAGAATCAGCCAAATCGGACGCTTTTGACGTAAATGTCTTACAGATTAAGATTTTAATCCGGATTATTTTTCCTCAAAATTTAATCCCTTCTCAGCCATTTAGGCTATATTTGTAGTTGATTGCTTACTTAAACAAGCCATTTTTGTGATTAATGTCCTACTTATATCTTCCATTTTTGCTACAAAATCCTTACTTAAACAAGCAATTTTTGTGATTAATGTCCTACTTATATCTTCCGTTTTTGCTACAAAATCCTTACTTAAACAAGCCATTTTTGGGGTTGATTGCTTACTTAAATCCTCCATTTTTGCTGCAAAACCCTTACTTAAGTAAGCCATTTTTGGGGTTGATTACTTACTTAAATCATCCATTTTTGTTACAAAATTCTTACTTAAATAAGCCATTTTTGGGGTTGATTACTTATTTAAGTAAGGATTTTGCAACCAAAATGGATGATTTAAGTAGGTAATCAACCCCAAAAATGGCTTATTTAAGTAAGGTTTTTGCAGCAAAAATGGATGATTTAAGTAAGCAATCAACCCCAAAAATGGCTTATTTCAGTAAGGTTTTTGCAACCAAAATGGATGATTTAAGTAAGCAATCAACCCCAAAAATGGCTTATTTAAGTAAGGATTTTGCAACCAAAATGGATGATTTAAGTAAGCAATCAACCCCAAAAATGGCTTATTTAAGTAAGGATTTTGCAACCAAAATGGATGATTTAAGTAAGCAATCAACCCCAAAAAAGGCTTATTTAAGTAAGGATTTTGCAACCAAAATGGATGATTTAAGTAAGCAATCAACCCCAAAAATGGCTTATTTAAGTAAGGATTTTGTAGCAAAAATGGATGATTTAAGTAAGCAATCAACCCCAAAAATGGCTTATTTAAGTAAGGTTTTTGCAACCAAAATGGATGATTTAAGTGAGCAATCAACCCCAAAAATGGCTTATTTAAGTAAGGATTTTGTAGCAAAAATGGATGATTTAAGTAAGCAATCAACCCCAAAAATGGCTTATTTAAGTAAGGATTTTGCAACCAAAATGGATGATTTAAGTAAGCAATCAACCCCAAAAATGGCTTATTTAAGTAAGGATTTTGCAACCAAAATGGATGATTTAAGTAAGCAATCAACCCCAAAAAAGGCTTATTTAAGTAAGGATTTTGCAACCAAAATGGATGATTTAAGTAAGCAATCAACCCCAAAAATGGCTTACTTAAATCATCCATTTTGGTTGCAAAATCCTTACTTAAATAAGCCATTTTTGGGGTTGATTACTTACTTAAATCATCCATTTTGGTTGCAAAATCCTTACTTAAATAAGCCATTTTTGGGGTTGATTGCTTACTTAAATCATCCATTTTTGCTACAAAATCCTTACTTAAATAAGCCATTTTTGGGGTTGATTGCTCACTTAAATCATCCATTTTGGTTGCAAAAACCTTACTTAAATAAGCCATTTTTGGGGTTGATTGCTTACTTAAATCATCCATTTTTGCTACAAAATCCTTACTTAAATAAGCCATTTTTGGGGTTGATTGCTTACTTAAATCATCCATTTTGGTTGCAAAAACCTTACTTAAATAAGCCATTTTTGGGGTTGATTGCTTACTTAAATCATCCATTTTTGTTGCAAAAACCTTACTGAAATAAGCCATTTTTGTGATTAATGTCCTACTTATATCTTCCATTTTTGCTACAAAATCCTTACTTAAACAAGCCATTTTTGTGATTAATGTCCTACTTATATCATCCATTTTTGCTACAAAATTCTTACTTAAACAAGCAATTTTTGTGATTAATTTCTTAATTAAGCTAGAAACTAATGACAAAAAGGGCTTGTAGATGTAAGTGTTCTATGACAAAACTGGAGGACATATGTAAGAAATTAATCACAGAACTAGCTAGTAAGGATTGTATAGTAAAGATAGAGGATATTATTAAGAAATGAATCACAAAACTTGCTTGATTAGGTAAAGGTTTTCAATAATAATAATGAAGGAAAGAATTAATAAATTAACCAAAAAGATAGCTTGTTTAGTTAAGGGTTTTAAAATATAAACAAAGGACATAATTAAAAATTTAACCAAAACATTTGCTTACTTAATTAGAAGCTTGTAGCAAAAGGGGAAAAACTTAGCCAGTAAATAATGATAAAAATTGCTTGTCTCAATAAAGCTTTTTTAGTAAAATTCTAGGATTTTTGCTTTAAAATTATTAAAACTTGAATTTAAAAAAAATCTTGACTCAATTATGGCTTACTGAATTATAAGACCCCTTATTGCTGTTAAAAAATCAATAAAAAAGCTTTTAAAAGTAAAATTATATTAAATTATATAATAAAATATTAACAAAATTTAGACTGATGAAAATTAGGTTTAAATTTATAAAATTAAATTATATTTCTACTTAAAACTCACTAGTTTTCAGCATAAATCAATCTGATGTTTCTAATTTAATGTTGTGTTATAAAAGGTCCAGCAAAACCACTCCAACAACAGACTGAGACAATCTGCCCTTAAAGTGATCCTAATGTCCTCTAATGATATTTTTTATTGATTTGCTCAGCTCTGTTCTCCACTGGAAAACTCATAAGAAAAAATTATATATATATAATGAATATTATATATGATATACATAAAATACTTCTGAACAAATTTTAGTTAATATTTTTTACATAAATATCAATGAATGATTATGAATTTTTAGAATCAAAGAATTCTAGTTAAATATAGAAAATATGACCACAAAATATCCCAATAACTTTTTGCTATTGATAAAACTAAATAAATATTTTAAATAGTATTTTTCATTTAGGGTTAGACTTTCATTTTAAAATTTCAAAAATATAATACAAGTGCAGTGATGTCCAAAGGGGGGGGGGTACTAGGGTGATTACCCTCCCAATTGAATTTGGGGTTGCCTGTAGGCACCAAAACATTTTTAGAAATGTTTTTTATTTTATTCAAGTTATAAAAAATCTTGTTTTGTTTAAAAAAAGTTTTGAAAAAGTGACTAAGGAAAAAGTAACTTAAAATGAAAGATTCTTTAAGCAAAATTGAGGTAAAAATAATTTTTTTGTTACTGGCAAAAACTTTTTACAAAATTGTAATTAAAAATCTAAGTTATAAGCACTTCTTTACACATATTGAGTGATTAAAGGTTGATGATATTTTAAAAATATTACTTTGGGGTAATAAAAAAAATTACACCCCCAATAACTACCCCATTTTTAAAAGTGTATAGCTTTTCCTTACATTGTTTTTTTTTAAAGCTAATATACTTTTAGGCAAAATTTTTATCTTTAAATTGCATTAACTACATCTTACAGACTTGCCAACTTTTCTCTCAAGCAATATTCTAGAATTTCAGTTTTTTAAAACTTTAATTTGAACCTGATCTTCTGTTACACAAAAACTAATGCATAATACCCTTGATAAATTGGTAATTTTACAGAATCAAAACTTTGAAATGAGAGAAAAGTAACAAAAGTCTTATACTACCTATATACTACAGGGTCATTCAAGAGAAATGATTTTAAAAAAAAACTAAATTAGGCATGGAAAATAAAAAATTATATAAAATGCTTTATAGATTTGGAAAACCCATTCTGGGACATTAATGTTTCAAATATTTAAAAATGATTTTTTAGACAAATTTTGCCTACAAAAACGGTTTTTCTAACAATTGTGTAAAATGCTTTGTATATTTTGAAAACCTATTCTGGGACATAAATGTTTCAAATATTTAAAAATTATTTTTGTGACAAATTATGCCTTCAAACACGGTTTTTCTAAATGCCTTATTTTTGATGATTTTCTGATTTAAACATAATGGAAAAAATGCTCACATTTTAAAAATTCAAATTGCGCAGCTTGCTTTAATAGTAGAAAAACGTTATGCATACTGTTAGAATTGTCATAAACTTTAGTTTTTGGTTATATGAGAGCCATTCATGTGCTATGTATAGTACAGGAGCTACGTGTTAAAATGTTCCAGCTTACTTAAAACTTTTCAACCTTTCTCACACTTTTCAATGTAGCTCCTAAACTACAAATACCACAGAAATAGTACTTATATTTTCAAAAACTAGAGTTTATGACAATTCTAACAGTGTGTATAACGTTTTTCTACTATTAATACAAGCTGTGCAATTTGAATTTTAAAAAGGTAAGCATTTTTCCCCAATCTTTAAATCCATACATCTTCAAAAATAAGGCCTTTGCAAAAACCGGTTTATAAGGCATAATTTGTTGTAAACATCATTGTTAAATATTTTAAACATAAATGTCCGAGGATAGGTTTTCCAAATATACAAAGCATTTTACACAATTGTTTTATTTTCCATGCCTAATTAAGTTTTAAAAAAATCATTTCTCTTGAATGACCCTGTGGAATAACATTTTTTAAAAACTTTTAAAGGATGCCTGCAAGAAATATAACACTATAACTGCTGAATGACTGCCACAAGTAGACCCAATATCCCTAAATTTGAAGCCTTCAGCTTCAATAACAAAAAATTTTTTAGGCATTTCAAACTGACATTTTATGTACAATACTCAATGCTCATGTTAGAAATTAAGAAATTAAAGTATGTAACCTAGATTCAAAATTATATTCATATATTCATAAAACAAATTTAGGTTGCCAGTAACTAATTATATATTTTTCCAATAAAAATACCCCTTTTTATGAAATGAAAATTTTGAAAGATTTCTATTGCTCATAATAGAAATTAAAATATTAAATTATGTGGCATAGACAAAATATTATAACCTTATCTTTTTTCAGTTATTCATAAAATTTTAATATCATGTAGATGCTAAAGTGTTCTCAGAAGAACAGGAAATATCAAGAACATTGAAGATATGGGGGAAAATGTGAAAAATATAAAAATAGCTGGGGAAAAAATCGGACTGAATGGATGTTTTATAGTTGATTATGCTTCTTAACAAGAAGTTTCAGCAGTCTATCTTTTATAAGAGCCAAGAAAAAAAAATATTCAAGGAAATTCAACTCTAAAATTAAATCATATTTCAGGCACAGGAAATAAGAGAAAACAGAGGTGGAGGGGATCCTTTGCTAAAATTAGAATAGTATATTGTTGCTTTCCTACTTATGCTTGATAAAATTAGTATGGTATAATGTTTCTGTGCTACTTATGCATATACCTGTCCTTGTTAAAATCAGAATAAAATAATGTTGCTGTACTACTAATAGATATAACTGTCCTTGTTAGAATTAAAATAATGTTGCTGTGCTACTAATGGATATAACTGTCCTCGTTAGAATTAGATTATTATAATGTTGCTAATTCCCCTTGTTAAAATCAGTAATTTACCAAAAAAATACTTAATCACAAGGGGAGAGATTACTAGGGATATTAAGTTATAATACTGCCGCGCTATTTATGAATATACTTAACATTTTTAAAAATCAATATTGTATAATTATGCATACTTGTCCTTGTTAATACCAGCATGATCTCTGGGGCTCGGTGACGCTATTTAATTGTAGTGTAACATGCCTAATCGCCAAGTGTATTTAGTAATGTAACACCTATGTAATAGACAACCAACTCTTTGTTTGCACGACCTTTGTCTAGAAGTCCTAACTGTGCATGGTAATGAGTTGCGTGTTTTAGTCCAAGGCATTTCCCCTTCTTTAATTATTAATGTCGAACATCTGAAAAGCATCAGTGCAGTAGGAACCATTTTTAACGTCCTTAGTTTTGACGCAGTGTTGAACCGAGACTTGATCCCATCAATTCCTCGACAATGAGTGGATGCCCTACGTGTTAAGCCATGGTTGCGCGTTAATATCAGTATAGTATAAAGTTTTTAATAGAATGTTTGTCTTTCTTTAATGAGAACTAATGGCGTGTCATCACTTCCTCCATAATTTATAAAAAAAAAACAAGGATGACAACATACATACATAAAAGCAAAGCACTGTAACGGTAGGGACAAACGGACATTAACACTTGTATAGTTTCAGAACTGAATAATCCTAATATAAATGTATAAGAGTCAAAGCAAAATTGTAAGTTAATTTGTTAAAAAACTGCTTGATACAGGATAATGTTTATGGACATACTTACATTTTTAGGACTTGATTATAGAGTTGCTTCGTTTATTACATTATACTTTGTTGTCCCAGGAATCAATATACCAAAAATCAGATCAATCCGATGATTAGATCACATAAAAATTTGATGTTAAAAAAGTAAAAAAATCAACATTAAATGAACGTACGGACATTTTGGTAATGATTATAGAGTTGCTACGCTCTCTAAATCGTACCTAACTGCTAAAGGAATCACCATGCAATAGGACGATTCTAACATGCCTAAATTAACGAAAAAAGCTATCCGTTACGGACGGACGGACGGACGGACGGACGGACGTACGGACGGACCGACCCTAATTATAGAAAAGCTTCGCTTTTAAAAATCAAACCATTAACATCATTACTGCACAAATAAATTTACTAATTAACCTCTCTCTAATATAGATGTTATTGTGTTATTTGGCGAGTATAAGATTGCAAATATGAGAATATGCGGAAGTGAAGACCCAAAAGATTTTTTTTTATAAAGGATATGAAAATGGATGATTTTTGTACAACCTAATCAATTTTTTCTAAGTATCCAAAGTTTACTTCAACAAATGAGAGATTGTGTTTAAATAACGTGGTAAAATCTTCAGTCCAATGCTCCCTCCCTTTACAAAGCTCCTTTAAATTAATTTTTTACAAACAAACTTGAACATTGATTGGTTGGTTACAAACATAAGTGTCCAAACTTTTAAACCAATAATTTTATCTGCAGAATGGTTAATTTGATGACATTAAAATATAATATGGAGAGAGAGGACAATAGCAGATAAACTATGCATATAAAGTGATAAATAAATATAATTGCATCGTATCATGGGCAGCTTTCAGCGGACATGAAAATATAAAAATGAAAAATCTAAGATTAAACCCAGTTTTTTTAGACCCTAGATGCCGAAGGTCCGGCCTATCAAAACTAATCCGGCCTAATAATTTTATGATTCTTATTCAAATATTCGTGAATAATTATATGTAATAAGATGCTATACATAATTTTTCAGTATTATTGAGAACATGTTTTACTTCAGCGGATATTATTCGGTTACGAAGCCATACTGGAAACAACTTGTATTTTAAACAGGGCTCGGAAGCCGTACAGTAGCCTCGAATACGATTCAAGTTTAAACCTGCTATTGTGACAAAAAATCGAACAGAAGGATGGTGTTTTTAGGAACAGGTTAAGACTTCCAGCTATATATTAAAGTTGTAATATGACGATTTCACTGAGGTTTACACGCGGCTGCCGAGCCCTGATCTTAAGCTTAAACTTATTAAGACATCATTTTTATTATTTATTTGACCTGCACTTAAGTTTTTGGATTTTAATACTAAGAAATATTATAATATCATCAGTTGAAAAGTTTGTTAACTAATCTACCAATGATTTAGCCGATAACTAAGATAAAGTTGGTTAAATATAATTTCCTGTCCAATAACACCTTCTTCTTTGTAACTGCTCTATGATATGCATCATATAAAAATGTTTTAAGTAATAATGCCTCCCCCCCCCCCCTCCCTACTTATATAACCTAACCTAACCCGACCCAAAATTTTCAGGTTCCATTGCTCAAAAAGGTACTTCAAGTGAAAGAACCAATATTTTTGTTTTAAAGCATTGCTTTTATAGATGATTTTTTTCTTTACTTCAAACTTAATTTTCGTTTATAACAAGAATTGTAAGGAATAAGACAATGGACGATAACAAAAAAGTACCCAAACTGACCAATGAGCGTGCGTTTTTCAGGGAGGGATGGTAAATTGGGCTGTTTGTGAAACAAGTCCCCAAAGTTTATAAACTATAGTTTCGAAACGTTTCTAATTCTAATTGTAATCTATTAATTTTTGTTTACTGGGGATGTAAATTAATTTATCGGCCATTGTCATATCCCTTTAGGTTCCTGCGATTATAAAACTTCGATATAAGTACCGAAAGCTTCTGGGCCAACAAATAAGATAACATAATCCTATTATATCAAGTAGTAAGCGTTTTTTGTCTGTCTCGAAGGATCTCGCTAACCGCTGGACCGATATTGTTCTCCTTTACAGTGAAGCTTCTTATAGGTCCTGGGAAGGTTTTAAACTATTTTTGGAGAGGGTGTGGTTCACCCCCCCCCCACTCCCCCCCCCCCACTCCCCCCCCCCCAAAAAAAAATATGTTTAAAATATTTTGAAACTCAAATTTAAAATGGGATAAAGTCGACTTTACCCCCTCCTACCAGTGCCCTTAGAGGCTTCTAGGGGCGTAGACGCTAGTTATTAAATATTGTGTGTAACTCGCAATCGTGGCTCAACACGTAGCGCATCCGCTCATTGTCTGGGAGGTGATAGGTTTGAATCTCGACCCGACATCGTTAAGACGTTAAAAGTGGTCCTTACTGCTGATATGTCAAGTGTTAATGAACATTTACAATTATAGAGTGTCAGAACTAAATTAGCATGATACTGTATAAGGACATAATTAAATTTATGGGACTTCATTAAAGATATGCTTTGCTTATAACATTGTCCCTTGTTGTCATAGGAATCAGTATTCGAAAAATAAGATGATTAAGATCTTTTAACAATTATAGAGTTGCTACGCTTCCTAAATCGTACCTACTTGTTATAATGTAGTGTGTTTTGAATTGATAGGACAATTCTTAAATGTCTAAATTAACGAAAAAAGCTAACCAGTACGGACAGACTGACCCTGACTATAAAAAGGTTTTCTTTTAAAAAGTTACAATCCATTTTCCAGTATGGCTTTGAAACCGATTAACTGCTGGATTAAGACCGGTTCTCAGCCGAGAGGTAAGACAATGGGCTTATTACAATAGTCCCCAAAGTTTTATAATAACTTTTCCTATTCTTTGTCTAAACAACTTTGGGGACTTTTGATTTGAATTTTGATTGGTTGATTCACTAAGGAGAGTGTAACGTTTAAACCACTAATTTTAATATACAATAGGGTAATTTTGTGTTTCATCATTAAGGATCAATTTATCGGCTATACTGAATCATGTTTAGCATCAAATTACAGACATTTTTTCATGAATATTAAAATAAAATCATAAAATTAATACCTTCCAGTTTTGTTTTAATTCCTATATTTTTTACTAGCGGCTACGCCCCTAGAGGCCTCTAGTGGCACTTTAGATGTTTATATTTGTTAAAGTCTCTTCTACATTACTTCTTTATTTTATGATAATTTTCTTTATATTACGTTGAAGTCTCCCATATATTTTTTAAAACTTCGATTTTTTGTCATTTCTCTTGGAAGGGTGGTTGTACCCTCCCCCAAAATAGTTATAAACCTTCCCAGAAACCATGAGAATCTACCCTGATTAGGAGAACCCGATCGGTTCAGCGGTTAGCAAGATACATACACACAGACACACACACAGACAAACAAACATTCTGTTACTTTAGTGTAAGGATTTTACTTTACACTGAAAGTTGTCTATAATACGATGCAATAATAATGTCAAATCCCGGCCTGGTGATGTAATTTCAATAATCTTATTTGTTTATGATAAGGGTCTGTGCGTCCGTCTGTTCATACACTATGTCGATTTAGAATTGTCCTATCAATTTCAAACTGTAGGTGGTGATTCCTGTGTATTATTTAAGAAGCGTAGCAACTCTATGAACAGGAAGTTTGTACGTCCAATTGAAATATGTTGATTTTTAAATTTTTTTTACATTTTTTTATGTGATTTTAAACCAGTTTTGTTAGCCCGAGATTCCAAAGGCACGGGTAAAAAAAACTGGTTTTAATCTTATGTATATTTTTGTATTCATAGAAAACAGGATATAATGTTTTTTCAGTATGCCCTAGTACCGAAAATATTTTTTCCAGTATGGCTTCAAAACCAATTAAAATCCGCTGAATTAGAACCGGTTCTAATCCATACTAAAAAATTCTATATAGCAACTTATTACAGACAATTTTCCACGAGTATTAAAATAAAAACCATAAAATTAAAATCAGTTTTCTTTGCCAGGTCCTTCGACCATTCAGAACTAACACAACTGGTTTTAAACTTTTAAATTTTTAAATTTAATATCCGCAGAAAGCTAACTATAATACGATGCTATAAATATATCTAATTTTTAAATTCATAAACTGTTTTTAAAAGCGAAGCTTTTCTATAATTAGGGTCGGTCCGTCCGTCCGTAACTGATAGCTTTTTTCTTTAATTTAGGCATGTTAGAATTATCCTATCGATTTTAAACTTTGTATGGTGATTCCTGTTGAAGTTAGGTACGAGTTAGAAAGCGTAGCAACTCTATAATCATTACCAGAATGTCCGTACGTCCATTTTAAACATGTTGATTTTTTTTACATTTTTAACAACAAATTTGTATGTGTCCTAATTATCCGATTGGTCTGAATTTTTGTATACTGATTCCTGGGACAACAAAGTGCAATATTACAAGCGAAGCAACTCTATAATCAAGTTCTAAAAATGTAAGTATGTCCATAAATATTATCCTGTATCAAGCAGTTTTTCAACAAATTTACTTACAATTTCGCTTTGACTCTTATACATTTACATTCTGATTATTCAGTTCTGACATTATACAAGTGTTAATGTCCGTTTGTCCTACCGTTTCAGAGCTTCGCTTTTATGGATGTTGTCATCCTTGTTAATAAGTAACTATGTAACTAAGTAAGTGAGGATACCACCACCCTCCTGAGAGAAATCGCCCCAAACTCCCCCCCCCCCAAAAAAAAATACAACCACAAAATGACTAATAGTTTCGAAATTGCTAGAGTTTTGAGTAAACGAGATAAAGATGTAATAAAACTTGTGGTACCAGTGTAATTTACAGACCAATGACACATCCCTTCTTTATTTACTCATAAACATACATCAAAACGTTATATTAACAAACATTGTTCTTTTTCTTCTATTATCTAAGTGTAATCCAAATATTTCTAGAGAAAACCTCGCACCTTTCTTATATTTGTTAAGTTAAAACAAGTAAATGTAAATAACAAAATACTTAGCTCAAAAAATGTGAAAAGGTTTGTGTCATGTAACGGACACACTACTATATCTTATGTATTTCATTCATACTGAAATAAAGAAAATGCTCAAATGACGTAAAAAAATTATATAATAATCTTTTAGATTTTTCATACAACATTTGCTGTAAATTAAAGAGTTGTTCCTTATATACAAAAAATGTTTCCTTTCAGCATTACAATAGTTTGCAAAGCAAATATCAAATGTTATGTAGTATATAATTGCCAGAATAAAACTAAATATTTGATTTTGACGGATTTTTTAGCATTTACCATATTTCAGTAATATGTATATGATCATTTTAAATTAAAGAAAACAGAGTCTAACCTTGTAATATGAATGCCAAGCATAGTTTCCTTTCAATAAATATTGGCTTGGTTTAATTTGATGCGTAGTTTAATTTTAACTTTACAATTTTCTACAATTCAAATATTCTTTAAAGTATCATTCAATAGTTGAAATTGTTGAAAAAGGTACAGTTAATATGAAATAGGATTCACTTGAGAATGTTTTTTATTTATCAAAACACCATCACTATAAATAAAAAGTACATTGCACAATGCACATACACATAACAATAACATGTTTCTCCCTCGCTAGCCTTGAATGTACTGACGCGTAGTCGGGTCAGCCTAGTCAACCCTCGCGCTCACACCACACACAAACACGCACACACTCACGCACACACACACACACACTAACACAGTCACACTTAAACACCGATTCCTGGAGTCGGTCGTCACTTTAAAAATCCGAAAATAGAAATGACGCAAAATTATGCAAATTTTATAAGTCAATTTCCAGTATGGCCTCAGAACCAATTAAGATTCCCTGGATTGGAACCAGTTCTCAACAATACTGAAAAATCATGTATAGCATTATATTTTAGAAAATTTTTGCGAATTTTATAATAAAAATCATAAAATTAATACCTACCAGTTTTGTTAGCCCAGGGCTTAAAGAAGCTGTCTATAATACTATTCGAAATAACTATTATCCATATCCATTTATATAAAGTAGAAATGTTTTTTTTGTCTGAAGATTAAGATTTCAAAACCTTATTGTTGATATATAAAGTAAGGTTGGGCCGGATATCCGGCCAACGCCGGATATCCGGCAAATATCCGGTTATCCGGCCAAATTACCGGATATCCGGCCAAATTACTACATATTAAAGTATCAAAAAAGGATATAGTCCCTTTCGTGGCAACGCACCTTAAGGGGCGATTTGTTGTATTTTTAAAATTCCTTTTAATAGGTTATTTTAGGTTAGGTTATATTTGGTTAGGTGATTGCCCCGCAGGGTTAGGTAATTGGCCCTGCAAGGTTAGAGTCCTCCGCGAGGGGCTAAAAAAAGGAGGAAAGCTACTGTGAAAATACGAATAATCGCTCCTTAAGGGGCGTTGCCACGAAAGGGACTATACCCGCAAAAAAATTTCTTCATAAACTGGTTTTTATATTATACTAGTATCTAGGGATATTAGAAGGGACATGAAAGTGAAGAAAAATAACTTAAAACTTTACAACGACTTTTTTTTTATAAAAATTAAACAGCCTAAAACCACCCTGGGACCTATAAACATTCACACTAAAGGAGAACCATATCGGTTCAGCAGTTAGCGAGATCCTTCGCTACAGACAAAAAAAGCTTACTGCTTTATATAATACTAGCGGCTACGCCCCCTAGAAGCCTCTAGGGGCACTGGTAGGAAGGGAAATGTCGACCTCCTCCTATTTTAAATTTGAGTTTCAAAAGAGTTAAAAAAGATAATTTTAGGGGGGAGGAGGGTGAAGACACCCTCTCCAAAAATAGTTTAAAACCTTCCTAGGACCTATAAGAAGCTTAACTGTAAAGGAGAACTATATTGGTTCAACGGTTGGGCGAGATCCTTTGGGACAGACAAAAACGCTTACTACTTTATATAATAGGACTAGCGGCTTCGCCCCTAGCCTCTAGGGGCTTACCCCAAGAGGTTTGATCAACCTAATTTTTCATATTTTAGATTTAAAAAGAGAAAGTAAAAAAAAAATTTTTGGGTATAGTCCTTTCCACGACATCCCTCCATAAGGAGCGATTCTTCGTATTTTCACAGTAGCTTTTCTCCTATTTCTAGCCCCTGCGGGGGACTCTAACCCTGCGGCGCCAATTACCTGACCCTGTGGGGCAATCACCTAACACAAAATAACCTAACCTAACCTAAAATAACCTATAAAAAGCCATTTTAAAATTACGAAGAATCGCTCCTTATGGAGGGATGTCGTGGAAAGGACTATACCCAATTTTTTTTTTGGAGCCCAATCGGTTCAGTGGTTACTGAAATCTTAAGCTTCAGACAGACAGACAGACGGACAGACAGACATCGTTCTACTTTGTATTATAGATGATAAAATTAAGGTTAAAACTTAAAAATCAAGTAACTATAAAATGATCCTTCTTCTTAGCAAATAAATCTAATTAACTATTAATACCCTCAATCTGTAATATCAACCCCTAACGGTTGGAGGATGGGCAGGGAGGTGGCGTTGAATGCCTGCCCCCCTCCCCTCTGTTTTTTTCTATCCCATTTTCTGTGTATAAAAGGTATAGGGCTATAACTGAGATACTTTCGAAATTTGGATATGACACATAACTGAGAGTTGAAATTTTTTTAATACCTCCTTCCTGGCGGGCACAGGATGCCAGCAAATCTGGTAAGGTCATTCAGGTAAAAAGTAAAAATATTTTTTTACTTAAACAAAGCATTTCATGTTATCTAATACTAAAATATCCCATAGTCGTACATCCTCATACATAATATAGGTATTCAAGTCGATTTCAGGTTCCTCCAGGTCTCCAGAAATCTTTAAACGGTTCCTGTGACCGCAATTTATTACTTGAAGATTTCAAATTTTTTATATATCTTCATGGCATATTACAATTTCATAAAATCTGTTTACCTGCCAACCGTCGGTTTGTGGCTGGCAGCTGTCAAGTACTGCTGCCACCGCCAAAACTTATGTTTTGAGATTTCTAATATAAACAAAAAACATAAAGATTAACATATTCAGAAAAATTGTTCTTTTAGCTTCAATAATAAGAAAATCACAGCCATTTAAGATTAAAAAAACAGAGATTTTTGTTAAAAAATATAAAAGATTTTATAGCTGGATATCCGGCCGGATAGTTTCAATATCCGGTATCCGGCCACACCGGATATCAAGCATAACCCTAATTGGCTAGGATTGAGTTAGAAACCTGGTTAAGATGTCTGTAGAAAGGTCTTTACATGCTTCATAAAAAATTCTAAACATTATGGGGTCTTTCTACAAGATTTAAAGTACTTAAGGCAATTTGATTTTTAATCTCCATGTAAGGAAAAATTCTACACAAGGGCTAGGACTCGAGCTGTAGTATTCAGGAGAGGTGAGTAAAAATCAAAATTCAATAGTGCTTTCTCATTGTCATTGCTTGGACATGATTTGTGTCATTTTTTGTTGGTTTATATTGAAAAGAGTGAAGCAATTGGTTTTTTTTAAAAACACCCTTTATGTCTGTCTGTCTGTTTGTTTGCATCAAAGGATCTTGCTAATTGCTGAACCGCTGAAAAGGGGCCTGTCCATTGGAATGAATGATAACTTTTATCTATTTTTATGAGTAAGGACAGAAAGGCCCTTATTATAGAAATTCATTTACTTATGGCTGTACATTGTTACATATTAAATAGTCATATAAGCTAGTAATCCTTATACTATAGTAACAGGATGTCTGTGTGTTTGTAACCACTGAACCGATTGGAAAAGAAATTTAAGAAAATTTTTTTTAAAAATTGTTTTGAGAGGGGGGGGGGGTCGATTTTTTATTGGGGGGACCCCACTATTTAAATTTTTATTTTAGAGAATTTTTTTTTTTTGGGGGGGGGTTATTTTTCATTATTTAGGGGGTTAGGGGTGTCCCACAAGAATTGAATTTTGATTTTTACTCACCTCTCCTGAATACTACAGCTTGAGTCCTAGCCCTTGTGTAGAATTTTTCCTTACATGGAGATTAAAAATCAAATTGCCTTAAGTACTTTAAATCTTGTAGAAAGACCCCATAATGTTTAGAATTTTTTATGGAGCATGTAAAGACCTTTCTACAGACATCTTAACCAGGTTTCTAACTCAATCCTAGCCAATTTGGCATCAAAAAGATAGACTCATCAAACTTTTAGACATGACAGGTCTCTACAGTTCTTGATGTGTGATAGATCTTTCTTTTTGATATCAAAATGGCTAAGATTGTGTTAGAAACCTGATTAAGGTGTCTATAGAAAGATATTGACGTGCCCCATCAAAAATTCTAAACATGGGGTTTATCTACAAGATTTTAAGTACATAAGACGGTCTGTTCTTATTTTTAGACAGAGCAGTCATATCTCTATGTTTGATGGGTCTGTCTTTTGAAAGCCAAATTGGCTAGGATTGGGTGAGAAATCTTATTAAGGCATCTATAGAAAGGTCTTTATAAGCCACATAAAAAAACTCTAAACCTATAAGTGTATAGGAGAACCATATTGGTTCAGCAGTTATCAAGATCCTAAGGTAAAGAGAGACAGACATACAGACAAAGGTACTGTTACTTTATTATATGGAATAAAAATAAAATAGACTAAAACCATCTAAGGACCTGTAGGAAGCTTCTGTGTATAGGAGAACCATATTGGTTCAGCAGTTAGCAAGATCCTTAGGTACAAAACAGACAGACATACAGACAAAGGTACTGTTACTTTGTTATAAGGAATAAAAATAAAAAAGCCTAAAACCATCTTAGGACCTATAGGAAGCTTCCATGTATAGGAGAAACATATTGGTTCAGCAGTTGGATCAATCCTTTGGTACAGACAGACATACATATATACAAAGATCCTGTTACTTTGTTATAAGGAATAAAAATAAAATAGCCTAAAACCATCTTAGGACCTATAGGAAGCTTCCATGTATAGGAGAAACATATTGGTTCAGCAGTTGGATCAATCCTTTGGTACAGACAGACATACATATATACAAAGATCCTGTTACTTTGTTATAAGGAATAAAAATAAAATAGCCTAAAACCATCTCAGGAACTAATGGAAGGTTCACCGTAAAAGATAATTTTATAGGTTCAGCTGTTATTGAGGTTGTTTTCTACAGACATAAAAAACTTACTACTTTATATATCAACAATACTTGTGAGTTAAAAGAGGGTGGAGTAAATAAATACTCAGTCATTTACAGTAAAAGTGGCTTATATAAGTTGAAGTGAAGAAAAAGAAGGAGGAGTAAAAATTAATCCCTTCATTCCTGTAAGCAGTTTATGAAAAAAAGAGAAGATTTGGCTGATATAAGCCAAATAAGCAACAAATGTGAGTGATTGCTTGTAAGTAATTTATCAAAAAATTGGATGATTTGGTACATAAGCCAATTAAGCATTTATTGTGATTGATTGCTTGTAACTAATTTATCAAAAAATTGGATGATTTGGTATATAAGCCAAATAAGCAATAAATGTGATTGATTGCTTATAAGTATTCTATCAAAAAATTGCGTGATTTGGTATCTAAGCCAAATAAGCAATAAATGAGATTGATTGCTTATAAGTTATCTATCAAAAATTTGCATGATTTGGTATATAAGCCAAATAAGCATTTATTGTGATTGATTGCTTATAAGTAATTTATCACAAATTGCATGATTTGGTATATAGGCCAAATTAGCATTTATTGTGATTGATTGCTTATAAGTAATTTATGAAAAAATAGCATAATTTGGTATATAAGCCAAATAAGTAACAATTTTCATTGATTGCTTATAAGTAGTTTATGAAAAAATAGCATGATATGGTTTGTAAGCCAAATAAGCAATAACTTTCATTAATTACTTATAAGTTAATTATAAAAAAATTGCTTTATTTGGTATATAAGCCAAATAAGCAACATTTTTCATTGATTACTTATAAGTTCTAATAAAAAAATTGCATGATTTGGTATATAAGCCAAATAAGCAATAATTTTCATTGATTACTTATAAGTAACTTATAAAAAAATTGCATGATTTGTTATATAAAATGCAATAATTTTAATTGATTTCTTAAAAGTACTTATAATTGTGGAAGGAATTTCATAATTTAATTTTGATATAATAATTTATATAATATAATAATTTGATATAAGTAATCAATTAAATGTATTGCTTATTTGGCTTATATCAGCTAAATTTTTTTTATTTTTATAAACTGCTTCCAGGAAGGAAGGAATTAACACCTATATTTTATATAAGCATGTACTACTCGAGGATAATTTAATAAAATGCTTTGTTTAATTAAAAAATTATTTCTGCTCTTTACCTGGATAACCCTGCATTTTTGCTTGCATCCTGTGCCCGCCTGGATGAAGATATTAAAAAAATTCCAACTCTCAATTATGTGTCATACCTGTGTTTAAAAACTCAGCTATGGGTGGACCATTTCTTACACACAAAGAAAATGAGAGAAAAAAAATGGAAAGGGGTGTCCTGAATGCCCCTCCCCCCTAACCATTAAGGGTTAACAAGCATAATTAACTACAGTGTGTTTTTTTTTATGAGAACTTTTTTGAAAGCAATTTTACCCCACTTATAGTTATCAGAATTTAATGATTAACGGCTTATTTTCTTTGTTTTTCATAACCATTTATAGAACATCCAAAAAAATATTTCAGTTTTTATTTAAAAAGTACAGTAAAATCAAAAATTCAAAACTTAGGTGTCAACATCTGAAATAGGTTTTAGTGCATTTTTCTTAAGCTAAAATCTTCTACACTTTGCAAGAAAAAAAATGGATTTTCAGTAGTTCACTTTGGGGGGCCAGAACTCCCTCCCTGGTTGAGATATGGCCTTTGATATGTTCTAGTACATGTCCCCAAAAGTATCTGTATCAATTTTAAACTATGTATCTCTACTTTGAAGCGTTTTGGAGCCATTCTTGCAAAGGGAAGAAGATTTGAGCATGAGAAAAATACGCTAAAAACCTATTTTAGATGTTGACACCTAGGTTTTGAATTTTTGATTTTACTGTACTTTTTTAATAAAAACTAAAATATTTTTTTGATGTTCTTTAAATGGTTATAAAAATCAAAGAAAATAAGCCGTTAATCATTAAATTCTGATAACTATTAGTGGGGTAAAATTGCTTTCAAAAAAGTTCTCATAAAAAAAACACACTGTATAAATCATCCAAGCTTTTTAACTATTTTATATTTTTCCTCATATCTTTGGTGTTTATGGTCCAATTTTCAAAATTGTTGTAGTTAAGAATATCAAAATTAAATTATGAAATTCCTTCCACAATTATAAGTACTTTTAAGAAATCAATTAAAATTATTGCATTTTATATAACAAATCATGCAATTTTTTTATAAGTTACTTATAAGTAATCAATGAAAATTATTGCTTATTTGGCTTATATACCAAATCATGCAACTTTTTTATTAATGACTTATAAGTAATCAATGAAAAATGTTGCTTATTTGGCTTATATACCAAATCATGCTATTTTTTCATAAATTACTTATAAGCAATCAATGAAAATGATTGCTTATTTGGCTTATATACCAAATCATGCTATTTTTTCATAAATTACTTATAAGCAATCAATGAAAATAATTGCTTATTTGGCTTATATACCACATAATGCTATTTTTTCATAAATTACTTACAAGCAGTCAATCACAATAAATGCTTATTTTGCCTATATACATAATCATCCAATATTTTGATAAATTACTTATAAGTAATTAATCACAATAAATGCTTATTTGGCTTGTATACCAAATCATGCAATTTATTGATAGATGACTTGAAGGCAATTAATCACAATAAATCTTTATTTGGCTTGTATACCAAATCATGCAATTTTTTGATAGATTACTTATAAGCAATCAATTACATTTAGTGCTTATTTGGCTTATATACCTAATCATGCAATTTTTTGAAAAATTACTTACAAGCAATCAATTACAATAAATGCTTATTTGTTTATATACCAAATCATGCTATTTTGTCATAAATCACTTACAAGCAATCAATCACAATAAATGCTTATTTGGCTTATATACTAAATCATACAATTTTTTTATATATTACTTATAAGCAATCAATGAAAATGCAAACTACTTATAAGTAATCAATCACAATAAATGCTTATTTGGCTTATATACCAAATCATGCAATTTTTTGATAGATTACTTATAAGCAATCAATCACAATAAATGCTTATTTGGCTTATATACCAAATCATGCAAATTTTTGATAGATTACTTATAAGCAATCAATCACATTTATTGCTTATTTGGCTTATATACCAAATCATACAATTTTTTGATAGATTACTTATAAGCAATCAATCACAATAAATGCTTATTTGGCTTATGTACCAAATCATCCAATTTGTTGATAAATTACTTACAAGCAATAAATCACAATAAATGCTTATTTGGCTTATATACCAAATCATGCAATTTTTGGATAAATTACTTATAAGCAATCAATCACAATTGTTGCTTATTTGGCTTATATCAGCCAAATCTTCTCTTTTTTTCATAAACTGCTTACAGGAAGGAAGGGATTAATTATTACTCCTCCTTCTTTTTCTTCACTTCAACTTATATAAGCCACTTTTACTGTAAATGACTGAGTATTTATTTACTCCACCCTCTTTTATCTCACAAGTAAGACCAAATTGTTGTAGAATGCTGATATAAGTAAGCAATTAGTATTCTTTATGGCTTATCAGTAATTTACCACAAAAATGGCACAATGGCACATTTAAGTAAGCCAAAAAAAATGTTAATTGCTTACTTACACGTTTTGAGATTACTAGGGTAACCCAACACCTAGCTTTACGAAATTACGTGAGATTAATTAACGCTCTTTTATACAAGTTTCCTAAGTTTATCTTGATAATTATTCTAAAGAAATTTTAGAACAAAGAAAATTGTTTAATTAGTTGAAAAAGCAAGTTAATTAAAGCTAAGAAACTGACATGAAAAGCAAAAACTTTAACCATTTTTTCGCAAAAAATTAAGTTATACAAGCTAACTTAATTCATTGCTTAAAAACCATTAACTTTTGATCAAACATCAAACTAAATCATTTCTCTAGATTGATAAATAAAACTTTTGGGATGGGTTTTAAAAGCTTTTTATTTCTCTTCTTTCTTCAAAAAAAAACATCTACGATGGAATATTTTTTTGTGTTACCAGAAATTTTTTTCTAGTGAAAAATAAGCAATTTGAGATTTCTTTAGAGAATGATGTTAAGTTAGTTTAGTTAATTTTCAAAAGGAAATATATAAAGCTTTGACTTTAAGAACCAGACATTGCAAAACCTGCACAACCCCCCCCCGCCCCCCCCCCCCTCCACTTGCTCTAAAATAATATTTCTAAACTTACAGTGCAACAAGAATTGTATATTATTCCAGGGAAGAAAGGGGACATTGGACTGTAAATTATACTGGTACCCAAAGTTTAATAAACACATTTTGCCATGATCTTTAGCTTGAAAACTTTGCGACCTTGATTGGTGGGTTTAAACTAGTTTTGTCCAAACTTTTCAACCAATAAGTTTGATCTAGAGAAGGGGTAATTTTGTTTACCTTTATTTGGGATCTACATCAATTTAACATCCAATGTCGTATGCCTGAAGCTCTCTGATTTATTTGATAGTTGTGTACTATATAGCAACAGAGAGAATTTAGTTCTATTTCAAAGCAAAGCTACTTTAATATCATAGTCCGTCCATCACTACCACTGTTAGCTTCATAAAAATGATAATAGCTTCAAAGGCGATAAATCAAATGTATAAAATCTAAAAATTCCATTGACCTAACGCAATGCTCTTTAACTCACTTTGTCCTTCTGTGTATCAAAGACTCTGAGTTAGTTATAATCCCCAAGGTTTTTAAGCCAAAGAATAGGAAAACGTTCGTATAAAACTTTGGGGACTAGTGTTATAAACAGCCCATTGTCCCTTCTCTCTCTGAACTTCTTTAAAAACTTTCCTTGTTTGTCAGGTACTTTACCTGTTTGTGAATTGTTTTATACTAATCAGCTTTAAAAATTTGTAATATTATCATCCTTGTCGGTATTTGCAATCATTGATTGATGTACAGTTTGTCAACAAAGAAAAATTGAGTTGCACTCTAAAAGTAATTTTTGACAATTTTAACCTATATTGAAGGTACTTTTTAATTCTTTTCAGGATTAGAAAATTTTTTGGAAAAAATCCTTTTATCCTCCTGTAAAAACCTGCCTACTAGTTTAGAGATTCATGATTGTATGTGTATAATAATTTTTTTACAGTTTCTGATATTTCGCACAAATAATTTTTGTATTAAAAGTTTATAATAGCTTTTTTTGTTATTTGCCAATGTCATTGTTTAAATGCACCAAGACCTTGATTGCCCACACTTAATTCAAACTCAAATAAAAAAGAATATCTTTTTTTAAATACACACAATTGAACCATATAGTACATTCTACGAGATATCTTGTTTTTAGTAGCAAAGCTATTCTTAAAGTGTTTTTGTCTGACTGTAACTTATAATTTCAAACTTCTTGGATACTAATGGAAGTAAGCATCCTCAAAAAATTCAACTTTAAAAATATGAACTCATGTAAAATGACCTATGTTTCTTTTTTTCTTTCAATAACATTAAATTGAAGTATTTTTGTAATCATTAATTGAAAAGTAAACTTGTCATTACACAATAAAAAATAAATGTAAATTTAGCTTACCTGGGTGATTTCACAAATATTTAGCTTACCTGGGTGATTTCACAAATATTTAGCTTACCTGGGTGATTTCACAAATATTTAGCTTACCTGGGTGATTTCACAAATATTTAGCTTACCTGGGTGATTTCACAAATATTTAGCTTACCTGGGTGATTTCACAAATATTTCTGGATTTTTCTTGTAATGATCGTCCATGTACTCTCTAACATTTAAAAAACATTCTTATTGTTTCTCATAAAATTATAACATTTCCAAAAAAAACGTCAAAAGTACGACAACAAAATTCAAAACCTAAAGCTTCAAGAACTCTAAATTCCCTCCCTCATTCAAGGCAAGGGGACAAAGTGTCTCAATAAAATCAGCCATATGACGTCATAAATATGAGTGATTATTCATCTCTTTTTTAAGGTTTTTCTTTCCAACTTCTCCTCTCATCTCCCTCATTTTTATGAAGTCACATGGCTGATTTTTGTGACACTTTGCTCAATTTGTATCATTCAAGCATTAAAATGATTATAGATTTGCTATGTTGTTTTCTAAATTGTTTCAGGAATCATTGAGCAAAGATGTTATATGATAAACGGACATATTTGTATAAAAGCATTTCTTTTAAAAAAAAACTTGAATTTATTAACCACCATTCCATAGAAACTTTTCCATTGAGTAAACTGAATATACTACATTTGAATATGAATTGGTGTTTGCATTATTTTAATAGAACAATTAGTTTTCATATTAAGTTGAATAAAAACATAATGAAGATTCTTGTCTTAAATGAATGGAGTCTGGCTAAATTACATGGACCTTAGTGATAAGACAATGGATGATAAATTGATGTACATTACTAATGGTGGTGAACAAAATTACCCCAAAATGTAGCATTAAAGTTTTGACATTTATCGTTTGAATAAATCAAACAAGCTTTAATAAATGTACCCAAAGATCTAAGGTAGCGATATCGTTATCATAAAACTTTGGGTACTATGATGATATTTACTTTAATATCCCCTTCCTCCCTGGTAAATTTACATATCTTGCCACATAATATTTTAACTTGTTCAGAGAGAATGTAAATTAAATTGCTAAAGTAATCATATTCAACTCTTTTCATTATAATTTCAAAAATATTGTTGCTTATAGTATATATATTTACTAGCGGATACATCCTTAGCAACTATTGGATCTGTATTCGAAGAGGCTAGAAAAATAGCTTAACGCAATTCAAAAACTTTAAACTGAAAATATATAGCCTAAAACAATCACAGGACCTATATGAGGCTTACCTAAAATAGATAATTCAATCAGTTTAGAAGTTATTAAGATCTTAGGCTTCAGACAAAAAAAATTGGTGCTTTATTTTTGAAAGGATGCGTTGACATTTTTTATAAATTTATAAATTAAATACACCTAAAATGGACCTATATGAGTTTTAGATTTGTCTAGGTAATTAATATCCTCCAAACATTTTGTTGTTCATAAAATGTGATCTTACTTAACGTAGTCAATTTTACCCAGCTTATTATCTCGGATATTACTATATCTATTTTAATCTTACTTTTAATAAAGAAACAGGTTTCAAAGAGCTCTTTTTGTATCTCAACTTTAATAAAAAAATGTAAAAGGAATTTTGGCGCATTTTTTACATGGCAAAAACATATAGGAAACCCACATTTTTACTATAACAAATTATCCTAATAAGTAACAGGAAAACATGCTTTATACAACATGTCGTATATTAACATAATATATGTATATAACAAATATTAATATAACCTAAAAAACACAATATATGTATTATATATTCATCCATTATACGCAGCATTAAAGCTTCACAAGTACATGGAAAACATGAAAAAACGCAATAAATAAATAAAGCTTTTTTACAAGGGTGTTTATATCCATTACATTACTTTGATCCAATTGATTAAGATAGCAATAGGTTTGAAAAACACCTCTACTCTGCTATTATGAAAATATGATACAAATGTACAGACAAACATATGCAAACATACACCAAAGGACTTATTAGCATGCATGTATTTCTAGCAAGGTGTCGAAGGTGTAGAAGGAGATGGGCTCGAATCTCGGCCTAACACTGAAGATGTTAAAATCTGTTTCTTTTGCTGCTAAAGGAGGAGGGATGCCTAGACTCAAGACAGATTAAGTTTAGAGCTGCTCTCGTGGTGTTTAACGTTCTCTATAGGTTCTCCAGGTTATATAATAGTTCTGCTAATACTAGACAATCCGTTATTTAAACTTGTATTTACTAATTATCCTGTATGCCATCCGGGGCACTATCCTTAATAGGCTTTACTCGATATAAGTAATCTTAATAAATTAGTATGTATGAAAAAATGCAAGCTTTCAAAAACGAAATTTAAGTATTTAATTTTAGATTTTACATCATTATAATATTTTCTTTTATCTTTTCTACTCCTAGAAACCTATATCAATCCTTTATTTTTCCAAGATTATGACGTCTATGTTGATATAATAACAACACAAAGAAGGGTTAACTTGATAATGTTAGAATTTGTTGAAAATGAGGTTTTTATTTCCCTGACACGCAAGAAATGTTTTATAATAGTCTCACTTGATTAGCTTTATTATATGTAGAGCTATTCATTTTCAAGTTACTCAAACCTATTTTACAATTATAGTTTGTCTGTACAACTGTCAGCAGGGATCTTTGAGGATAAGAGTATGCACATCCTTGCTAAAAATAATTAGCCTCGATTCAACATTATATTTTCATTAACCTCAAATATATAATAAAAACAGTGTTTAAATTTACAGCTTAGGGTCCCTTAATGTCCGTATGTATGTCTTATTTAATACATATATTGTAACATAAATATGTCTGTTGTTTATGAATAGTATGTTAAGATTTTTTTTGTAAATAGTCAGCTACACATTTAATTTATTACATAAAAATTTTAACTTGACTTTAAAGGTTCAAATATTATTTTCAATATTATTGCTGCGCTACTTATGGACCTGCTATATCTAGTATAATGTACTACAAGGACAAATAAGGTTATTAGACTAATACATCATGGCGGTAGGAAGCTTAGAAATTACAAAATTATATTTTATTTTCAGGCTTTTAAACTAAATATGTATTTTACTATGATAGATTATGTACAATGTACATATATAGCAATAAAGGCTATACTTTTTAATATGTCTGTCAGTCAATTCCACTGTAACGGATAGTTTGATTGTTCGTTAGTATAAAAATTTCTTTAACATATAGGTATAATTATCTTTATATTCATTATAATAAAGCTTGTTAGTTTATTACTAGCAATTTTGACAACTCTTATTAACATGATATAATACTCATAAGATTTATTTTCGAAATTGTTATTTGGATACGATATTATAAGCGTAGAAATTTGAGAAGAGAGTACTAATACTTAGATTGTTAGGTTAATTATCTTCAAAACCATCACTAAAGTAGATATTTGGCTATAATTTAATGGACCTGTAATTAAAAGAAAGTAAGAAGCAAATATATAGTATAAAACCATTCTAAACCCCTAATCTAAAAAAATCAAATAGCCTAAAAGCATCCCGTGAACTGAATTCCTGAATTGAAGAACTTAATTGGTTAAGTGGTTAGCAAGATCTTAACGGACAGACAGAAAACCTTACAACTTTATTTTATTGGATTAAATATATTATGAAATAATATTAATAATGCGAATGTTTAAATTTCCTCATAACAACATGATCACTGATAACTTTAGCTCCCGTGTAACCCAGGATGGAACCTCCAACGGCCACAACGCCTCCAAGTTTAATTCCCGCCATCATGCCAACAGGTCCACCTTAATTTCATAATAATCTTCAACATGGCAGAGTCCCCTTTCTAAATTTAATATGTGGATAGGAAGGCTCCCTCCCCTTGAATTCACATATTGGTATAGGTTATAGGTGGATTTTACCACCCACTATAATTCCTAATTCGTGTATACCTTTTTTTAAGGTAATTCATTATTTAATTTATTTTTTATTTGCTTAAGGAATTTAATTTACAATTTAAACGGACAGGCTTATCAATAAAAAAAGATAGATATACTGACAGATTAAAAGCAATATTACCTAGACAAACTCCAAAGAGAGCACCAGCCATAGGCAGCCCAGCCATTGGAACTGAAGAGGAGTAAGACTTGTGCTGCGTTGACTCCTCCCATCTAGTCTTGGATCGTCCTTGTCGCGGCGATTTCTGGGACCCATAACTTGACCTGTCATAAAAATTTATATAATTGGACAATAAACAATATCATGACCTATCCAAGATATTCAGAACTAGGTATCTTACTTGGAGGTATCCTGTTTGCTTTCTCGGCTCCCAGAATCACGGGAAGATATCCAGAACTATGTATCTTACTTAGAGGAATTCTTCTTGCTATCCTGACTGCAAGAATCACGGGAAGATATCCAGAACTAGGTATCTTACCTGTGGGTATCTTGCTTGTTATCCTGGCTGCTAGAATCACGGGAAGATATCCAGAACTAGGTATCTTACCTGGAGGTATCCTGCTTGCTATCCTGGCTACCAGAATCACGGGAAGATATCACAGTTTCTGATTCATCCAAACTTCTGACAAAAAATGAACAATTAGAAAATAATTAGTATTGTTCTAAAATTAACAATATTTAAATTTAAGATTGATAACATTAATGACAATTTCTTAGGTTCTAACCATTTTTCACGTACCATGTTCTCAATAACCTAATACACAAACCTAAAACACTAATACACTTTAAGCTAACCCCACTGAATTTGAATTAAAATATCATCTCACCCAGGTTGGAGAAGAGATAATTGTCTTGGATTGTTGTTATGTCTGGATCTGCTACCAGTTTCCTGGACCTGGCCTCCAGCTGTCTCTATGGCATCCAGGTTCAACAACCGCGAGTTGGCATTCTCAAATCCAGATTCTGTACATCACGCGGACAGTCAAGCTTTATATTCGTTTAAAGCTTAATTTAATTGTAAATTAAAGAATGCTAAAATTGTCTTATTAAATTTAAATCTACTCTGAACTATTATAACAATCATTTCTAAATAATTCTGACTTGTAGATTCTATCCTGTAAACATTAAAGATAAAATTTTAAGTTAAAATAGATTTTCTGCCATTTTTCAATCCCTTCTCAGCCTAAACTGCATAATTGCGGGTACCCCAAACTTTAATTGATTGATTGATTGATCTCAGATCTATTAGTGTAACACTTATCCTTTTAAACTGACAAACTTTCATTCTGATAGGAATATAACTTTTAAACCAGACGGCTTGCTCCTCAGGGATCTAAAGGGATAAGGCAATGGCCGATAAATTGAAATACATCCCCAATAATGACATACCAAATAACCCCTTATGTAGATTAAAATTTACGGTTGAAACGTTTGAACACTCAACTTAATAAAACAATCAATCAAATTTAAAAGCAAAAATTATATACAAAGTCTAACCTTTCAAAACAATTTTTGTTGTTTCCTATTTTCGACTAATTCTCAAAAAAGAAACATTTAAAATCTTAAAACATTTTTTTTCTTGGTGTATCACATAAATAACATTATAGCTTGTTGTTGCTGTGCTATTTATAGATAAAAATGTCCTTGTTAGGCGTTTAATGAAAAATCTATCTGATGCCTGCCTGTTCCTTTAATCGGAGATAAATTTACTCCACTATCACTGTCTGAACATCTTCTAAAATAAACAAAGATAAATGAAGAGATAGAAAATAGATAAATAGGTGAACATTAGAGTGAAACAATAGAGAGGGAAGAGGTTAAATAACTGTATATCCCCTTCCAAAGGACCCTGTGCCGACTTTCAATAGGGTATTTGGAAATCAACGAATATCGTATGGAATATTAACACAGCTAAGTCGCTACAAAATAGCAGAAAGCAATTTGATCAGGGTAGTTGTCTGTTTATACATCTATACTATAAAGGGAGAGGTCATTTTCTAGTAAATCCCGTAAAGGTGTGTGTTATAAGGCCTAAAAATAGTAGTAGAACGATAAGGTGCTCTAGATATATGTATTCCCTATTGAATAGAACAATAGGGAAATTTTTTTTTTTTTTTGATAACCGTACCTGGATTATCTAAAAAAAATACGAAATTTCTATCAAACGCTTTGTTTGGCTCAAACTGACAAAAATAAAAAAAAAATATAATTATAATAATAATGTTTTCTATAGGTACAAGGTAAAGGTTAAGAACAATCTATACCATTAAACAAAGGAAGAAGTCATTCTTTACAGGTTGATTTATTATAATTATATTTTTTTTTATTTGTGTCAGTTTGAGCCAAACAAAGCGTTTGATAGAAATTTCAGATATTCCAGGTACGGTTATCAAAAAAAAAAAAAAAAAATTTCTTCCCTATTGTTCTATTCAATAGGAAATACAAATATATAGAGCACCTTATCGTTCTACTACTATTTTTAGGCCTTATAACACACACCTTTACGGGATTTACTAGAAAATGACCTCTCCCTTTATTAGGTGAACGATAGATAGATATATTTGGCCAAATCATATAACATTTCTTATGTTAGCCTAGAAGTTAGGGTTTCGTTTTCTTGGCATTAGAGTAAAACATTAGAGTGGAAGGGGTTTAATGGATGTCTTCACTCCGTGGGACCCTTTGCCGACTTTCAATTGGGTCTTTGAATATCAGCCAATTGTATCGTAAATATTATTACGGCCAATTCGCAACAAAAGAGCAAAAAGGAATTAGCTAGCAGACAAAAAAGGTCCCCAAGACTGGGGCCAAGTAGTTGTCTGGGTTATACATCTATACCTATTACATTTATTAATTTAGCCTTACTAGGCTAGCCTATGAAATTTCACAGAATTTAGCCTATTATCTTTTTTACTTTTTTATATTATATTCTTGCTAGGTTAGGCTATAACATAGATAAAATGTGGGTCAAATCTAATATTTTAAACATTTCGCTTGAAACGAAAATATAAAATTCAATAATTTTGGGAAAGTGCAAACTTTTCTATTTTATATCAAAATTAGGGAGAGGAATATTTATTCAGTGTTTTTATTCGATTTTATTGTACATTAGTCTAATATTGTGGAATTTATATTCGAGACAAGGATGTATATTACCCCCCCCCCCTCCCCCCAATTAAAAAAGCTTAAATTTAAGGCTCAACACCCTTGGTTTTTACAAAGCTGGTGTATATTTGATATTTCATACGATAAAGTATAGGTTTTTAGCCATGTCATAACAATCTTACTCTTAAAATAAAAATTTTCGAAAGGGGCTGAAAAAAAACTACAGTCTCTAAAAAAAAGAAGGAGTGCACAAGAATTGCTAAAACAGTAAAAAAACATTACCTCACAAAAAAATAAAATGAAATTGGATGGCAGAATGATTGTTCCCGTTACTAGTTAAGACCATGAAGGGAGGGGACATTGGGCTGTTAATCACACTAGTCCCAAAAGTTTAATAATAACGTTTTCTTATTCGTTGGCTCATTAACTTTGGGAACTTTTATTGAATTTTGATGGGTTGGTTAATAAAGTAGAGTGTCCAAACGTTTCAACCCCTAATTAAAATCTACAAAATGAGATAATTTTAAGTTCCATTGTTGAGGTTGTATTTTAATTTATCGGCCATTGTCTTATCCCTGAGTTAAAATGGAAACACTCAATATATTTTATTTACGCACTCTCTTGTTCTTGACTTTTCAATTTCATATTATCAGGGAGAGAGGGGACAATGGGCTTATTTATTACTCTAGTCCTCAAAGTGTTGTAATAACGTTTTTTTATTCGTTGGCTTAAAAACTTTGGGGACTTTTAATAAATTTTGATTATTGGTTCATTAAGTTGAGTGTCCACAGGTTCCAACTACTAATTGTAATCTACAGATGGAGTAATCTTGTGTACCATCGATATTTTGGATGTTTATCAATTTATCTGCTATTGTCTTATCCCTTAGGTCCCTGCATTTATACAGAACTAGCGAAGCACAGGTTTAAGGGACTAGTGGCTTCGGCCCAAGAGGGAATTTCCGCTGACACAAATTATTTATTTAATCATGTCTTATTTCGTTGAGTTTGTGGTGTCCGTGCATACATTATGTAAACAAACACCATGCGTAAATTTCAGAGGGAGAGGTGACAATGGGCTTTTATTACACTAGTCCCCATAGCTTTTTATTAATGTTTTCTTAACAACGTAAGGGACTTTGGTGAATTTTGATTTGTTACTTTATTAAGTTGAGTGTTCAACTTTTCAACCAAACATTTTAATCTACAAAATTTATTCAATTTATTGGCTATTGTCTCATCCCTTCACATCCCTGGGGTTGTTGATCCATCACAATGAAGAAGATTGGTAGTTATTGTCAATAAATAAATGAGTTTACCTGCTGTGTTCTGTAGAGCTTGGGGTACAATCTTCTTCACTTTCTACAACATTCTAAATATATGTTAAATTAAGCATGGTCACCCACGACTAATCCTCAATTTTAAAACCATTGGAATGCATTGAAATTTTGTTTTGAAATGCCATATTTGGGTCAGGTTTAAACTGACATCTTTTAAAATTGTAAAAGGTTGATTTCTCTGAGGCTTACAATTGTACCAAAATAGCTTCACATTTAAAATTATTAGATTGGATAATAGATTTTCTTTGAGAGTTTGAGTATGTATAGAATTTCTTTCTTCTAAAACATTTAACATATTAAGATTGATTGACGGGTTTTTAAATTGATATTTGGATATAGGAATACTCTCTTTTATTTTCTACAAAATCCTTATAATAAAGTAAAAGGATGTCTGTTTGTCTGTACCAAAGGATCTCGCTAACCGCTGAACCATTTTGGTTCTCCTTGTAGTTTCTCTAGGTCCCGAGATGATTTCCATGTGTCTGTCTGTCTGTCTCTACCAAGTTGATAGGCTTATAATTATTTCGGGGAAGGGTACCACCACCAGGGATACCACCACCCTCTCAAGAGAAATCGCCCATAGAAAAAAATTACCGATGTAACCCCCTCCCCTCCCCAAAAAGATAACCCATACATTTAATTTTTTTTTAAAACTGAAATAACAAAATGGGTAGGCGAATTCATACCATTCCCCCACACTTAATAAAGAAAAAGAAATTTTCTACGAATATTGACATAAAAATAACGAAGTTTAAACCAGTTGTGTACGTCCGGGCTTTGAAAAAATATCTTTGGTATAAACAGCTTAAAAAGTCGATCTTTTAATATAAAAAAAAACTGAAGTTTGAAAATATATTGTTATATAAAAGTGTTTTTACCAGCTTGACTTAAGAATTTGTTTGCTTGTGTTTATATTTTGTCTGCGTTACAATGGATTAATTCTGCTCAATTTAAGTTGTATTAGCTCTTTTTATAGCAAGGTCCCATGATCCGTCAGTGGAAAAAATAAAACACGTTATAAACTTACATGTTGATTTAAATTTTTTTCTTATATCTTGATTGGTTGTTGAAAACTAGCATTGTCTAAACTTTTCAACCAATGATATTAATCTATAGAACGAATAATTTTTTGTCATCATTGTACAAGGACTTCAAATTTATAGATCCAGATATTTATATTGGGAATATTTTATATTTGGTTAGGTAAAGTGGGAAAATGTGTAAAGGTATTGCTCTGTAGGGTTAGGGAAAATATCAGGGGGGGGGGGGTTCAAATTATCTCTTCCAAAAAATTGGACAACGCTGGTTTTATTGCTTGTAGTTTATATACTCGACTATTTGTGTGTGTGTGCGTGTCTGTGTGTGTGTGTGTGTATGTGTGTGAGTGTGTGTACGACTCATGGTTCAACAAGCATTAAATGTTTAGAATAAAGTCAGGGTTAAGGCACAAAATTTTATTTGAATGTATGCATACCTTTCATATTTAATTTAATGTTTTATAAGTAGTAAGGATTTCTTTGTCTGTCCGCTTGTCTGACAACTTCCTGTACCGATTCTGTTCAGAAATCTGGAAACTTTACCAAAGTGAGGGGCATTTATTTTTTAAATTTAAAGATGCCACTAGAGGCAAGAGGCGCCTTTTATAATTATATGGACACAGAGGGCGGTTTCCTCTTATTGGATAATTACCACAATAAATCAAGAAATGAAACAGAATTTTACAATCAAAGATTGATATTAAGTTGATGGCTGTAACAATTACTTATAAAAATGATTATTCTTGATTATATTAAATTTGATTGCTTCACCTCTAGCGTTCAGACAAGGGGGAGAGATGCTAGGAAAATAGCCAAAAGGCCCTAAGCATACATAACTGAAGGCTTTCCTAAACCTTACATTAAAGGTTACTCAAATAAAATATAGATGTGAAAACTTTTTTAAAAAAAGCAAAGAAACTTCATTGGTTTCATTAAAAGCTTTCCTAACATAAGAAAATTTCATTAGGAACCCTTATCTTCGTTTGTGATTCACTTTATTGCTAAAGTTTTATAAAACAGGAAAAAAATCTATTTAAAATTTTTGTAATAGCCCTGAACACTTAACTATTTCTAAACCATTAACAATCCTTTCTTATCAGGAATAAAAGTATCGGGTTTTAGGGATAAATATCAAACAAGGACAATTATCATTTATTAATAGATGGTGCTTTCCTATAAAGTGCACTGAAACTCCCCATTATTTTT
The DNA here is from genome assembly GCF_053477335.1 of Acartia tonsa. NCBI lineage: Eukaryota > Metazoa > Arthropoda > Copepoda > Calanoida > Acartiidae > Acartia > Acartia tonsa. Next base: position 30,776,044 of record NC_137264.1, on the reverse strand, counting down.
TAATATACGTCAATCAATTTATCATTAATTGTCGTATCTCTTTAGATCCCTGTATAAGGGCTACTCTACCATTTCAATGGACAATAAAGAAAATATATAGTCTTGAACATTAAACAAGATACAAAACTTGATTGAGAACTAGCGGTTGCACCCATAGACTGTAGGGGCTTTGTCCAAGTAATGGGTATGGGGTGAAGCCCCTTTCCTCATGATATTGTTGTAGTCTAAGAATTAGGTTCGACTGCTGCAGCGATTGACTCTCTATTTAAAGAAGCTTTTTTATTGGTTCCAGTTTGGTTTTAGGCTATTCCTTACCCATTCTTCGTATTCAGAGCTCCTAAATGATAGAAGCAAAGCAATAGCAAAAACTCGACTCACCATTTTCTGTTGCTCTTGCGCGCCGCCGCCGCTAGGTGCAGCTTGGCTTGTTGAAGCTGCGGATGCGCTAGTAGTCTCCCGCTGCCCATCTCCAAGACAGGGTATAAAGGCACCCACTGCCATACGTGATCCGATTCTATAAAACATTATTATAAATTTCACCTTTTTAAACTAATAAAATATTTTAGGTTTTCGCAAAGTTTTTAAAATTGTTTCTGGTAGATTTATCTCTGTACTAGCGTATTTGCCACTAAAGGGTAGATCTTAAGCTATTCACAAATACAGACAGACAGACAGACAGACAGACGTACTGATATTTTTTAGTATTATGCTGGAGGGTTTTGATTATGCTCCCGACCAAAAAATTTCTATTTGTATTCCTAGAGTATTCTGCTTTCTAATAACAAAAATATTATATTCAAATCATTACTACTTTCATATTGTTTGTTTGTCCACTGACCTTGGACTTCCAACGTCAGATTCTTCGTCATCAGCATTCGTAGCAGCTGCATCAGCTGCTTGGCTGCGTCCAGCCGCTTCTCTGTCCTTGCTGCTGCCGCTACCAGCTGATTGGCCGCTACTTTTTTTGTTGCCGGATCTTTTTAAATGCCTGTTACCAGGAGATCTCTCTCGGCGTAATCTGAAATAGTACTTTGTTAGTCTTGGGACAATGGAATTTAAATTGTACTGGATTCCAAAGTTTTATCAACAAGTTCTATTATTCTTTAGCTTAAAATTATGCCGCTATTTAATTTTTAAATTGGTTTATCCAGCGAGTGTCTAAACTATTCCACCAATAATCTTAATCTACAGCAGGGGTAATTTTGTTAATTATCAAAAAATCATCCATTTGCTTGTTAATGCTATGCTACTTAATTCATCATTATATCAATCTTTTTATCTATAAATCTTTCACCAATCTATAAATCTATTAAACTATCTATCAATATATCAATCCACTAATACATCAATCTATCTATCTATCATTCCATCTATAAATCTAGCAAACTAGCTATCTATCAATCGACCAATCCACTAATCAATCAATTAATCAAACCATCAATCTATCTATCAATACACAAATCTATCTATCCATCTTTGTATTATAAAACTATAAATGTACCTTGCAATAATATTATCCTCCCCCTCCTCACTAGTTTCACTTGAGTCTTGTCTTCTAGCACTATATCTTTCAACTCTGCAACAGGCAGCAAAATCCTCTTTATTAACCCATTTAGATATAACATATATTTCATTTCATATACATATTAGCTATTTATCTTCAGGATGTCCGAATTAGTTTATTGATTATCAAATAAACTTAAAGAATACTTTTAGTATCGAAAAATAAAATACATTTGAAATAAGACTTTTTTAAAATTTGAAAATAGTGTAACAATTTCAGTATGAACTAATAATACTGAAATTCGCACATTTTTGCCTAAAGCACGACAAAATTAATTATCATTCTCATTTTAGTCACAATAGCTTTTTAAATTAATTTTTCATTAATTTCAAAATTTGCCATGTGATCAAACATATAGAGAATATTTATAATACCAATTCCAGTATGATCAATATTACGAAAGTACCATAAAATACTATTAATAATATAGTTTTAAGAAAAATAAGTATTAGAGCATTAAATTGTAATAAAAATAGCACTTAAAGTAAAATGTTTTGGCTCTCAGATAAATTTAAATCTTATCTTGGAGAGAAAGACTTGAAAAACAGCTAAATTTATCAAAATATTTAAATAGTTTTAAATGTAATCCAAGAGATTTAAACACAACTTTATTTTTAGTAGCAACTCTACATCTGATTTGTCTTACGCTACATTCGCGGGTTTTCAAGTATCTTTCGAGCAACTGAATATTCTAAATCTTATTTGTCTAATGGTAAATTATGATATTGTAGCATGTCAAAAAGGAATGCTTCAGCAAAATAATTTTGCAAAAATAGATTAATCAATCTTCAGATATTTTACAAGATAACTAGGTCTATATTTTCCATAAGTACCACGCAAAGCAAGCTAAAAATATATTCAAAAAAAGTAATCTATTATTAGGTAATCCTTATACAAAAGTTCACAGGATGTTTCTAATCGCTGAACCAATATGGTTCTCCTTTACAATGTAGCTTCTCAAGGGTATTGGGAAGGTTAATAACTATTTTGGAGAACGGCACTAGAAATCTGTTTTGAAACTTAAATTGAATTGGAAGGGAGGGGGTGTCGACTTCCCCTCCCCCCACCGCTAGACTAATTGTAAGAAGACACACATGGTTAGCTTATAGAGTAGCTGCGCTACTAAAAAAAGAAAAAGTAATGTGAAATGTTAAGACAGACAGTTTATTTCAATAAATTTTATCTTCAGTCACTTTTTATTTGTTTCAAAATAGACGGTACTACACTTTTATTTCTATTATCATTATTAAATAAAGGTATAGGATGTATGCTTGTCTGTTTGTTTGTTTGTCCGTATGACTGGTTATTTGTCTGTCTGTTAGTCTTTTAAAAATTTATTCAGCCAATATAGTCATAAATATTAACGCAGCTAAGTCACTACAAAAGAGCAGAAAAGAATCTGCTAGCAGACAAAAAAGTTCCCAAACACTTGATCCAGGTATAAATAAGGGTATAATTAATTCAGCATATAAGGAGTGTTGCAGTCACCAAAGTAAATCTAACTCAACTGCGCTTTTTTATTTATTCTCCTATTAAATAAATTATCAAGATATCGCGGTTCAAACAAACCAACTAAATAAATTTGTAATTTTTAGCAAATAACTTTTTATTATTTTTAAATTTTGATGAAAACCTTGATAAAAAATATACAAACTGCAACGTTAAGCATTAAAAAAAGGTATTGTTGCCTTAGAGAAAATAGTATAATATAAGCAAATATATCTTACCCCATTTAACTTAATAAAAAATTTGCTAAAATCTAGGCACACCTTTGGTATTGGTATAGGGTAATGACTATGGGGAAGTAACTGCAGTAAAAAATTGAATAATGTAAATGTAAAGATAGGAAGGCAACATTGTTGATGGTGAAAACAATCAGGACTAAAAAATAAATTTTTATAAGTTCTTATTTTGCTCAAATAACTGAAAAATATTCTCAAACAAAAATTTTCCAATTTAGCTTCGAAATTTTAAATATCCGGTAGATTAGAACTGGTTCTCAGCCATACTGAAAAATCATTTATAGCATTACGATAATTTTTCACGAATTTTAAGGAAAATTAAAAATTAATACCAGTGTTGTTAGCCCAGTCCTTCGGCCTCTTGGGGCTAACAAAACTGGTTTCAATCTCATAATTTTTAAATTCAATATCCGGGGAAAGGTGTCTATGATACGATGCGATACTATTATCACAATTTTAAATACAAACAATTTGAAGTTATAGAGTGTCCTTTTAATGAGAAAGAAGTTGTAGTATAATTGAAGTAGAAGTTATACTGCAATGTGTTTATTCTAAAACCAAATTTTTAGACGTGTTCCCCCCAATATACATCAATTATTGGGAATAGCTAAAATCTCCTTTAATTATAATACAAAATTGCCTTAACTTTTGAATAGTAAAATAACTAAAGAATATAATGGAAATAAAAGTATTTTTTTTTAAATTAATGATAAAATTTTTTTATGCTTAGGGCTTTAACCCAACCCCTTTCCCTTCTTTTACATCAAACTTTCTCAACCCTGAAAAGTTGGGCCCTTTTCCGCACCTTAATTTGTCGGGGAGGGGCGTTGAACGCCCTTCTGTTAAACTCAACTACTATTAGAGACGGAGGGCTAAAATTTCTTGGACATGTCCCCTGTTTGGTAAAGAATTTCCGACTATAAGATAATGAACATATTTCGCATCCTTGACCCTTTTATCTGACCACATTTGTTTTTAGGTCCTTTTTTACCTAACAATTTTAAACAGCTGTAGTTTCGTATTTTTGAAGCTAGAAAAACTTTTTTTTCAAAAAATGTTTATCGTGGTGTAAAATCTATATAAGAATTCTAAAAATGTTTTTATTTTCTAACTTTACTTCTTGTGAAAAAAGTTTTTTCTTGTTATGTGTAAACACCAATTTTTATAACCTTTCAATTATACGAGTAACTTGGGCTCTCAGTAAAGTTACAGGAAAATATCAAATTAGGTTAATTATAATCTTTAAGAAATTATTGACTTTAATATACTAAAATTATGGTCTATGTATTAGTCGTCAAAGTCATGATTTCAAGGTTTTCTTTAACCTATGGCACTTGGTTTTTTTTTCAATTTTTAGAATCAAACAACCTCAAGGGTCATTGGGGATAAGACAATGGACAATAAGTATATAAGTATATAAATCTGTACTGTGGATAAACAAAAATACCCCCTCTATAGAATAAATTTATTGAAGTTTTATTGTTTCAATTCTACTAATGTACAAACTTTTCAACTAATAAATTTAATCTACAGAAGGAGTATTTTTGTTTGTCATCATTGAGGATGTACATTAATTCAATAAATATCACGAACATTTTTGGGATAATAATAGGATAAAGTGGTTACAAAACTTTGGGTCCCAGTGTTATTTACAGTCTAATGTTCCCTTCCTTCTTGCATAAAACCAGTCTTTTTCCTTGATTATCAACTTTTTTTTTTGAGGGGGAGGGAGGGAATAATTCATATATAAGGGGCGATTTCTCTTGGGAGGGTAGTGGTACCCTCCCCCAAAATAGTTATAAACCTTTCCTGAGTCTGTGAGAAGCTACCCTTTAAAGGAGAACCAGATCTGTTCAGTAGTTTTCGAGATCCTTTAGCACAGATAGCAGACAAGCATTCTGTTACTTTATTATAAGGATAGACCACAATTACTCTGCAATAACATAAATATATTTATTTGTATGCATTCATCAATAAAGAAAAACCATCTCATGATTATTAATGCCTCATTATCAATACTAAACATGGTTAAAAACATATAAGAGCATTATGTATTTTTATAGCAAGACTAATGTAGTATAATTTATGTGGGTTCATTAAAAAAAGTTTATCTTAAATTTTGGTTAGTTTGTCCAACTGTAGATGTGTAACAAATATTAATCCTTGTATAAAAGTAACCAAATGACTTTCTGTGTGTCTGTATATTTGTCTGTATTTAATGAAAGATTTTCTAACCGCTGAACAGATATGGCTCTCCTGTATGGTTCTTAAAATGCAGCTTCTCATAGGTCCTCAAAAGTTTTTTTACTTTTTTGAGAAAGGACACTCCTCCAAAGATAAATAGCTCATAGAAAAATTAATTCCCTCAATTTTTTTACCTTTTCTTTTTCAAGCTAAAATTAAAAATTGGAGGGAAGGTCAATTTACCACTTTTCACCACTTCAAATGCTCATAGAGACCTCTAAGGGGCGTATCCGCTAGTTATAGTTACTTTTAAATTAAGTTTTTTTTTAAAATTCAAGCTAATGATTCCTGTAACATGCATGAAGCTCATTAAGTTTTAGCAGAAAGTTTAAAACTGAGTTCGAGAAGCACCTACACCTTAAAATAATGTGTTACACATAGATTTAAAATGTGGTTACACATGGACAAACAGACAAACATTTGAAGTTCATTGTTTTAGATGTCCCAAAAGACATAGAAATGACGAGAAAGCACTAAGAAAATTTTTTAATTTGTTAAAAATGATATGTCTTTTTTCATAACAATTTACAAATATCCTCTTTTAAAGTTCTTTATGACTTTGCTTTCCTTTTGTAATAACCAATAAGTAAATAAAATTTCATATGTGTTGATATTAAATTATTTATTTAATTTTATGTTGGTATACTTGTATGTAGGTTGTGTGTATAGTTTTGGATATAGAAAACATGGATATTATGACAGGAATAATTTTGTCCTTAATTTAGGCTGCTGCAATTGTCCGTCTCATTCATGGGTCAGTTCATTCCTCCAGTAGAGGGGCAGAATATGGGGTTATTGTTATATTAGCCAGCTGGAAGTAGTATACTATCAGTGTATGCAAGAATCTCTTACACTACTATCCATGTATTTCCTATCTATTTATTGTTTTTACTAATGGGTGTGTGTATAGTAATGTTTTTGTGTATTTATTTTGGTACTGAAGTGAGTGTTTAGGGGAAAGTTTTTTATGCTTGTTAATGATGTATAAATCTATTAAATTTTGCTTTATTTTCTATGTATTATTATATTTACAATGATTCTTAAATTCATTTTACTTTAATTTTACTAACAATTTTGGAGTACTTGAAAAAAAGTATTTTGGTTTCTTTATTCTAACATGTATAGGACCCGCAGGAGTAGGGCAAAGAGAGAAAACTATACTCACTTTTTTTGATTTTTTCAATAATAAGTGAGGAAGGAGGTTTCTGGGCTCATTAGGCGTTTTAAGGGAAAGTGTCACATTTTGAAAGAACTATATCTTCATCTCCCTGTCTGTACAAGGAAAATTGGAAAAATATAATACCTGTAAATAAAAACTATTCCTTAGTATTGAATAATAGAATGTGGATACAAGATTATGGCAAAATTGGAAAAGGGATTTCAAATAGAATTGGATTTTCTTATCTTAATCTCTTCTACATTGCAGGGCTTGTTATGGGTTACCAATGCAGGTTGAGTTGGAACTGAAATTGTTAATAACCTTAAGGGTGAAGGAATATTCAATTAATACGATTGAATAAAAAATTATGATCAATGATCATAAATCATTTAAGAAAAAAAAAAATGAAAATTTGATGCTAATTGCGATGAATTGTTTTTTTTTTGAGTTAGATGCTTTTGAACAAATATAATTTTTCACATTCAGTTTATTAAATGTGATATCATAGATTGTAGAACATTTTTATACACTAATTTTTTGAGGATTTCATTCCTTAATGTTTTGTAACTACTCATTGTTGAATTTGACTATGTACTGAATGTACATCTCTGTAAATATGTATGAGAGTATCACTTAATTTCTTTTTGCTTCCATCACAATTACAATAAATATTTTTATAGTCCAAAATATTCACTACCATCATTGTAACAATCTGAAAAGAGTACAAAATTACTGAAATGTAAAAAATATAAAAAATTACCAAATATTTCACATAAATATTCCTGATTTCTTCTTTTGCAATATCACAGACAAAATATGAAATAATAATACAATTTATATAATATATAGATATATAAAAATTTTCAACAAAGTACAATAATACTCTTATGAAACATTTTATTGGTATAGATTTAGTTTTAAATCACGACATTGAATCATCAGATATTTTTATCTTTTGTAATTATCATATTTTTGGAATTTTAGATGTCACATCTTTATTTCCGAGTTATAATGTTATATAAGAGTGTTAAAAAAACAATTGCTCACAATTTCATCCATATTAGTACTTAAAATCATGGAGAATTTATAATGTTTAGAGTTTTTGATGATTCATGGAAAGATATAGACCATAGACACATTAACCAGGTTTCAAACTCAATCCTATATGATATGGAAAAAAGACATGAAACCTTGAAACATGATGGCTCTGTCCGTTTTAAGTTCTCAATGTTTAACAGGCCTATCTGTTTGGTGCAAAATTGGCTAGGATTGGGTTAGGAACCTGCTTAAGGTGTCTATAGAAAGGTATTTACAATTACATAATTTGTCATTGAAATTCTAAAATAATACATACACAATGATTATTATCTCAATAGAGTCTGTTCTTTCATTCTAAATCAATCCAAACTCTAATTTACAACCAATGCACAGCCCTTTGATCTAAAAGTACTCAATAGGATGAGAATGAATACTACCTGTTTTCAGCCAAGACATTCTCATAGTTTATTATTAATGTCAATTCTCATATTGTCTAATGTCTATTAGAAATATTTTTTGGTAAGAAAAAACCGTCAAACACTGAACTTGATCTTTTTTCCATGCACTTTTGTGTTGCATATATAGTGGTGTGTGCAACACAATTTTACATAACCATTTATATTTCCTCTAGAAAAGACACTCTTAATATATTTTGTGTCATGTTTAAAACTAAAGTAAAAAATTATTAGAACTCTAAAATATAATATGAAAACAGTAAGACCAACCAGTCTAAAATTTTCAGGTTTAATGCCATTTTGTTATATACATCCCCCCCCCTTAAAAAAAAACTACTTTTCAAAATTGTTTAAATTCCATAAAATAATTGGAAAGGTGGATATCAAAGTTAAATGAATTTTGAAACCCCCTAACAGTTTAAATGTCCCTTTTTTGTAGTAACAATATTTTCAATATATATAGAATATATACATAATATAATATATATTTTATTCATATATAGGATGCATAAGAAAGATTTAACAAAGAAAAGTTTGTCCATATGCAGAAATATAATATGGATAAAATACTTTTATGGATTATTATGAAAAGCAGTTTAAACAAACTTTATTTTATATTTCTTTTTCTTCAATTCAAATTTTTTATGCAATAAAAAATAAGCTAAATTTAAGATATGCTTGCTTTCAAATGTTATCATTTATATTTTTTTTCCTCTTCATTTTTCAGGTTTTCCCCAGCCATAATCTATAAAGGTCTCTGTCTGAGTTGATAAGAAAAATTTTACTTTTATCTGGCCATGGCAAATTTTACTTTCATTTTATTCTTTATATTTTTATTTAAACAAGGATGACAGTGTCCCTAAAAACAAGCTCGAAAATCAGATGTACGGACCAACAAACAATAACCCTTGTAAAGTGTCAAAACTTAAAGGGCCAGATGGACAGACCGACTCAAAATATAGAAAAGTGATAAATAGACTTTTATTTAAAAAAAAATAAATTATTATAAAACAATTTAATTTAAATTGTAATTGACTCTAAGGTTGTTCTAAACTTAAATAGATGTTGAATTAACATTATTAAATATCATAGTTTTAGACAAAAATATAGGGTTCAAAATGTTAAAGTGTTAAAACTTAATTTATAATTGCATTTCCTTTTATAGTAAAGTATGGTAATTTTTCTATTTTTCTAAATAGATGTTGAATTAACATTATTAAATATCATAGTTTTAGACAAAAATATAGGGTTCAAAATGTCAAAGTGTTAAAACTTAATTTATAATTGCATTTCCTTTTATAGTAAAGTATGGTAATTTTTCTATTTTTCTATTTTAAGATAGAACCTTGATAATGGGACTGGTTGCATTCAATTGTCAAAACCATGCATATTTGCGGTTTCTAATCTGATCCCATACACACAAAATCACAATACATTAATAGTATGAACAATGAATTTATAGTTGAGAAATACTTGGTAGTCTAGGAACATTCTTTACCCTTGAATTTTAATATATGCATGACATAAAAATAAAATTTTATTCTCAAAAACAAATTGAAAATAAGGTTAAGTGTGTCTTGATTTTTTGTATGTCTTATGGTGACCCTAACCATGCGGTGGGACCTAACCCTGTTGTCACTTGTGAACTATTATTATGGGGCTACCAAGTACCTAATTATAAATGTAATGCAACCTAGACTGATCTAAAAAAAATACTATTCACAACCCCTTATTAACAAATTATTTAAAAATTAAGGGGAACCTAGTGTCTGACTCTGATTATTGCGTAAAAAGAATTAGCCAATGAGAGGCCACTATAAATTTTACCATTAGTCAATTACAGTGTATACTGGCCTCTCATTGGCTAATTTTTTTACATCATAATCAGAGTCAGACACTTTTACTGGGTTCAATTAAGCGGGGTGGTTGGTGTTTCCCTCTTTTTATTATATATGTGTTATTTATACTGTAAATGAAACCTACCACTAAAATATATTTGCCATTAATGGTTAATTCTACTGCAGTAAATTAGCTTTTGTTGACCTAACCTAATTTCTTTTAGTTCTACAAGTATTATGCTCAATATTTAGATGTGAACATTCTCTATAATATAGATCTTTCAGAATCAGATTTCATTTGCAAGAAAAATAGCAATTTTTATATTTCTTTGCAGCAAGAACCTTCATGTTCTTTTTTTTAGAAGGTGGGGGAGGGAGGGGGGTTTCAAAATCTACATGGCTGGGATATTGAATATCTAATGCTTCTGTTCATGATAATCTAAATTTACTGTTTACACTTCAAAGTATTTCCTTGAAAATAATTTTTTACCTTTCTTAATATGACGATATTCTTACAAATTGCTGTAATTATTAACATCCTTGTTTGGTAGTAAGTAGTGTATTCTTTTATATATGAGTTTGTATGTATTATATGGCTTCTGTGTTTGTTTTTGAGATGGAGTAAATATTAGGAATTTTTTACAGATAAATCTTTATTTGCTTTGTCCATCAAAGCATTAGCTTTATGCTTGTTTGCTTAAGATATTTAGACCTTTTTCAAAAGAGTTATGATAAACAAACTTAGTTTAAGGAAAGTTAATCTAAAATTTTCTAATTTTATCATGGTTAATTATTTTTTAGGAAGACTAAAGTTTCTAGCCCTCTAGCTTAATTAGAAGCTGAGAAAAAAAAGGTACGCGCCCCCTCTAAATCCCAACCAAGCTAAAAAAAGAGACTTTCAGGTTTTAAAATAATATAGTGATTTGTTAATTGAAGTCAAGTAACTTATATTCCTTAACAAACGTATAAAACTTTAATTCCTTAATGTCCAAATTAGTTTTTGGTCAGTAAACAAATGTAAACACACACGCTTTTCCTCAACAGTTTAGCGGATTTAAAACCGACACGCAACAAGCGGCCAATGGATCCTATAAATAGACACATTTGCTGAATCAAAACTGGTTTTACCTAAATTGTATCTGTTCCTTCTTCGCGATTATAGAATTTCAAAGATTTTAACAAAAAATGTGTGATGATTTGACTTTAAAATGGCCTTTGATATAAAATTTATATGCTGTATATTACCCTTAACACATGAAAGTAGTAGTTGTTTTAAAAACCTTTTTTTGTAGATTAATTATAACTTATAAAATTGTCGACGGGGGTAACTTCTGACTTAATTAATGCTTGTTTTTCTTCAAATTACCTTGAAATTTTAAACTTAGAAAGTAAAAACAGTAATAAAAAATAAACATATCATTTAACTAAAAATACTGGCACAATTGATTTACAACATATACTTTTTTTTTTAAATTGAAGCTTTCCTACAATTGGGGTCGGTTAGTCTGTCCGTTCGTCAGTAACAGTTAGCTTTTAAGGTGGAACAATTACCTTTTTCATTAACTTGGACATGTTTGAATTTTCCTATCGATTTCAAACTTTGCAAGGTTATTTCTGTACTAATTAGATACGGTTTAGAAAGCGTATCAATTCTATAATCATTACCAGAATGTCCATACGCCCATTTTTAATATGTTGATTTTAACTTTTTTTAACAACAAATTTTTATGTGTAAAAATTATCTAATTGATCTGATTTTTGGAATACTGATTCCTAGGACAACAAAGTTCAATGTTTAAAGCAAAGCATCTTTATAATCAAGTCCTAAAATGTAATTATGTCCTTTAACATTATCCTGTATTTAAACAGTTTTTTTAATTACAAACAATTAAACAAATTTACTTACACATTTGTTCCGACTTTTATAACATTATATTCTGATTATTCACTTCTTAAACTGCACAATGATAATGTCATTTTATCCTACGGTTTCATAGCTTCGCTTTTATAGATGTTGTCATCCTTGTTTACATAGAAACAATTAGCATTGACACTCGAATTTTGTATGTAAAAAAAGACACGATAGTATTAAGTTATCAACCACATAAACAATAGATCGTTGAAGACATTATGCCTTTAATTGATTATATCAAAGGACTGTTATTAATAAGTATACCTAGTCAAATTAGTTAACAACTTAATAGTTGATTATACAAGGATGAAAATTTCCATAAAAGTGAATCTATGAAAGGGTAGGACAAAAAACATTAACAATTGTAGAGTGTCATAACTGAAAAAGCAAATATACATATATGTATATGTATAAGTCTAAAAAAATAAAAGTAAATTTGTTGCAAAATATAGGATACTGTTTACGGACATTCCTACATTTTTTATATGCTTTGTTTATAACATTCTACCTTTTTGTAGTAGGAATATAAAAAATGTTTCAAATCAAATGTAAATAGACAACGATTGTAGAATTGCTATGCTTTCTAAATCGTACCTTACTACTACTACAGAAATAACCAACCATGCCAAGTATAAAAAAATAGGATAATTATAAAATGCCTAAATTAACGATAAGATCTATCCTTTATGGACAGACAGACGAACAATAAATATAGAAAAATAAAAGAAATTAAAATCAAGCAGCAGAAATGAGATGTAAAGGTTTTCTAATCTAATCTAATGACTAACCTTTATTAGTTTGTTAACGTAAAATCCTGCATTATTAAAGATACTTGTTGTATGTATATGCTTCTATCCTTTATTCTTTATCTTGAAAGAGTCTTGTTTAAAAAAATATAATTATAGATCAACAAGGACCAAAATCTTTGACCTATTTAGATTATGATCACATTTTGAAAAAGGTTTTGCAAAGTCTTAAATAAGATACAAAATTAAATAATAATTTTTTTCAATTGCTAAATAATCTTAAATACACAAGACAATAATTTGGTGTTTAATTAAGATATACTAGCTCAATATAAAAAAATAGCGATTGTGCCTATCGATTTCAAACTTTGCATGGTCATTCCTGTAGTAGTTTGGTACGATTATAAAGCGTAGCAACTCTATAATCATTACCAGAACGTCCGTACGTTCATTTAAAACATGTTGATATCTTAACAACTTTTTTAACAACTAATTTTTATGTGATCTAATTCTCCTTTTGATCTGATTTTTGATATATAGATTCCTGGGACAACAAAGTACAATATTATAAGCGATGCAACTCTATAATCAAGTCCTAAAAATGTAAGTATGTCCATAAACATTATCCTGTATCAAGCAGTTTTTTAAACAAATTTACTTACAATTTTGCTTCGACTCTTGTACTTTTATATTCTGATTATTGAGTTCTGACACTATACAAGTGTTTATGTCCGTTTGTCCTACCGTTTCATTGCTTCGCTTTTATGGATGTTGTCATCCTTGTTCATTATATCAATTATTTTATCCATATAAAATTCAAAATGGTTTAGAACAAAAATATTTACTTTTGTGTAATAAACGGCAAAGTATCTAAACAATTAGAATTAATATATAAAAAGTACTTTTGATATGACTTTTTATATCACTCATAATGAATAAAATAACCATTGTTATAAATCCTAAATATGCAGTGTTGAATTGTCTATAGAAATATTGTTTTAAAACCTCAACAAATATGACAAACTTATATTACTAAGCCATGAACATTAAGATTAAATGCTATTTTAAAGTCAAATCATCGCACATTTTTGGTTAAAATCTTTGAAATTCTATAATCCTGAAGAAGGAACAGATACAATTTAGGTAAAACCAGTTTTGATTCAGCAAATATGTCTATTTATAGGATCCATTGACCGCTTGTTGCGTGTTGGTTTTAAATCCGCTAAACTGTTGAGGAATAGTGTGCACAGTAACCAACTCAAACTAACTTTTTTTTGTCTCAACCAAGTTTTTTATGTGATTAACCAACTCAAAATTATGGTGTGCATATAAAGAACTTTTTTTTTGTTACATGCTTCTTAAAATCTCATTGTTTTCTTACAAAATGATATAAAAGAAGTCTGATAATCATTTAGTTTATTGCTTTAAAATTCTCAACAAATACATGCTTAGATTTTCAAACTAATTCTAGTAATAGTGCCTAACTTTTTATCTTTGTGACGTAACAAAAATCGAAGGATGAGAGGGGAGGTGGGAAAGGAAACCCCTAAAAAAGAGATGGATTTTTGTTACGTCACAAAGATAAAAAGTTAGACACTATTACTAGGTTCCTAATTTTCTTTTATTATTGCTAAAAATTATATAACTCAACGAGAAAATATGCATGCCATAGGTGTAAATCATATAATCATTGAATTCTCTAGTAGCACTTTATCTGGATAGTGCATAGGCTACCAACAAATAATAATCCATTCATTCGACTAACTGTTGGGTATAGGGAATTCTAAGACTGTTTACTTATATGTACATATACAGGGAGGAAGGGGACATTGGGCTGTTTATTATACTGGTCCCCAAATTTTATAATAACGTTTTCTTATTCGTTGGCTTAACAACTTTGGAGACTAATTTGAGTGTTGATTGGTTGGTTCATTAAGTTAACTGTTTAAACGTTTCAACCACTAATTGTAATATACAGAAGGAGTAATTTTGTGTATCATCATACGGGATATACATCAATTTATCGGCCATTGAATATCCTTTACAATACCTGGCAATTATACAATAGTACATTACAATAAAAACTTAGTAATGAAAAAAGTTACTATGTAATGTTATATTATATTCCGCATAATTGAAAGTAAATAATAAATAAATCAAACAAGACCGTGTACGGTCATGACACAAAATTACATCATAATTTATAAAACTTTAACCTATTATGTAATGTAGTAAGGTTTTGTTCTGAATCTTAACATCTGAATTAGTTGTGTTCTCTATTTTAGGTAAACTTCACTAAGTCCCGTGATGATGTTTGGCTATTTATTTTCCGATTTAAGTCTTATTTTGATTTTTTTAAAGCTATTTTTCGAGCCTCTTTAAACACAGATCCCCTAGATGCTAAAGACGCAGCCGCTAGTATCATATTAATTACCATTATGAAGAATCGCTTTATATAAAACATACGAATTATAAAATATTCTTATAATAAAGTTAACCCGCGACCGTGGCTCAACACGTAGCGCATCCGCTCGTCGTCGGGAAGGTGTTAGGTTCGAATCTCGGTCCGACACCGCGTCATAACTAAAGACGTCAAAAATGGTTCCCACTGCTACTATGTCAGATGCGCGACGTAAATAGTTAGAGTGGGGGGAATGCCTTGGCCCAAAACAGGCGCAACTCGTTACCATGCACAGTTAGGACTTCTCAGACAAAGGTCGTGCATCACAGAGAGTTGGTTGTCTGTAATGTACTGTACCACGGGTATGAGGTGAAGGACCAAGAGTCTGGCCTTGAGTTGACAAGATGACTGTTCAGTCCAGGTGCAACTCACCCATACGACATTAGCATATAATAAAGTAACAAAATGTTTGTCTGTCTGTCTGTATGTTTGTATAAACCGATATGGTTCTCTTTTACAGGGTAGCTTCTCATAGGTCCTGGGAAGTTTTATGATTATTTTGGTGGAGGGTAAAAAATAATATACTGACGGACTGAAGAAATATCATAGTTACAGGGTGGCTGCGCTAATAAAATAAATATTTATTTAATTTTGAATTGATAGCTCGTATTATCATTTTAATTTAGTTATACAGGATAAACGAACGTACTTCCAGGACCTAATTAAAGAATTGGTTCGCTACTTTATGAAAAAAATTCTCCTGCTATTCACTCACACCTACAAACTTTTTCTTTTACACCACAAATGAAAAGAATAATTACATATAATATAACTTTGCAGTAGCGAAGCTACACTCTTACCATCAGCTATGTACGTCCGTCCGAACTAATAATATTAAATGAACTTTTTATATGATGATTTTGCTGAATAAAAGGATT
Source organism: Acartia tonsa (assembly GCF_053477335.1). NCBI lineage: Eukaryota > Metazoa > Arthropoda > Copepoda > Calanoida > Acartiidae > Acartia > Acartia tonsa. The sequence goes on along the minus strand of NC_137264.1, from coordinate 30,760,007 downwards.
TTTTCAAATATTTCAATTCATATACTTATGAATGAAATGAAATTTTGATAAATGAAAAAAAAACGGCATTTGCCGCTAACGTGAACCAATCGCGTATCATCTTTGTAGAAAGACATCCAATAATACGCTGGTACTTTGACAAGGAGACGTGTTATTGGTTCATTTTAGAAAAAAATCGAAAATTCTGAGTATTTTCATCTCCAAGTTGGGGGGTGGGAGGATTTGTTCTCACCCCCCTCCCACATGCTTCTGTAATGAAAAGCATTAATGGCTTTCAAAAATATAATAAAAAATATAAAAATATGCTAACCTGGCCTTTCATTTATAGTAATATAGTAATCCTTAACATTACTCAATTTTTTTTTATTTTAGAAGAGGGAGTAAAATCTTGAAGTTTGATACATATATTAAGAAAGGAAAGAATGAATTTCAAAACTTGAATACTAGAATAGGGAAATAAAATTCATAAAACTAATCCTTCCTTAAATATTATATGAAACTAAAAAGTTTCCTCAAATACAGTGTGTTTTTTATGAGAACTTTTTAAAAAGCATTATTAACCTACTTATAGAAAATAAGCCATTAATCATTAAATTCTGATAACTATAAGTAGGGTATTATTGCTTTTTAAAAAGTTCTCATAAAAAAACACACTGTATTATCAAACTACATCAATAAATATTCAGATGACTTATGATTTTTCTAAAATGCCATAGGGGATGGGTAGTTACAGACGGAAAGACAGACCAACAGACAAACTTCCTGTCAATTTTATATAAGGATTGACCTAACCCTACACCCCTGAAATTTTCCTGAATAAAGCAAAATAGAAGCATAAAAACTTTCATGTTTTTCTTTCATATTGACTTTTTTTTCACAGGGATTTAGGGGCTCGATCACGCTTTGGGTACAATCCCCCCCCCCCCCCCCCCCAATGCGACCTTGAACATACTCTGCGTTGGAATTGCGTTGGGCCAAGGCACTACTATAACTTTTTTATCGCGCATCTGACATAGCACCAGTAGTCTTTAGTCATGACGCGGTTTCGGGCCGAGATTAAATCACTTATAACCTTCACGACAACGAGCGGCGTTTTACGCCACATTCGCGTGTACGAAGGGATAAAGGTATACAACAGAGCACAATTTATTTAATTTTACATGTCTACAAAATTTTGAAAGCATGGGATTAATGTATTATGGCGCGAAGACAAAAGATTTCTTTTATTTTAAATGGCGAAAAAACGCAAAATGTTTGTTTGTTCGCTATCCTAATGAAATTATTATGTAGATTCCTATGACTATCGGCTATCGGCTATTTTATAAACACAATGTCTGTTCATCTGTCTGTAACGCTATTGGATAGATTCTATTACTTCTTTTAGAAAATTTTCAGTTTTCTAAAATTCAATTCCCTACATATGGATTTAATCATCCTTTTTATGATCAGTGTTATTAAAAAATCTATCAGAAATTCAAATATCTATTAAGTCTGTTGTTGAAATTATTTAAAATTAAAATTTTAGATCCATTAACAGATTTAGATCCCTCAACAGATTATGATGTCATACGATAAAATAACCAATGAGAGGCCAGCATAAACTTTACCATTGGTCAATTACAGTGTATACTGGCCTCTCATTGGCTATTTTATCGTATGACGTCAAAATATGTTGAGGGACTTTAATCATCTTCCCTTATTCCCTGCTTACCTTAAATATTGATATTGGTACGAGAGAAAGATATTTAGGTAGAGAGATAAATGAAAAGAGGGAAAGAGAGAATATATAAGAGAAAATCTATAATAAAACTTTTTGATGTTTTCTGCGTGGGTGTGTTTTTAAAAACAGCTACAAATTCAAAGTAAAACTTCAATAATGTATCTTTGTCATATTTACTACTCTGATTTAGATGCACTTGTCCATAAGCCAAAGCATTTCTAACCACAATTCCGTATGCAATGCTATCATTCTATAATATACTTTTAATATTTCAATCTACATTATCCTATCCTATTATGTAAAGTATTGAGGTCTTTTTTTTTGTCTGAAAAACTTTTTAACTGATTGAGTTCTTCTTTGGAAGGAATATGTCCCTGGATGGATTAATTTTTTTTTAGATTTAAGTTTCGCATGGTTTTAGACGATTTTTCTGCCACTTTCTTACCCCTTTGATTGCAGATCACTTGGTAGAGGCGCAGCAGCTACATAGTAGCCAAAATAAAATCAATGCTGAAATCTTACATCTATACTAAATTTTTATATGAGTATTTTTGTGTTGATATGATAACAGCAAGAGGGTTTGAACACCTTCTGCAAGGAGTCTAGGCTTTCGCACAGGGATCTTTAGGGATGAGACATTGAACAATAAATCTATTTACATCCTCAAATACTAAAATCCAAATTACCCCTCTGTAGATTAGGGGTAAATTATGCGGAAAAAGTTAGGATACAAAGATTTGTACAACCCAATTAATAACTAATATAAAACCCCAAAATTTGTAATCCAACGAATGAGAGATGATGTTTCTAAAACTTTGGGGACCAGTACAATTTACACTCAAGTGTTCCCTTCCACCCTGGATATTATATGAGTAAGGTATAAAATCAACATTTCAATGATATAAAATCAAATGTAGTGGTATAAACATGAACGAAAAAATATTGTTTTATCCGATACCAACGGCTCTCCCCTAGATGCTCCTAGGGCACTTAAGGTATTAGTTTTTTTAAAGAAAGAGTCAAGAAAAGTTGGAGGTTTTTCCAGTAGGATGTACCATTTTAAGTAACAGACTCTAACTCAAGAACTCTCTGACAGCTGCATGGTACATTATCATTTACGTTAATGCCGCGGGTTAGAGAAATTAAAATAGTTGTAGAAATGCTACCCATCTAGATCTAATAATGTAAGAAATTTTCATTATGTCCACTCAATCCAATCTTTCAGAATATCCTCTATATGCAATTTCATCAAACTAAAAGTGATAGGTTCTCTGTCATTACTCCATTAAAAGCACAGCGCCTTTATATTTCGGGTTGACTGTGCTTCGTTCAACCTGTCCACAATGTACTCCAATATGTTAGGATTAAAGTCTATGAGCAGCTGTACTCTTCATTCTCATAGTTTTATTCACTTACTACCCAAAACAAAAACAATTAAACGCCTAAAATCATGAAGGATATAACTTAGGTAAAAAATACAATCCACCAATCTTTTCTTGTGAATTGATAAAGTTGCTGCGCTACTTGTGGAGAACATTGTAATTGCTTTATGAGGAATAGTAACTCGCAATTAACTCATTGTAATCTATGATCATCTGATTGATTTTGGTCTAGAAAAGACTGTTCATTTACATCCCATATAATAAAGTAAATGGATGTTTGAATGTACGTGTGTCTTCTAAACTCGTAAATTCGACGAAGCCCAATCTGTAGCACTTTTAATTCCTGTGACGTCATAAAATGAGGGAGATGAGAGGAGAAGTGGGAAAGAAAACCTACAAAAACGAGATGGAGAATATGACGTCACAGAAATCAAAAATGGTTAATATTGCTTAAAAACATTGATTTTTTCATATAGTTTATATAACTTTATATCCTTAAATTTTTAAAACTAAATCTAAGATTTATTTTGCAAGGGGGTGTTTAAACAAATTCCTTGCTATTGAGATAAGTTTAGAATGGTTTTAGGTCCTAGGGGAGGTGTTAAAATTACCTTAAATTTCAGGAAGGGGGTGTTAGCACCCCTCACACACGCCATTAATTTTTGAAGATGGAATTTTGTCTATTCTATATTACCCCAGTTTTATTTTATTCTATTTTATTTACAAATGGTTCCCTATGAAAAATAGGTCATATTTACTTGATTTATATTGAAGTATATTGAGAATACACAATAGGATTTATTCAGAATTAATGTGCAATAAAATGATAAAATGCCACCAAGTTGTAAGAGTTTCAAAGACAAATTGTAATATCTGCACAATGAACTAAACACACCTGGATTTAGTATAATGTAGGATTTTATCAATAGCATTCGTAGTCAATGAAAGTTATACATAATGAACCATGTTTAAAGTTATAATAGTTTATATCAAAGTATGCAAAATAAAATTGCTACATCTTCTATTATCTACCCATTTAAAAAAAAGTGAATGGATCGCAAATTTTCGCAAATAAATGGAGAATTCTCAAAATTCGTAAAAATTCGTAAAAAGTTTGTAAAAAAAATTGGGGGGGATTTTGGTTTTTTTTGGGGGGGGTTGGGGATGTAACACCCCCCAAGAAAATAGCCTAAAACCACCACAGGACCAGTAGGTATATTCCCTGAAGAGTAGAATTCGATCAGTTTGGTGGTTACAGAGATCTTAAGGGGCAGACGGACAGACAGACGGATGGATGGACGGACAGACATCATTCTACTTTGTTTCATAGATATCAAATGTACAATTCATTTTTAAGAAATCAAAATTTAACAACCATCGCTAAAATCATCCAAGAAAATCACATTTCCTTATAAATGTAGATGACGCTTCAGCAAGAATCTGACAAAGAAAACGAATAGAGAGAGAAAGTCAGACTCAGATTGTTTCTACTTGGTAAAGTAATATTATCAGTAATGTTATAATAACCATTGTCCCTAATTGTTTGTGTGTTGTTTTGAATAAAACAAAGCATTTGATGCTAAATAACTCAACCACTAATTGTAATCTACAGGAGGGGTAATTTTGTGTATCATCAGTGGGGATGTATATCAATTTGTCGACCATTGTCTTATTCTTTTAGATCCCTGCAATCAATGACTTTTTGTACGTTATAATAGGTTCAGTTTTTCCAGGAAATTAAAATATTCTTCAAATACTATAATGTAACTTTAATATTGATCGTAACAGAGCAAATATTTACATTTTCACAATTAGAGTTTTATTTTAGTAGCGGCTATTCTGTAATTCTCTTTTTCTGTCTGCCCATCAGTCCGCAACGCTTTGGAGGAAAGGTAATTTTATAAACTGCTATTTAAGATAGACGTCTGATATTTTGTGAAGATTTCTCTTACTAAACAGTATCCATTAAAAAAGATTACTTAGTTCGTCGGTCTGTCTATCGGGGTACAAAGGTCATAAATATTTTGTGATTAATAATTTAACTTATGTTTTATCTCTAATTAACTTTGTAGACCTCTACATCACCATATTACAGCATATTTTTCATCCTTGTTTTTGTGCCGAAGCTTCTCTTATAATTAATTGTGTTGACCGATTTATGAGAAACAGCGCATAGTGTCCAATAAAAATGACGCCATACAATACAAATGACCAATGCTATGCCAGTATACAATTTCCCATTGGACAATTGCAATGTATATTGGCCTATCATTGGTCATTTGTATTGTATAACGTCATTTTTTATTGGACACTTTACGCTGTATCGACTTATGATAAAGCTGTATTATGTCTAGAATGTCAAAAAAGCGAATAGACATTTTACAATACTTAAATTTTTTTCTCATAAATTTTTTTTTTTTTTTGGATGAAGGGATCATGGAAAGAAAACGAAGTTGCCGGTTTCGTCGTTTTTTCACAGTAGCCTTTCTCCTATTTCTATTAATCATTAACATTTACTTAACCTAACCTAACCTAAAATAACCCTTCAAAAGCTACTGTGAAAATACGATGAAACCGGCAACTTCGTTTTCTTTTCATGATCCGGATAAAGATTTGCATCTACATGAAAGCAAAAACAATGTCGTACGTACTGACTTATCTTAGTTATAGGGTAACTTCACTGATAAAAAATAATTTACAAAATTCTCAAGCAAAAGAAAGAAAAAAACTTATGAATGAAAATAAAGTTTTAAATAATTAACTAGAGTGTTTATTGATGACGCTATGCGTCTATCAATTTAAAACCAATTGATCAAAAAACAATATGTATAGAGTAGTTTTCCATTACGTCATCAGCATATATTAATTAGCGCAGCTGTTTACTTTTATTTTTGACGATAAGGTCATTATGCTTGTCCGTTAAGATCTCGCTACTGAACCGTTGGAGTTCTGAATTTCAGGGCAGTAACTACCATCAATAATTAGTTGAATATACTTTTTATATAAATCATCAAATCTTAACAATTATAAAATATTAAATTTAAAAATTTCCCTATAATTACGTTTGTTTAAAGGGTACCAGAAAAATAGGGGGACAGAAAAATAGCCTGAAACCATCCCAAGGCTAAAACTTGAATATAAAATATATAACTACCAACCCATCTCACCTCAAATAAAAAAAATACCCTTATAGTGGTTAGCGAGTGGTTAACGGACGAACAAACACACTAATACTAAATATGATAGTATAAAATGGTTTTTTTTTATATAAGTTAATAAAATTGGATACGTTTTGGTTACTATTAAATGTTTTACCTATTTTATAAACATTTCTGAAAATTCAATATCCATTCTTTTTAAAGTGTTTTTGAGATTTATTTTCTACTAAGATGTTCATTTAACCTTAATAAATTAAAGAATATTGCAGTGTAAAAAAATCATTTAAGCCACCTAATTTAATATAAACCTGCTTAGAAATTTAAATGATTTTAACTTTATTTCGTTAAAATGAAAAACAATGGTTAATGATAAAAATTAAAAATTTTACGAGAATAATTTCCTTCTATTAAAACATAATTTACATAAGTATGAATTATAAAAATAAAAAAATCTGTAATCACTGAAAATTTATAAAAATATTCTAAAATTATGAAACGAGAAAATTGCCCCAGCAGTCCGACAACTACTCATGGTCACCTCCGACTAACAATCAAAGCAAACCTCCGATATTATACCGAAGTTAAAAACACAGGGAGAGAGTTCGTAGGAGAGAGAGAGAGTGAGAGAAGGAAGGGGGGGGGGGATAAGAGGGAGTATTGCATGAAATAGTAGGGCATATGGGGGGTTCGGTTTGAGTATGCCACCCTCCTCTTTCTCTTTCAATCCACTATCGTTTTTTTTGGTTATTTTACATTATTTCAAGTGCTAGTAGAAAGGGATGGTGTTCGTTTTTTCTAGTTTAGTTTATTCTATTTTTTGTTATTATTTTTAAAATATTAAAAATATCTTTAACTCGCTCAGAAGTCGCGGTCGCAACCATATTCATTATTGTAAATTGTATACTTTTTAAACACACCCAAATCCAGGGATGTTTATTGTAATTTCTATCCATTAAGCTAAATTTAAATTTTAAAAATATCCAAGCTTACAGTAATATGATTTCAGCTGTTTTGTGGAAGCACCGAAGAGCAATGGTAAAGTGTATATGGATGAACAGAGAATAGGAACGGGGGCGGGTATAAAGTTTACCTTGCTTTTAAAAATGTGTACCAAACCATCTACCTACCTTTATGGACGTTCCAGCAATGTATCAGATTCATTTTAGTGCTGAAATTTCAAATTATAGTCAATAACAATAATGGCCATAATTTTTGATTTAAAAAAACAAATCAGCTACGTTTAGGGGGGAGCCATGATTTTCTCTGCTACTATTCAAGATAGATTGCTGAAGTTTTCCTATAAAATATAAATCAGTTATATAATATTTGTTCTGTTGGTTAGTCATTTAAGCAAAAATAGTATAAAAAATTGTATGTGATATATTAATTTTCTCTAAATTAATTTTCAGGACCACTAAACATCTGCTCTTTAAAAAATTGTATTTTTTCAAATTTTCTACCAAGGACGTCCAAGCCTTTTTTGAGGGGGTAAATGAAGTGTTTCAATGGTTTGAGGGGGGGTAATTTAATGTATTTTGAAAAAAATTTGAAAGGGTGAAATGAGGGGTCTCAAAGTTTAATCCCTACACTTCTGGACGTCTATGTTTGCTACTCATTAACCCTTAACGGTCAGGGGGGGGGGGATCGTTGAAGGCCCCCCCCCCCTCCGGTTTTTTCTATCTCATTTTCTGCGTGTGAAAGATAAAGAGCCCAAACTGCGTGAATTTTTAAGTATGGGTATGACAAATAACTGAGAGTTGGAATTTTTTGAATATCTTCATCCTGCCGGCACAGGATTCCAGCAAACCTGACAGTGTCATCCAGGTAAAGAGCAAAAATATTTTTTTGTTTTAAACAAAGCATTTTATATTACCATAATCCTAGAATATCCTCTAGTAGTACATCCTCATATTAAATACAGGTGTTCAAGTCAATTTCAGGTTCCAGGTATTAAAATTTCATAAAGATCTGCCGCCGTTTTCCCGCCGACCGCCGACTGTGGCGGCTGCATGCCAAGTACAGCTGCGGCAGCTGAAATTTATATTTTGATATTTCTAATATAAAATTTACATAAAGATAATCATTTTCTGCAAAAATTTTCTTCTACCTTCAAAAATAAGACAATTACAGCCGTTTGAAATTTTTAAGTAAAGGTTGTTAAATAAAAGGGTGAAGGAAGCGAAAATTGACTTTGACTTACTTAAGGTCGGAAATTCATTATCAATTAGGGGACTTGCACAAAAAAATTTTGCCCCCCCCCGACCGATTAAGGTGCGGCAAGGGGCCCGACTGTTAAGGGTTAATGATGTCATCCTTGTTTTTAAAAAGTTTTTTTAGCCATTCTATTTTCTATGGGGCTTCAATTTGGTTAATTATAAATGTCTTCAAACAATATACAATTTTATAGTTGCACCATTTTTGTGTAAAATAGAGGTAAAGTTATAACATAATATACATAGAGGAATTTTCTTTTTTTAATGATTATGTTTGCTGCGTACTTAAGTATACTTAATACATGGATTAATACATATATTTTTATGTACATATATATTGTCGGAGGCAATTTTTAAGAGCGAAGCTTTTCTATAATTAGAGTCGGTCCGTCCGTCCTTACGTCAAGGACAGTTAGCTTTTTATGTTAACTTAAAAAGATTAGAATTGTCCTATCGATTTCAAACTTTGCATGGTTATTCCTGTAGTAGTTAGGTACGAATGCGATGCAACTCTATAATCGTTACCAGAAAACCAGTATATCCATTTTAAACATATTGATTTTAAACTTTTTCATACACAAAATTTTTATGTGATATAGTTATCTGATTCATCTGATTTTTGGAATAGAAGCTACAAGGACAACAACGTACAATGTTATAAGCGAAGCATCTCTATATCCAAGTCCTAAAAATTTAAGTATGTCCTTAATCATTATCATGTATTTAAGCAGTTATTCAGTGTCATATAATTTGAAAGCTAATTAACGTAAAACAGTTGCTGTTTATTATTAATTATTATTGCTGCGCTGCTTATGTACATAATTGTCCTAGGTATGCACATATTTCCTGGTTTAATTAAAGCATAAAAGGTTTTGTATTGAAAAAATACCAGAGTTGATTAGACAGTGACGTATGGGTGTATTAGTTTTTAAAAACAAGACCGAAAACGTATGCACAGTGAGCCCAGGAATCCAATTTTTTGGAAAAAATTAATAACTTCCTTATTTTTCAACCAAATCAAACAATTTTTGTTTTAATTAAAAGGTTTTTATAGTACCTTTTATAGAATTAACAAGATTACCCCTTCCTCCCTCTCTAGATGATTGAGTGGTCAAAATCTCACCCCAAAAAATTGGTTTTTAGTCGATTTTGACCCAGGCCACTTTGAATGGCCATCACGGCCAGGGAAGTGATGGGAAAAAATTGTGCAAAATAGCAAAGATGGGCAATGGCCCAGTGTGTCAGGTGACATGTGTCCCAGGCCTGTCAGCCAAGCAGTCTGGCCGCACTGGCATGCCAAAAATCCTCAAAAACTTCAATTTTTGACAATTTTTGCGACCTTTAACTGCGGCTGTCAACCAAACGGCCGGTCAGACCACCTCTGGCCGCACACCCGCCAATCCGGCTTGGAATGACCTACAAAAAAGTGGTAATACACGTGGCTGCGCCACAAACACACGCCGCCCTGTGTGCAAAAAACACGACAAAAAATTTCATTTTTTTGGTGTGCTAACTTTGCCGCCAATTAAAGGACGGAAGACGGCCGGCAATTATCTCTGACTTCTTCTGATTGCAGTTAGAGCCGGCCATTGTGGTTCTAAAGATACCTTTAGATTTCTGGTAGCCCCTTCAGGAGGCCCTCAGGGTCCAATACACAAGGGCATAGTAAAATTTTATTTTGAGGTGCTCTAACTTTTCCACCACTGGTGGGAAAATTTTATGCCATGATTTTTCAGAAAGGCATTTTGCCAGATTTTTACCCTGTAAAAGGATTTTTCTCTATAATGAAATCCGGCAACAAATTATATAAGGATTATACACTAAAAATAGCTTAAAACAACCTTTACAAAAATATCTATAGAGGTTAAGCAACTAAGTGAAAGTTGATAAGACCAATGGGATCCTCTTATATATTGCCTAATTAATGCTAGAACTTCATCCTAAAAATTTTCACCTCGTTGCTAAAAAGATCAAGGTATTTGAATCAAAGCTTAAAAAAAATATTCAACGTGCTTTTTTTTTCATTTTCACCAACTTTCTTTAATATGGATTCAAGAGGTTTTTTTTTATACAAAACTATTTAGTTTCTTGTTATCCAGCATTAGATAATTGCACGACGTTTCTAAAATGGTATTACATTACCTTTTAAGTTAATATTTGATTAAATGGCAAGTAAAACAAAAAAAAATTTTAAAATATTTTTTTTGGGAGATTTTGTATCTAAATTTCGTGAATTCCAGGGTAACAACTTCAGAAGGCCATAAAAACTTTAATTTTTTAAATTTTTCATTAATTTAAAATGGCAAACCTCCTCTAATATGATGAATTTTAACATGGACTTTTAAAATAATTGATTTTCTAAAGTTCGATTTTGGGCATAAATAATTTTTTCCACAAAGTTGGATTCCTGGGCTCACTGTGGTATGTAGATTCATAAATAGAAGCTAACATCGTAAATTAAGAAAAAACTTATAATATCAACTCCTCTGTTTTGCTTGTCTGGTCCTTTACTATCCGCATGAACCTATATAAGATACTACGTGATATGATTCAGAACATGATTAAATTCCGCTTTATTAAAACTGATTCTCAGCCAAACTGAAGAATCATGTATATTATCGTTTAATAGGGAATTTCCAAAAACATAAAATTGATTCCAGTTTTGCTGGCCCCGAGGACCCTAATTTAAAGGGAAAAAGAGAGTAGTTGAATTCTAGGGGAATTGTCAGACAGACACGGGAACTTCCATAGTAGCTCCACTTTTAAAGTTCTCTATGTTTATTTTCTCCTTTCTTTTTCAGGTTTTGATAGTTTTATTTGAACTGACAAGATTCCCAGCACAACCTTTTGTAAAGATAAATACCCAAGGGAGATAGATAGCCAGATATATTTTCTGTCTGCTGGATAGCTAGTAGATAGATAGCGGAGATAGAAAGTCCCAATGGGGGTTTTCCTGTGGGAGGTTGTCTGCAGAATTTGCATTTGTCAATTTCCTTTTAGATTCAAATTTTTTTCTCTCACAATTTTAGATGCTTTGTTTTTAGTCTGTCCGTCAAGAACAGTTAGTCACATCTAATTGTTAAGTTAAGCTTTTTATTAGTAATTTAAAGCATTATTAATTAAAAAAAATAAAAAAGCATAATTGTAATTTTTTATTTTCTTTAATCTTAAAGCATATCCTTCTAAATATAATATAAATTTAAGTTTATTTCCAAAGAAATGTAGGACACTCCAGCCCTTAAATCTACAAGCGCATCCACAATAAAAACTGGTTCAAAATAAGTCTATGAGATTTGACAGAATTTTTTTCTGAAGAATTCAACTTGTCTATTAGCCCAGTTTAGGTAACTTCTCTTTAACATTTAAGTTAGATCCCTGGTAGGAAGTTATTATTTTGTTTTCTATTATTAAGTTTACTTTTTATTTTAATTGTAGGTAGGTTTTTGACAGCTTTTACCAATAACGAAATTAATTCGGATCACGAAACCTATACGTGTTTTTCCGCTGTCGTTGGGGGTCAAAACATCGTAAAATTAACAACCTATACATTTGCCCCCCAAATACTATTTTAGATTTATTTCGCTCATTGGTTTTAACCTATTTCTGGGTTTTTAAACAAGATTTTCTACATTTAGGGTAAGTTTTTTTTCAGTCAGTAACGAATAGCTCAGAATTAAAGTATTTCAGAATCATTTTGCGTAACGATACATGTAAGAGTACAATTTAGAAGACATAGCAATTCTCTATATTTATGGTATATCATTTCTAGATAGGCCGAACATTTTAAGCTTATTGATTTTAACGCATTAAAAAGGATTTTTCATGTGATACAATTATAATTTTTCTCAACCCACCAACCATAGCCACTTCAAGATTTGATATACCGAAGCCAACATTTCACTGCAATAACATATGGCCTAAACACCTTCTTCTACATTTTCTGTATAAAACTTGCATTTTTTGTCAAAACAATATACACTTGTAATACAAGGTAAGGCTTACTGTGTCAGTGAGCCACAGCTTGTAATAGCAAAAATATGAAACAATTTATTTATTATTCCTTATAATTTATCAGTCATTGTACAACTTAATTTATACATAAACTACTTAATAACATTTATATCAAAATTAAACTTTTCCACAGGAAAATTTTTCAAATATTACAGTAACAATTCAACCCGGCATAGATTTACAGAAAAAAGTACAACAATTTTAAGACATATGTGACACTTCCATTTAATGGAGAACTTAATCGGTTTAGTACTTATCGAAATCTTTCTGTTTACATGAAACCTTACTACTTTATAGTATTTGAATTGCATTAGAAACTAGAGGGATTAAGTGTAAAAAATAATCTGCATCTTTCACATAAAATATCAATAATTTTTTTTCCTTCATAGTTTAAAATATTTTTAAAACAATTTTTACATATAAGTTCACATTTTACACATATTTTCAGGAGGTACTCTAATAATGCCCTTAGATATTTGCTTATATTTACATATGTACATCTTAATTTGATTTATTTTTGATTAGACTAGCATTATTTTACTTTATTTTAGACATACATGGAGTTTTTACATAAAATGTTTAAGAATATAAAAAAAGAAATTGATTTACAGTATAATTTTCTTGTCCTTAATTATTACGATAAAGATTTTAGAGAAGTATTTGGGTCTTGCTTAGCCCAAAGATAAAAGGTGCTATGTCCTGAAGAACATGAGAATTTCTATACAATATTTTTACAGTTGGGTATTCCTTCTATTTAAGGAAATAGCATGAATCCAGGGATCTTAAGGGATAAGACAATGGACGATAAATTTATGCACATCCGCTACATAATTATAATGATAAAGAAAATCAACCCTTTCTGTAGATTAACTTTTTTTGAAAAGTTTGCGTTACTTGTAGTTTGAACCAACCAATCAAGATAACAAAACTTTAGTTTCCAGCATAATTTATAGTTTAGTGGCCCCTCCCTTGCTTCCTGGGATAAACTGCAGAAAAGTAGAACTCAACATTGTTTGCAGAAGCATGCATAGAAGAACATACGGACATTCAATTCCTGAATTTTTTACATTTCCACTATTCTAATAATGATATTGAGCGTGTATGTTGTTATCCAATCTTTCCATAGCCTTGTTGTTCAGTTGGGTCCAATAATATCTCGAAACTTTCAAATCTCTGAAAAAAAGCTGAGCGTAAATAGCGAAGGTACTCCATTAGTTACTTTTTTCATATTTCTGTCTACAAATATAACCTATCGAATTTAGATCCAATTTTTGTTCAGAATTCTAAACTGAAGTTTCTTATGACACTCAAATAGTTTTAACATTCAATGTTCGTTTGTCTGACTTTAAGATTATTGGGCTTCGCTTTTGTGAATGTTGTCGTTGTTGTTAAAAATATATTTTTAAAGTGAATTATAAAAATACCTTGGTGTTATTCTAAACAGAATCGAACATTTAATTTAGTTTTTTAATTGAAAAAAAAATATCAATAAATTATTCATAATTTAAATTAATCCTTTGGAGACTAGCTAGCGGCTTCGCCCCTAGCCATTTATTGGAGGGGGGGGGGGGGGTAAGGGTTGTTACAGTTACAAATCTTATTGATAATATCCATCTGAAAATTGGATCTACTGCAATTCACGGTAAAATTTTGCTGGTAACGAATATTGCCAAACATCTATAAATTTTAAAGGCTGCTAGCTGCCAAACGGCTGAACGTACAAATCATACCCGTACACCATTTTAAGCGGCATAAGGAGGCCTACAAATAATCTGGAATAGCCAAGATCCAATGATGCACAGGGAAGGCTTCACTAAAGAAAAAACGCGTAAAATAGGCCTTTTTCGCGCAATTCTCTGCACTGCGAGATAATTATGCATTATTGATTTATGGCTTTTCCAGATTATTTATTCTTATGCTGCTTAAAACAGTGTGCAGGCATGATCTGTACGTTCAGCCGTTTGGCAGCTAGCAGCCTTTTAAATTCAAAATTTTTTGGCAATATTTGTTACCAGCAATATTTTACCGTGAACTGCAGTAGATCCTGAAAATTTATTTAAGGTACAAAGGTACCCTTTAAATGCACACTTCATAAGACAACTAGTGACTCTTACAATAATAGACTGAAACCACTAAAAAGCACATTTATTTTTTATTTTTTCCACCTTCTTTATCTTTTTTTCTCTCTTTATGAATGCCATTATAATTAACTTACTATACTTAAACAGCTTCGCTACTATTTGACGTAATCGTCCTTGTTTAAATAAGACATCTTTTATCCAAGAAAGAAAAGGTTAAATGTAAATGTTCCCTTGAGTACGTGGCAAACTTATTCTGAGCCTTCGGAGAATGCATTAGCTTGTTCAAGAATTCATTTGGACTATCTCGTAACTAAAACAAGGATATCATGTGTAAATAGTTAGATAACAGGGGAAGTAAAAATTAAAATGATAAAGAAGTTTCCAATTAACAGGAATCTAGTGATACAAAATAGGACGATAAATCAATTTAAATAATTGATGATGAACAAAAGTACCCCTTTTTTATATTAAAAATATACCGTTATACGATGAAAATTTTAAATACTACTATTATGGAAACAAACCAATGAAAATGTAATACAAGTACCCAAAGTTTTGAGCCTACGAACGTGGTTATAAAACTTTGGGCACCAGTTTTATTTGATATCCAATTTCTATCTCTCCTTGACAATGATGGTCGATTTGAATTTATAAGCAGACTATAAGTATACAAACAAAATATTTTTAGTATAAAATAGACAAATTTCTCTATGGAATGCTCAAAGTTTCTATCATTAAACATATCTATCTATCCATCTTTTTATACCTTATTATTCCAATAACCAACTCTCATAACATCTTTAAGATGATCTGGAACTAAACCTTCCTGATAGTTTTTAATCCATTCCTAAATATTAGATATTTTATTCTAGGTACAAAATTTTAAGTTACTCAACTTAACCTAATTACTAGCCTTATTAATTTCTATTTCTATCATCCACCAGAAGAAATACCAAAATATGCCAGGTTGAAACATTTTAAAAGATAATTATACCAATCTTTTATTTTTTTGACTTTAAATGACGATAAAGACCTCCTGATTTCATAGTCTGTACTGAAGTATACACAGTAGTTACAGAAAAGACTGCAATTATATAAAAGATTCGCTTTGAACAATAATAGACTTACCATAGGATGAATTAACTGTATCAAAGATAAAAGAAGATTATCCCTGAAACATAAATTTCATTATTTTGAATTTAAACATTTTATTGTAAAACTTAAAATAATAAAATTTTATTACAAAGATTATTATCATTACTTATGTACTGTGCCTCCAGCATTTGGCCTATTTCTTACAGTGCAGTGCTAAAAAGGATTAGGCGAGTAAAATATTTAGGTAATTTCTGATTTTTATAACACATAGACAAACACACCTTAATGGCTTTTACAATTCTTTCCAGTATGGTTTCGAAACCGATTATTATCCACTGGATTAGAACAGATTCTAAGCAATACTGAAAAATCATGTATCCAGTTTTCTACGAATAAAAAATGTACAATCCTAATATAAACCAGCTTTAGTAGCCCGTGCCTTCGGCATCTCATAGCTAACAAAACTGGTTTCAATCTTATTGTACATTTTTATATCCGCGGAAAACTGTTTATAATACAATGCGGTAAATAACTATTGTTCTACCTGAATGTTAGAAAAGATATAGTTTCTGAGATGACCAACCATAGAACAGGAAACCATCCCAACCCATATTCAAAACAAACCTAATAAAAATAACATGTATAAATGTTCGACAACAGAACGACAAGATTTAAATATAGAGTATCATTACCCAGGTAGGAAGACGACATTACATTGTAAATTATATTCGTACCCAAAGTTATATGAATACGTTTCTCATTCATTGGCTTAAAAAATCATATTGAATGATCAAACTAGAGGATGGGTTGATTTTGTGTATCATTATTGGGGGTATACATCAATTTATAGTCCATTGTCTTATCCCTTAAGATCTCTGAGTTTTATACCTCTAAGAAAATATGTTACCTTTGTCATAGAGTAACCAATGCCCAGCGCCAAGATATCGACAAATGAATTCAGCCTAAAATAATTTAGAATTAGAAGGAATTGTCCTACCGATTTAAAGAGTGCATTATCCTAAACCATTTTAACTAGCTACCCAAATGTTATATAAATAGGCTTACCAAGTTTGAAATCGATAGGACAATCATAACATGCATAATCTATTGATAATAACTATCCGTAATAGACGTATGGATGAAGCCTTAATGCAGAGAGCTTCGCCTTTAAAAATATCCAAATATAAAAATCACGCAACCTTGAGTCTCCTTGATAAAATTGCGAGGTTCCGTGATTTGCTCTCACTTCATTGATAACATAATCTGAATTTTCAGCCACTTCAAACAGATAACCTAAACAGTAAACAACAAGAAATATTATGTTACCTGGTAGAAAGGGGAATATTGTCTCTTTATTACTATAGTCCTAAAAGTTTTGTAATAACCTTTTTTGATTGGTTAACTTGACAACTTTGTTGAATTTTATTGAATTTAATTGGTTTGTTCATTAAGTTAATTGTCCAAGCATTTCAACCACTTATTATAATAAAGAGAAGAGATAATTTTGTGTATTATCATTGGGGATGTACATCAATTTATCGGTCATTGACCTATCCCTTTAGATCCCAGTTATGCCACACATATTGTGATATTTCTAGTGCAATTGATTCATTGTACCCTTGATACAGATAGTCAATAATACCTAATAATCAGTCCAAAGAAGATAAAGTATAGAATAGAAAACCCTAAATTTTTACTTAATTAAAATTTTTAAGGCTTTGCACTTAAAATTATATTTTAATCTATTGTAAATAGGGTAAAGATGTCCGTTTTATGGCTTTTAGTAAATAATTGCAAAAGGTATTTATTTTGAATATTTTTTTCTGAATAATTACTAAAATCATGTTATTTACTAACAGATATATAGACTTATTGATCTTTCAAAAGTTTCAATTTTACTTCAGGCTAGCCAGGCAGAATCTTCTACCTGGATTCTATTCTATACTTTATCTTTTTTGATCAGTCCAACAAAATTGAATTTCTAGCAAACAAAGTATTTTGTTTATGTTTGGTCAAATTTGATGCAATCCTAATCTTTATCCTAAGAAATTTCTAACTGACTAATTGAATGGATGAAATGAAATGTACACTTTCCTACAAATAATATGGTCGAATTGTTCCTACAATGTTTTTTTTCTATTGATACAATCCTTCCTATGACCTATTTAAAGTTTCCTCCAAATGGACTGAATTAGTTTAGTAGTGATTTAAATCATAAGCTTCAGACGAAATATCCTACTACTTTATATATTTTAAAAGGATTTAAAATGCAAGTACATATATTTTTTTAACTCTTATTTTATACATCTTAATTGGAACTGATGATCTATTTTTATAGAGAAACATATGTATTCCATCAATAAAAAGTTAAAGAAATAAAATGTGTTTATACATATAATAATACTTTATATAATAGGATATTAAAGCTATAAACATGACATTAGTGCACGCCACCGATACCAATGCCAAACTAATGTAAAATTGTAAACCTGCTATTAGGCCAAGCAAGAGCCCGCCAAAATCATCCCAAATCGCCTTCTCCATGGGGGATAATTTAAATGGGGTGGTGAATGGGGGGTCTGTCCACCCCCACCAGCCCCATAACAGGTACGCAATGATCCCATCCTTAAATAAAAAGAAATTAGAATAAGTAGTTTACTGCCTTTCCTCGAAGTTCATGCTGAGCACTGAAACCCCCCCCCCTCACTTAATATTTTTAATAAGGCTCTAACCTTGCTAGGCTATACCTACGTAACCCGGTTGGTCTATCCATTACTCAATATAACCTAACCTAACCTGACCTAAAGTTATTAACAAAAAAATAAGAGAAGGACCCCCTCCCCATAATTCTAATTTGTTTTAAAAATGAGAGGGGGCTTATCAGTGTTTAACAGGCACTTTGTGTGAAATCACCGATATTTTCATAATTCATTTGATAGCATTTTTGAATTGACTCATTTATTCAATTGAGACTCTTTAAAATTTATTTGTCTGATATATTCAAATCCGAAGCGCTGGAAAGTGTCATATGTGACGCCATAAAAATACGTTGGTGTGATGAGAGGAGAAGTGGTAAAGAAAACCCCATATAATAGAGATGGATATAAATGTATTTTTACGACCACACACATTTTTTAGCGCTTCATTCCAATCATACTAATTTCTAAAAAATAAATCTCTTATAACTTATTTTAAAAATTAATTACCTCATAATGTAAGAATGTATAAGGGTCTGTGATGTAGGTACTGATTTCTGGCCCATATACCTACAAATAAAATTTAGCATAAACTTTTAGAAGCTAGAAACTATCTATATTAGAATAATTATTCATTAATTCGTTTTTTTTTCTTTCAATTTTGATAATATTTAAAGAAATTTAAACAACCAGCTGCTGAAAAATATTTATTTAAAGTATTGTTTTTCTACAGGGGCTGCTATTCAGCCAGTTAAGTCCAATTGAAATTGTCGCAAAATTCAATATTTTGTTGGGGTAAAGTTGGCGTATAACTTATTTTTCAACGTAACTGAAGGGGATTGGGTGAGAATGGGAGATAAAAAGAGAAGGGGGTTGTGGGAAAATTTTCCTTTCGATTTGTTTGTCAGAATCACATTCCCTTTTCCCTGGTTTTTAATTACAATATCATATCTAATGATTTATTGATAATACCTTCCTCAAATTTGTTTGTTTACCTGAGGATTAAAGATTGGCCATAGGTTTCCCCTGCTAGGTCCCGGCATAACACCAAGTGCTGGAAAAATAATAAATAATAAAATTTGGATGAAAAAATTAACAAGCTTGTTTAATACCAAAATTTTTTGAGATAAGAAAAGCTATCTTTAAAAATAAAATTTGTTTGCTTCAAAGATACCCTGTGATTATCACGTGTGCGCCCGTTCATTCATTTAAAAGTAAAGGTCCTAACATCATTATATTGTCCTTAAATCAGATGAATTTAAATATTTTGTGACTTTTCTTACATAATTTGCTACACTAGTGGTTTTCGCCGCTAGATGTTGTTAATTATGTTTATAGCTAATTGCAAAAATGGTCGCAGGGCGGGGTTTTTTATTTTTTTAAGTTTTGTCAATTTGTCTATGGTGGGTGGTGGTACCCTCCCCCGAAATAGTTATAACACTTCCCGGGACATATTAGAAGCTATCCTGTTAAGGAGAACCCGATCGGTTCAGTGGTTAGCGAGATCCTCTCTTTTTACTTTATTATAAGGATACACAAAAACATAATAGTAATATATTTAATAATTTGAAATAAAAAACCTCCTCTTTGTTGCCAAAATGTATACACCTTCCAACCAATAACATGGTCGGATTATTACTAAACTATTACTGTTCGACCATTTAAATGATTGTACATCTGGTCTTTCTATACATTTCTATTTAATACATTTTTCAGAAGTATAACACAGCTAGATATATAAATAATAAATCCTAAATAAACAGGACAGTACAATTGAAAATTACCTAAAGCAGTTCCACACATGAGGACAGTCTTTGTAAGCGCAACAAAACTTTCATACAGAAAGTCTCTAAAACATGGAATAACAATTAATTCAAAAAAGTAGCATAAAACAAGCCTTGGTTCAATGCCAAGCTTCCAGTGTGGGATAAAAGTAAAGTAATTATGATTCTGATTCTTCGATCCAAAATGGGCCAATAATGAAGCAGCTTATAGTGCCTTATTAAAAATAACGTCATACAATTCAAATGACAAATGATAGGACAGAATACATTATAATGGACCAATGATAAAATATATACTGGCCTATTATTGGTAAATTGTTTTGTATGACGTCAATTTCTAATATGCACTAAAAGCTGCTACAGTAATTATATTCTGATTCTCAAATAATTATGAAACGAGTTAATAACTAATCATTTACCTTAATTTTCCAGGTTGAACTACAATATTTTTAAATATTCTACCTGAAAAACACCAATTAAGTTGATATTTGATAATTTATCTTTTATAACAAACTAGCGGCTTCGCCCCTAGCCTTATAACAAATATTGGTAAAAGTCGAAATTAACATCCGATTTGTGATTCAACACTTTAATTTTTTCTATAATTATTCATGGATCTGAAGGGATAAGACAAAAGAACATATATTGATGTAAACTTTATTTAGATTATGTTAAACAAAATTACCCATTAAGATAAAACTAATTAGTTGAAAAGTTTTTACATTTCAAATCTAGGTTTTTAAAAAAGAAAGTTTTTAAGCCAACAAATAAAATACTTAATTTATAAACTTTGGGTGTCAGCATAATTTTCAGATCAATGTCCCCTCCAATAAGAGAAGAGTCTAAACATAGTCGGGCACAAATTCATATAGAATTTTCTTTAAATAAAAGGGATGCAGGTTCTCTCCTAATGTCTTTGTTAGAATATCAACTATTTTTGTTCCTAAAGATTCTGTGTTTTGTAATTCTTTTGTACTTTGGATGTCGTCTTCACTAGCCTCACTTCTGAACAAATACTGTAATTATTGCTAAGCATTATAGACAATTTTCCGCAGGTAATAAAATTTAAAATCACAAGAGAAATTCTTGTTTAGTTGGCCCCGAAGGATCTACGGCATGGGTAAACAAAACTGGGATTGATTTCATAGCAAATGTCTATTTCAAAATATAGCTGAAGATTGAAGTAAAACAATAGAGGGAGAAGGGAGTAAATAATTATAAGTCCCCACCCCGTGGACCCTGTGCCGACTTTCAATAGGGTCTTTAAATATCAGCCAATAACATCGCAAATATTTGCACAGCCTAGTCGTTACATAAGAGCAGGAGACGAAAAAAAGTCCCCAGCACTGGATCCAGGTAGATTAGATTATACATCTATACTTAATACATTTATTAGCTCAAGATAAAAATATAATATTTCATAAAAAAAGATTATACCAGACAAATGGACGAACGAAAATATACGTAAAAAACTAATAATATTTTTCTTGAAATTTCATTCCCTTAATTCTTCTAAAGATCTTGAAATATCTTCTCCAGTATTTTTAATTTTACTTTCATGTACTTCTTTAAGTTTATGTTCACTAATAATCCTAAAATCATCACTGTGCTTCTCTATAGAGTCACTTATTTCATTGTTCATATCAATGTCTACAGAGTTTTCTAGTTTATTTAAATTTTCTTCTATATAGTTCTCTGCCATTTCTTGGATACCTCTAAAACAAATACGTACATGTTTATAAATATGCATAATAATATGCAGTGAGAGAGGAGACAATGGGCTGTTTATTATACTAGTCCCCAAAGTTTTATAATTCTTTTTTGCCATTGTCTTATCCCTTTAGATCCCTGATTAATATCTCTGTTCACGGTAAATAACAAAGTAAGGCCAGACCTTTATAGTAGCCCCCAAGGCAATCACATACCAATAATTGCAGACAACCAACCCATTTGATTACCCGATCTTTGTCTGGATGTTCTAACTTTGTAAGGTAATAATCTGCACCTGTTTAGGTAATAGGAATTCCCCCCTACTATCACAGATATTTTCTAACTTTAGTTATGAAGAAGTTTGATTAAAATAAACCAATTACCCACAGATTTATTTGACCGTTACCAATCAAGTTCCGTTATATCTATAAGTTTATTATTTGTTAAAGAAGTTTTATTTAGTTTTAGTGGTTAAAAATTTTGGACAAAAATATAAATATTGTCGCTTTTTAAATAACTTACGTACGTATCATTAGCTTTGTTTTTATTTTTTCCTAATGTGTATTATTGATTTTGTTAGTTTGTAAATACATTTGTTTAGCCAATGATAAGCAAACGTTCATTTAAAGACTTTGGGGACTTGTGTAATAAATAGTCTAATGTCCCCCCCTCCTTCCTCCCTGACATACTTTATCCTTATTAAAGAGAGGCGTGAATTTTGGAAATGAATCATCCAATCACATTGATTTAAACAATAGTCTGGCAGCATATTGAGGTGGATAGGGAATTTTGTAGTTTTTGTAGATTATTCAGGTAAAGTTCAGAGATCTTAATAGACAAGACAATCCATATATAAAAGTAACAGGATATCTCTCTGTCTATGTGTGTCTGTCTGTCTGTCTGTCTCTCTGGTAACTTGAGAGATCTTAAGGGATAAGACAATCCTATTATATAAAGTAGTAAGCTTTTTTTTGTATATAGCAAAGGATATCGCTAACCACTGAACCGATATGCTTCTCCTTTAGAGTGAAGCTTCTTATATGCCAAGGGCTGGTTTATAACTATTTTGGGGGAGGGTCTCCCCCCCACAAGAGATATAGCCCCTAGAAAATTTTCTGTTTTTAAAGACTAAAATTCAGGGATAAGGGATAGGAAACCTGGCCATTAATTAGGTCCCGGCCTAGATTCTAAAGGGATATTGCAACTATTACAAATTACTATCAAACTGGCGGACGCTCCCAAGTAGCTATAGCTCTAAACCAATAAGAATCGGCCTGTTTTTAACAACTAATCACCAATTGGCGAAAATTTTAGAAGCAGACAATTCACGCTTGGTTTTTTATTAAATGAATAAGTTAGGGTACAATGTTTGGCACTTTCGATATAAGTAAATGATAATAAAAAACCCATAGAATGCGATAATAACTTCAGAAAAATCGAAGAAAATAGTTTTAATACTTAATTAACGTTTTTAAGTTTTTCTTCAAAAAGTTTAGATAAGATGCCTTTAAAAGTCGTCTATGATTTTGTCAGGGATAAAAATGTAACTTTAAAACAAGAATTACAACATATTTTTTCAATTAGTACAAAGTAAAATTTTGAACATTTTATTGATCAGTATATTTTTTAAAATGTGAAGTAGAAACCTGAATATTTTATCATGAAAATTGTGTTATGATTTGATTGTCTGCTAGATTACAAGAAAAAAGATACTGACAGTACTTGTTGGTTCTTTAAAAATAATTAGGTAGATTACTTTCAGAACCCCTCTTTTTGCAACGTTATTTCAATAGAACAGAGCCGTAGTCTTAGTGTACTCAATATCTAGACAGCCAACCATTGTTTTAGAATTGTTCAATTTTTTTAACTTCTGATAAAAACAGAATTAATGGTATTTTTGTAAATATTATACCTCCAAGAAATGGCTATACTTCCCAATCATATGTTGTGTGATATTTAAGAGGAATTATTTTGATATAATGTCATTAAAATATTCGTTAAAAAAAGTGCTATTCTAGCTTATACTTTACATTTTAATGTGTATGATAATTCAAATAAAAGATAATGAAGATTTATATTATATTTAATTGTTATAATTATAAAGAAAAACCTGGAAACAGTAAAAAACTGACTTTATTTAATTGACGTAGGGAAAATTTTGTCAAATATTTGAATAAAAAAACACTATAAAACAAAATAAATTATTTTTAATATAGTCACAAAAAGGCTTAATGAGTTTAGGAAATATTTCATTCACTAATCATGTCATTTAAACTCTATTACACAGAATACATTGTAAAAA
Organism: Acartia tonsa; assembly: GCF_053477335.1. NCBI lineage: Eukaryota > Metazoa > Arthropoda > Copepoda > Calanoida > Acartiidae > Acartia > Acartia tonsa. Next base: position 30,735,855 of record NC_137264.1, on the reverse strand, counting down.
GATGTTCTTGTTTTAATTTTAAGTAATGTGAAATGCATTTTAATACCTTTTAATGATTTATTTTTTGAAACATCTTTTTATAAAATGTTATTGATTTTTGAAGTTATATGTTAAAATGTTTTTAAATTTTGTTAACATTTTGTTTTAAATGTAGAAAATTGGTAATTCTAAACATTCAAAAAATGATTTTATTAAATTTTCATCACTTAAATTGCATGTTTGATGAAATTTTCAACTGATAATTCAAGAAAAATCGTTTAAGTTTTATTATATTTTACTTTGAAATGTTAAAAAAATATAATTATTGTCAAAAATGTGGAAGTTATACTTTCCTCAAAAAAAGACCTAAAACATGCAAATTAACACGTGTAATGAGATTTTTTTTCTTTCAGGTTTAATTTTAAGTAATTATTGATATTTTTTGTAAAAAGGATTTTATATAAAAAGTTTTAAAACTCGAGTTATGTAGTGGTTCTAAAAAAGGTTGCGAATTTATGCAATTTTCTTGCAAAAAAAATTTTCTAGGATTTTAAAAATAGCAAAGGGTGTTATTAGACGTACTTACAGATACAATTGCAAAGTCATTTTGGCCAAACACTAAAATAAAGTTTTGACATCTGAGGGTCCAACCGTGAATTCTAGAAAAAATAATGATTTCGTCTGCTACTAAAAAATAAATATAAATGGTGTTAGATCACATTAGCTTAATTATTAAATCTGCTTAGAGTTAAACATTAAAAAAGGGCCATATAGAAAAAACAAAAATAACAGGATTATTATTTGGAAAGGAGGTAGCTACGAATTTTCATTTGGTAGTTTATAAATTAGATGTTGTATTTTGAATTTTAAAAATTTAATACGGAATTGATACAACACTTTAACCCTAATATATGTACAATACACAATACAACACAGTACAAATATATCACTACATAATAGTCCAAAGAATACTTGATAGAATGTTACCCAAGTGCATATTAATTTATTTATTTTGAATTTTAATTAGCAATGAAATTTTCAAATAAAATTTTTACTCATTAATAAAAATGCAAATAATACAAACTAAAATCTGTCTGAGGGAAACCCAACGATAGCTTTCTGACAGTTCAAATTACCAAAGTAAAAGATAAAAATATTTTGGGAGAGAAAAAACTTCATTTTAACAAAAGCCATTAATATATAGGTTTATAAAAAGTTATGTTTTTTACTTTAAACTAGCTACCTGAATTTGATTCTATACTTTATCTACACACACACACACAGCTTTTTTATTAGCGTTTTATACGAAGCACTGCGCCATCCCAAAACTGGTTTATTAGGCTAGAAATAGGCCTAGGCTTGAAATAGGCCTGAAATAATATTTTCCTACGTTTCCCATCCCTTATCCCTGCTAAAATTAAATTGATCTCCTAGAGGCCTCTAGGGGAGTAGCCGTTAGTTTTATATAATGTCCTTAATTTACTTTCTCTTTAATGGATGTTGTCATCCTTGTCGAATTCTTTCAATTGCTTTACAAATCATATATGGTATCCTTTAAAAGCTTTTTACACAATGCTTTAAAAGTGGTCACAATTATTTGATTTCATATAGCTTATAACTTATCATTTTTTTTGTGTTAAAAGGACAAAAATAGTTTTTGATTCCAATCCCCCACCCCCAACCATTGCCGGCCTTGGGTGTACACAAATTAATTGTCCATTGTCTTATCCATCTGAACCCTAGCATGCATGTAATCTGTAAAACCATTGGAATGTTTCTCATTGGTTGACTTATCAACATTGGGGACTTTTATTGAATTTGATTGGTTTGTTCATTAGGCTTAGGTAAATCGTAATAAATATAATTTAGGTGGATGTATAAACCTGTTTAAAACAGACAATCAATCTTTTCAGATTTGTTTTACACACAAGCGGCTTTAAATTTAAGGCTTTAAGACCCCAAAACTTTATGGGAGTGATTTCTCTTGGGCGGGTGGTGGTAATCTCCCCCCAAATAATTCTAAAACAAATCAGGATCTGTGAGAAGCTACCCTGTAAAGAAGAACCATATCGGTTTTATAGTTAGCGAGATCCTTCGATACACACAGATCCTGTAACTTTGTTATAAGGATTTACCTTAAAATACTAAAAACTGAAACAATATTTCTGTTCTCCAAGTCTTCAATGTTCTGAATTGTCTTTTCATGGGTTAAATTTAGATTTTTTGCTAGTGTTGTATCTTGTCCATAGGACAAAGGATCTCCAGCGGCAAGGGGATCTCCAAATGTGATATTTTCTGGCAGGATTGGCTGTAATGTCCCTCCCCCGAACATTTCTAAATTTGTTTCCATTTTGTCTGAAATAAATATTTATGTCAATATTTTAATACTTTTTGTGAAATAGATTTGTTCTATGAAGTATTTCTTTCTAGGCTTGAGTTTTCAAATATATGTACATTAGTGGCTGTGCCCCTAGTATCTAGGGTCTATATATTCAAAGGGAAGGGCTGAAAAATGGCCTAAAACTATACCCAGACTTAGTTATAAAAATAAAACCATCTCAGGACCTAAGAAGGCGAACCATATTGGTTCAGAGGGAATCTACAGATAATAAAAGCGCACTACTTTATAAAATATGATTATGCTATAACTAACGGCTGCGCACTTAGCTTACTGGGATGGGGGGTGGACAGTAAAATACCCTAAAAACATTAAAGAGACTTGAACCATACTTTGACCTATGTCAAGCTACCCTAAAAAGGAGAACTCAATAGGATCAATGGTAAGGTACTTACAAAAAAAACTTAATATAACGAGAAAAAGTTTTTTTTCTTTAATTCTACTGTATTATCATTTACTCTTCATTTCTTTAAAAAATGCGATACAATATTATAGCTGCCCTTACGTTGAATATAAATGTATTTATTGACCTATGTTAAAAATAATAATATTGTTTATATCCTGATTGAAACTGAATAATTTGAGACTGTCTGCAAATTGTGCGTTAGTCAGTCAGAGATTTTGAGGGATTAAACGAATGTATAATATACATCCCCAATGATAAAGAACAAAAATATAAAGGTTGGATTTTAAATTCTTCGAGGCACAACTGAAAAAATATTGGTAGCTTGTTGATGCTATGCTAGTAAGCGTTCATTATCTATCCATCCTTCCTGAAGGATTACGCTTTTTGCGTCAATTACTTCATGGTCAACTGAAGAATAAAGAATAAAAAGAACACAAAGTTCTTAAGTAATTTTTCAATATGTATAAAGATTTTGTTGAGAGTATTTAGAGATAATTTTGCAAATATAATTAATTACAATAGAATTTTCAATATAGCTCTTTTCTTTAATTTAGTAATGTTATAATTGTCCTATCAATTCCAAACATTGCATGATGATTCCCATAGGAGTTAGGTACGAGTTAAAAAGCGAAGTAACTCTATAATCGTTACCAGAAAGTCCGTACGCCCATTTTAAACATGTTGCTTTTTAACATTTTTAACAACAAATCTTTATGTATGATAACATTATCCGATTGGTCTGATTTTTGAAATACCGATTCCAAGGACAGCTAAGTACATTGTTATACGCGAAGTATCTCTATAATCAAGTCCTGAAAATGTAAGCATGTCCTTAAACAATATCCTGTATTTAAGCAGTTTTCAACAGATTTACTTGTTATTTCGTTTTAATTTATATTCAAATTATTCAGTTCTGACACTATACAACTGTTAATTTTCGTTTTCAGCGCTTCGCTTTCATGTATGTTGTCATGCTTGTTATAATACGATTTTAGAGAAAACTATTATTGTAACTTAAATGAAAGCGAAGCTCTACAATCAGTCGGAAACAAACATAAACACTTATAAAGGCTAAATAAGCAGAATATCAATATATAATTCTACACAAAATTGTACTTAAACTTGTTGCAAAATTGCTAAATACAGGATAACGTTAAAGGACATCCTTAGCATCATAATGTTTTAAATGGACTTTCGAGTAAAGATTATTGAGTTGCTACGTTTTCTAAATCATAGCCAACTTTTACAGGAATCATCATGCAATCTCTAAATATAGCTAAAAACCATCCCAGACCCTATGCTATGATAATTAATTGAAATATTGGCCTTAAAAAATAATTAATACAAAATTTGCATTAAAATAATTTATTTTGGCTAATATAACAACTTCCAAATTTTAATATTTTACCAAACCACTAGTGCTAACAAGGATGACAATATTTATAAAAACGAAGCTCTGAAAAGGAAGCATCAACACTTACAAAACTGCTTAAATACATGATACTGTTTAAGGACATAATATTTCTTGGACTTGATTATAGTGATACTTTGTTTATGAAATTGTACCTTGTAGTTGGAATCAGTATCCCTTAAATCAGATGAATAGGATAATTTTGACATACAAAACTTTGTTGACAAAAATTTAAAAATCGGCTTGTTTGAAATGGACGCACGGACATTCTGGTGAAAATTAAAGAGTTGCTGCGATTTCTAAGTCGTGCCTAACTGCTATAGGAATCAACATGCAAAGTTTGAAATTGATAGGACAATTTTTACCTGTTTAAGTGAACTAAAAGAGCTAAACGTTACGGTCGGACCGACCCTAATTAAAAAACATCTTCGCTTTTAAAAATTGTATTCTAACACGGCATATTCATACATTTAATTTTATTATAACTTGGATAATTGGCTAGTTATATGGATTTTAAGTAGCGAAGCTTTTCTACATTTTACGTTGATCCGTCTCAAAGTAATAATCGTTAATTTAGGCATGTTGGAATTTATATCACATTTTTATCATTTTATTTTAGGAAGATTTATTCCTAGTAAGATAAGGCACAATTTTAAGAAACAAAGCATCTCTATAATAAAGTTTAAAATGTTAGCATGTTAAAATTAAGCAGCCTGTATTTATCAACTTAGAGATAGATTTATACAGAATTGTTGGACAGGCTTCATTTGTTAGATTAGTTAAGCTTCGCTTTTATGGCTATGATGGCATCGTTGTTTAATTTATTTTATAACGCATAGTACTAGGTTATCGAAGCAGAAAAACATATGCAAATTCTTTTAAAAATCCGATGCGTTTACGTAAGTTTTAGTCATTTGATTAGGAATCAAGTTTTATTTTTGTATTTGTACATCATTTAATATGTACTATTTGATTCGACACCGAATTAATACCTCATTCGAAGTTTCAACATTATTAACATTATTTTATTGATGGGTTTCAAAATTTCAATTATATATGTTAATTACAATCTAAAGAATGTGTAATCGTCAGCAGGGGAGGATGGGACATTGGACTGTAAATTGTAACGGTACCCAAAGTCTTTAGTACAAGTAAAGTTTTCATCCAATAATTTTAATTCATAAAAGATTTAGTTTTTCTATCATAGCTGCGCTACTTATGGGCACAGCTGTCATTGTTTTACTGTCAATTTGATAAGAATTAAACTGTACAATCAGAGAAATAAATTTGATCTGTCAATTGGACATAAAATAATTTTGATCTTAACAGTGTTTACAATACTCTTCCTTAAAGGGGTGGAATCACTTCCGACAAAAAATCTTATTTATCATTATACTAGCGGCTCCGCCCCTAGGAGCCCCTAAGGCCTCTGACGGAACGAGTGGGAGGGGTATTTCGGACCTTATCTTAGTATGAAAAGAAAATATTAAAACGTATTTTTTGGGGGGGTGGGGGAAGGGGGGCTGTATTTATTCCAAGGATGATTTCTTTTGAGAGGGGTGACGTTGCCTCCCCAAAATTTTTATAAACCTTCCCAAAATAGGAAGCTTCACTGTAAAGTAGAATGATAGAATTGGTCCAGCAGTTAGCGAAATATTCAGCTACAAACCGATAGACATCTTGTTACTTTAATATATGTAATTCATCAGTTTTACAAACTCAAAGGAACATTTCCCCTCTGCTTAACTTTCTTGAATAAATATTAAACAACCCCGAATTTTTGTTATTTTGTCTTTTAGCTAATATGAAATACATTAAATTTATTAGGAAACTATTGTACAACTTCTTTAACTCTTCTTTACACTTGGCGATTCTGCACGATATTACGATGACAGACACACACAGTATAGACCAACAAAGTTCTAAAAGTACAACTTTAAGTTACCGTTTCCAAAAGTTCAACTTGTACTTGGTTGTTGTTTTCTACATTCAACTGGTCCTAATTATACCTTCTTATAAAAAGCTGAAGCTTTTTAAGTTGCCTGTAAAAAATGACGCCATACTGGCCTACCATTGGTCAATACAAATGTATACTGGCCTGCCATCATTCAATTAAAATGTATAATGTCCTGCCATTGGTAAATTAGTCTGTGTATTGGCCTATGATTGTTGATTTTTTTGTATGATGATATTTTTTATGCACTATAGAGAGCTTTTAAAAAGCTATCTTATATTGTTGTACATATTTCTATTTTGTTTCTAAATTTACTAAAGAAGGTGTATCAACTTTTTTTTTATAGCTAGCCGGTTCTTTTAGTAAGTAGTAGATGTAAAATTTTTCATAGAATTCAGATATGCAATCGGTTTTTTTTGTAGACCTCTTATTTTTAAAGTAATTTAAGTTTTTAAAAAAAATAATTAAGTCAGTTTTAAGGTACTAAAACGCAACAAAATAAAAGAAGAAAATGGCCAGTAAGAACAAAAATAGTAAGATCTTTAATTTGACACCTTACTTTTAAAATTCTGTTGAGTAATTATTGAAAAAATCTATTTTTTTAACCTCGGTTTAATAAAAACTTTAGACCTAAATATTTTCTCAAACAGACATAAAAAACATGGGTTCATATATACCTTTAGAATCAGAAAAATATTACGAATCCATTGTAAGCAAAATTGAAAAAAAGTAAAAAAATAAAAAAATAAATAAATGGCCAATTATATTTTTTGTTCAGGCAACACTATCGTCTTCCCTTTTTTACCCCCTCTTTACCCCCTCTTTACCCCCTTCCCATTTTTATACTCAATTCAAGAATTAAGACGTTGCCTGTACAATATAATATGATATTTTCATATAATTCCTTTTATTGTAGTTTATATACTATATTGTAAACTTTTTTTTTCAATTTTGCTTACAATGGATTCGTAATATTTTTCTGATTCTAAAGGTATATATAAACCCATATTTTTTTACCTGTGAAATAATAAAAGTAAGTTCAAAGTTTTTATTCTCATGGGTTTAAAAAAATCGATTTTTTCAATAATTACCTGACAGAATTGAAAAAGTAAGGTGTCAAATTAAAGATCTTACTATTTTTGTTCATAATGACCATTTTCTTTCTTTTTTTTGTTGCATTTTAGTACCTTAAAATCGACTTAATTATTTTTTAAAAAAACTTAAATTACTTAAAAAATAAGAGGTCTACAAAAAAACCGATTGCATATCTGAATTCTATGAAAAATTTTACATCTACTACTTACTAAAAGAACCGGCTAGCTATAAAAAAAAATAGTTTATACACCTTCTTTAAAAATCAATCCCGTCTTTCATAAAATAACATGTTTAATCAAACTGTGTTGATCACTCTATGTTTATTTGATTCTAGGAAGTTGTAAAACATATATACATATAAATATTTAAATTAGCCACAAGAATAAAGTTTATTGACATTATGGTTGGTTATTAATCAGTAGGGATGGAGCAGACATTGGGCTGGTTGAGGTTATTACACTGGTCCCCAAAGTTTAATAATAACGTTTTCTTATTGGTTGGCTTGACAACTTTGGGGACTTTTACTGAATTTTTATTGGTTTCTTCGTTAATTTGAGTGTCCAAACGTTTCAACCACTAATTGTAACCTGCAGATCCATTATACCTGTAGATCCCTGGTTATAAGAAGTAATGAAATTTTTTATAATTATTAATTAGTCAATTTTATATAATAATTTTTTAGCTTTTAATCAGATTATACCAACAATGAAATCACAAAACTTGTTGTTTGGGGGCAACATATAGTAGAATTGACAAACTTTATATCTGTCCCCCAAATATATTTTAGATTTATTTCGCTTGTTAGCTATACCTTATTCCTGATATAATATAATATTTTTATTTTAAAATATTGATTCCTAGGATGATGGGGCACAACATTAAAAATGAAGTATCCTTATTGTATAATATCTGGTATAAGATCCAAGTAACAATAAATCTAGTGTTATACTGGTTTGTTTAAATCTCTAATAAAAATTCGAAGATGGGTTATCAAACTTAAAAATAAACAATTAATTTGTTAAATATGTTTCCCTTTCCTTGAAAACCCTAGACAGACATTGCTTGGTTTCTGAATAAGAATCACAACACAATTCAAAGCATAAGTGGGCTAAAACTACATATATAGCGTTACTTTGCTTATTAGCAGCGTTAGACATTAAGCAACGTAAGATATACACCAGTTTGTGTATTCAATAGCATAGTGTTTCTTAAATTCTTTCTTTTAGCAAATAATATAATCCGTAGCAGTAGCGTAACTGTTAACTTTGTCCACTTTCTGTCAAGAATTTGTGAATTTCGAGTCCTAACAATACTGCGTTTTACTAGAGAATTTTAAATTGGTATTTACTGCTGATTTGGTTCATAAACAGGCGAAACTAAATACAATTCACAGTTAGAGCTTTCAGACAAAGGTCGTGCTATTGGATGTCTGTTGGATTAAACTATAGAAAGGAGACATAGAAATATGTAAAAAGATTAGATATATTTCGAATATTTTGGTTGTTTTTCTTTTAGGCTTTTATTATATATAATAATAGTAGTATAGATATGTGTATTCTCAGCCGCACATGTTATACATACATTATCAAACAATAAAAAAAGCATACTATTACAACAGCACAAACTATTCCTTACTCGTGGTTCTACTTTCACAAATTACCCCATATACTAATTTGCTATTGTGAATCACTGTGATACTTAGCGGAAGTGCATGCACACTCGCGGTATATAACGTCCTTGAACTTGTATATTGGGATGTTATATCCCTTATTATAAACCTTGGTACGTTCATGTGCATACTAACTAGGATAATTATGTTCATAACACAGAGAGAGAGAGAGGACAATGGGCTGTTTTTTACATTAGTCCCCAAAGTTTTATAATAACGCTTTCTTATTACTTGGCTTCACAACTTTGGGGACGTTCAAACGTTGCAACCATTAATTCTAGAAGGGGTAATTTTGTGTATCATCATTGGGGATGTACTTCAATTCATAGGCCATTGTCTTATCCCTTTGATTTAATTTACAGAAACATATATTTTTAATTTATCAACCAGGACATTCTGATGTGGAGACGGATAAAGTAGCCATGCTGTTGAAATTAAAGAGTATCTTTGCTCCCAACAATGCCCTTTTGAAACTTAACCCTAAGAAATAGTACCTATGTAGAAAACAGACTTGGTTAAGCTTTAAACATGTGAGGTATTGATTATAGATGTACAATTTGTATTTACTTTTGGGTATCACCTGAGAGTGAGAGAGAGAGGTGACAATGGGCTGTTTATTGCATTAGTCTCCAAAGTCCTGTAATAAAGTTTTCTTATTTGTTGGCTTAACAACTTTGGGGACTTTTGATTGGTTGGCTCAATAAGTTGAGTATTTTAACATTTCAAAAATCATTTCTAATTTCAGAAGAGGTAATTTTGTGTATCACCAGTTGTGATGTACATCCACTTATTAGGTATTGTCTTAGAGACCCCTGGTTATATTCTCTTCATAATAATCATTCAATGATAATAAACACTATATAACAGTAAGAAACATTATAGCTACAGTCTGTCCGTTTGTTTGTTTGTACCAATGGAAATTCTAGAAATATTTTTTCATTCTTTTTAAAACTAAAATTTAAGGTGGTGGGTTGAAAGTTCACCCGTTTTCTCACATATGGTGCCCCTAGAGGCTTCCAGGGGGCGAAGTTATTGAATCCACTGATCACGCAGGTCAAACGATTGTATGCGGATAGAGAAACTTTGAAGATACTGTAGAATATTCAAATTATTATGAAATAGCTGCGTTGCTAAAAAAATATTTAGTTTGAATTAATCCTCTAATTTACATCTCTATTGTAAATTATAAAGCGTACTTATTCAAACATCGTAAATAGTTCCCACCCGCCAGTAACCCCCACCACCACCACCACCCATCCCCAAACCCGTACATTCATTTACTTTCATATATTATTGCAATTTGCGTTTATGATTTGGAATTTGGGAATAGAAAAATGACTTGCTATAAAATATATTTATTGAATGGTCGACAACAGAAACGAAATTATAAGTTATAACCTGTGGGGTTAATTTCTTTCTTTTTGTTCATAATTTAAAAAAAGGCAGTAAATCCGTGTGTTTCTGTTAGCTTTTTTCGTTAATTGAAACATGTTAGAATTATCCTATCGATTTTAAACTATGCATGAAGATTCCTATAACAGTTAGGTATGATTTAGGAAGCGTAGAAACTCTACAATCGTTACCAGAAAGTCCGTACGTCAATTTGAAACATGCAGATTTTTAACTTTTTTGACAACGATTTTATGAATGATATAATTATCCTATTCTTCTGATTTTTAGAATAATGATTCCTAGGACAATCTTACAAGCAAAGCATTTCTATAATAAAATTATAAAAATTAAAGTATGTTTAGACTAATACATAAGAAAGAGAGAGAGTGAGAGAGCGAGAGAAAGGGAGATAGTATAGAGAGAGAGAGAGAGAGAGAGAGAGAATGAGAGAGAGAGGGAGAGAGAGAGAAAGAGAGAGAAAGAGAGAGAGAGAGAGGGAGAGTGAAAGAGGGAGAGTGAAAGAGGGAGAGTGAAAGAGGGAGAAGAGTGTGAGAGCAATACGGACGTACAGATAACCTCTGCTTATGTGTATCTGCGCTACTAATCAATCAGCGGTTTTATATAAACTCGGAAAGTTTATTAACATTATGAAAGGAAGTTGAATAGTATGATAGGCTAGCTAGGGTGTGTTCTGTTTCGTGTATTATTATTGGCGGCTGTGCCATCCCTTCCGCATATTTTCATACCACAAATAGTTTCATAAACTGCGAATAAAGACAAACTAAATAAATACATTTGGTTGATTATGGAGGGATAAGACAATAGCTAATAAATAATTACCATCCCCAATGATGATAAACAAAATTAGCCGTTCTGTAGATTACAATTGATGATTGAAACGTTTGGACACTCAACTTAATGAACCAACAAATCAAAATTCATTAAAACTCCCCAAAACTCGTTTAGTCATCTCTAATAAGAAAATGTTATGATAAAACTTTAGTTAATATACAGCCCAAAAACTGCTAAACTTGTTCTGTAAAAGTATTTGGATGTCCTGATGGCTTAATAATGTAATATATTTTGCGGAATTAATATAACACCTTACTGGTTATATTATCAGATCATTATACAACTTATTAACTATCAACTTTAGAATGGAATCTTTATGCTATAGCGTTTCAAGCAATTTTGTGTTTGTTCATTTGTTGTCATTGAGAAAATATGGGGGGGGGGGGTTGGATATCCCTATTGAGAGATATAGCTCCTAGAGATCTAAAGGATAATAAATCGATGTAAATCCCCTATGAGGATACACAAAATTACCCCTTCTGTATATTAAAATTACTGGTTGAGACGTTGAACATTTTACTTAATTAACCAACCAATCAAAATTTACTAAAGTCCCCAAAGTTTATAAGCCAGCGAATAAGAAAACGTTCTTATAAAACTTGGAGCACTAGTGGATTAAACAGCTCATTGTCCCCATTCTCTCTGTATAGTTCCTGTAAAAAAGTATCACAGCTCGTTTGAAGGTGCTTTGACTTTTGTGTCAGAACCTAAATTGGGACATAGTGCATTTCATTACCCTAGTTTAGGTAACTTCATTTCACTTTTCAATAAAATCTAAAATGCAGCGGTTTTTCAAAAAATTAAATTTGAAAATTTCAAGTTCAATTTTCACCCACTAGGAGTTACCGCATAATCATGATAAGAAAAGCAAAGATTATTTATTTAAAATTTTAAACAACTTTGCTTTTATAAAGTTCTTCATAAAACCACTCCTGAAGTGAGTTAATTAATGGCCATTTTTATCAATTGCTTTGCTAAGGTCACGGAAATTCAGCCTTAAATAAATCATATATAGAGAGATTTTATGACTGACTTTATAAAAGCAAAGTTATTCAAAATTTTAAATAAATAATCTTCGCTTTTCTTGTCATGATTATGCAATAACTCCTATTGGGTGAAAATTTAACTTGAAATTTTTAAATCTAATTTTCTCAAAAACCGCTGCATTTTAGATTTTATTGAAAAGTGAAATGAAGTTACCTAACCTAGGGTAATGAAATGCACTATGTCCCAATTTAGGTTCTGACACTAAAGTCAAAGCACCTTCGAAGGCACTGTGGTATCTTTTTAATTCTCCCTTATTTTGGGGGGTATTTTTCTATACTTTATCTTAATGCAATTAGTTCAGAGTTACTCTGGAGAATAGCCTAAAACCTAGCTGAGCCGTATTTCAAAAGTACTGACTACCACACTTTTATCTTTGATTATTTATTATTAAATCTTAATTGGGTTGTACAAGCAAATAGTGTCCCAACTTTTCCACCAATACTTATAATAAATAAAATTTATCATGATTACATTTATTTATTATGCAATGTATTATACTTTAAGATCTCTGATTTACCCGGTAAATATGACAGTTATACTGAAAGAAAGGAGGGTCAGACGGACAGACAGACAGACATATATAAAAGCTTGACCACTGAAACAAACAAACTAAAAGCAAACAAATTTATTTGCACAATATTTGTTTGTATTGTTTATTATACTCATATTAGAGTACACACAGAAATGTCAATTATGTCCCAGAGAGAGAGAGGGGACAATGGGCTGTTAATTACACTAGTCCCCGAAGTTTTATAATGGCGTTTTCTTATTCGTTGGCTTAGCAACTTTGGGGACTTTGGTGAATTTTGGCTGGTTGATTCATTAAGTTGAGTGTTTAAACGTTTCAATGACTAATATTAATCTACAGAAGGAATAATTTTGTGTATCATAATTGGGGATTAACATTAGTCTATTGTCTTATCCCTTTAGATCCCTGATTTTGTCCTATTTAAACGTACGAAACGGAGCGGTAGGGGGATGTAAACTCAGCGCCCACTTAAAATTGAAATTAAGAACGCCTACATTTCTCTTTTAAACCCTTCAAAGCCCACTGACAAAACCCTATGCACGCCATTGATAATGAGACACGGGCGAACAGACAAAGTTTGTTATGAAGTAGCCTCACTGAGATTCATAAAAATCTACCTATTGAAATTAGATCATTTAAGCTGAAAACAAAAAATGCCAAAAAATGATAAATAAAATACAATTAAAATAATAAAACAGAAAGACGCAAATGACAGAAAAATGCAAAATAAAAGAGAAAAATTAACTCTAAATGATATCTATAATTTTATTACATTCTTTTATTTTGTCAATTTGTCGCTTGAACATTGAACAATGCATATTTGTTTTAAACCTTCTCAAATTGTACATATGTTTGCATTTGTAGGGGAAATCAGGGGTAAAGGGATAGGATATTGAAAGATTATTAAAAAAAATAGTCTTTAACTAATTTTCCTTTATGGCAGAAATTGCTTTAATCCATGGACTAACTAGGGACACTTGAGGGAAGATGATATGGGTTAGTTAAGAAACAAAGAAAGTTTGTTCTTTTCAGAGGTATTTTTTCTAGTGACAGTTTCTCTTAAAATAGCCATAAACCTTCCCTGGACCTATGAGAAGTTTCACACCGAAGGAGAACCATGTCAGTACACAGTCTACAAATCTTAAACAACAGACAGACATACATCCTGTTACTTTTATATAAGCAGTGGCGTCCAAGCTTTTTATTTTGGGGGGGGTAAAATTTGTTTAAGGGGGGGTAATTCGGTTTTTGGGGGGGTAAAATGGCGCGCCGCAAATTTTTTTTACCCCCCCCAAAATTTTTACCCCGGGGGTAAAATTTGCTTGGGGGGGGGTAATTACCCCTCCTGAAATCTGTTGGCAGCAGGGGTAAAATTTGTTTCCCCCCCCCAAAATTTACCCCCGGGGTAAAATTTTTGGGGGGGGTAATTTAAATTTTATCAAAAATTTAGTATTAAAAATGCGCGCGAAGCTCGCAAATTTTTTTTTTGTTAGAGATTTTCTATTTTGGGGGGGGGGGTAAATACCCCCTCCTAAATGAAAAAAATTTCGTTTGGGGGGGTAATCGCCCCATTACCCCCCCCCCCCCCTTGGACGTCTATGTATATAAGGATTTGTATTTTCAAAATATTTTGTGTTAATTTTTATAAGCACCCCAGATTTCCTAAAATAGTAACTTTAACTGTAGTTAGAAAGACATCGTAATAAAAATAAATACAATCCTATTAAACAAAAGTAATAAGGTTTTATGTCGGTCCATTAAGATTTCGTATTCTAATTTATAAAAGACCAAAATTATGACATCCAGATGATTTTATTAAAAATGACACAATAAAGTATTATTAAGTAAAAAGAGCCAAATTGGCCAAAATAAAAATAAATATTTAGTGAAAATTTCTCTACCTTTATTCATACGTATTTCTTTTTTAAAAAGTGTGCTGAAATCTTAATAAGAAAAAGCTGATGTACATCCCTATAATGATGACAAACAAAATTGTTCCTTCTGTAATTAATATTATGGATAGAAAAGTTTGAACCAATAAATCACAATGCAATAAAAGTACCTAAATATACGTGTTTTTTTAAACTTGAGGTACCATAAATTAGTTTACAGTCCAATATCTCCTCCCTCCCTGTGTCAATACTACTATATAACAAGAATTAAAGGAAAATTCCATGATAAGAATTGATTTAATGTTTAAATCTACAAAATGGATGTCATCAACAATATCAAGAATAAAAACATTTAACAATATATAAGTAAGTAATTTTAATTATTATTATTTTGAAAATCATTAAGAAAAAATCAGAGATTTAAAGGGATAAAGCAATGGTCGATAAATTGATGTACATCCCCAATATGGTTAAACAAAATTACCTCTTTGGTAGATTAAAATTAGTGGTTGAAACGTTTGAACACTCAAACAGCCAACCAATCAAAATTCATTTAAGTCCCCAAAGTTGTTATGCCAACGATAAGATAACGTTATTATAATCGTTGGGTACTAGTGTAGTTAACATCCCATTGTACTCTCTCTCTTTGAGAAAAGGTACTAGATGTATATTTGACATATGTATTATTTAGTCGGTTGTATTTCTGTCAGTTGTGGATGTATTATTGATAGCAGAAGCGTGCGGAAGGGGAATGCCAACACCTCCTCCCACTTAATATTGAAATTGGGAATTTTTTCACTCCCCCCCCCCTCTGGTGAATTGCTGTGAACGCCATTGATTGACAGTATAATTATTATTGTATTTTTTTGGTTGTAGTTTTAATATTTTTTGTCAATTTTAAAGCTAAAGTTCAACTTGTCACGAATGCATAAATACATTTAAAAACGTACTGACGAAAAAACACCCGTTGTACATTTGTCTAATCTAGATGCACCATTGGGAGTATCTCTATTGGGATAAGACGATGACCGATAAATTGGTGTACATCCCCAATAATGATGCACAAAATTACCCCTTTTGTAGATTAAAATAAGTGGTTAAGATGCTTGGACACTGATTTAATGTTCCAACAAAATACAGTAAAAGTCCACATGGTTGTGAAGCCAGCGAAAAATGAAACATTGTATAAAACTTTGGGAACTAGTAATAAACAGCCCAATATCACCTTCCTCCCTGGTTAAAAGTGCAATGGTTTGGAAATATCTAAAAGTATATCTCAGACTTAAGCAAAACCAGATTTAATCCTAGTAAAACATTACTAGATAAATACCCCCCCCCCCCCACCCTTATCTATGTTTTTAATACTTCAATACTTTTTTTGTAGCCCTGGGAAGCTCTGACCCTATGGGGCTCTATTGGACCTTAGCAACTTAACATAACCCAACTTTAAATGTATTTTACTTCCAAAATTGTAGAAAGGAAGTTGGGGGTTCTATTTTCAATTAGTGGGATACTGAAATGACATTATATATCGAACTGAAGGTAAAAACTTTAAATACTTTAAATATTTCTTTGTCTGATATTAAAATCGGAAACAGAAGACACGTAAATATATAAAAGCAGCACATAGCTACTCTACAACTAGGATAATATTGGTTTATGACGTCTTATCCTGTTTTATAGCCAAAGCATTCTACTACCCAATAATTATTGTCACACGCCTAGTTTAGCAAATTAAAAAATAATATTATTTTTTAATTAAAATTCAATTGAGCAACTAAAGTAGGCGGTTCTTAAATAAATCATCAAATTAATTTTGGGTTGTTTTGTGTTACTATTATAAAGCTGTAAACAAGGACAAATATTTATTGGTTGGTATTCATTCATGTCAGCAAATAAATAAATCCGCTAATATCACAATAATAATATTTTTGGCTTTTGTCAAGAAGGAAAATCTATTAATTTTATAATAGGCAACATCGCAAAGAATAAAAAAAGAATACCCTAAGCACAAAAAAATATTAATAAAGCCAAATATTTTAAATTAAACTTGTAGAAGTAATACTTTAGTAGTCATTACTACAATTAGCGATCGTACTTTTTAAACTTTAGTACAATCTCGGTCAACAGAGTGCATTTGGATTTTTTTCCGTTAGAAAGATAACAAGTACCCAACGCTTTTAGGCATTTTGTAAATAATAAATAAGTTTGGTTAAAATCTAAAAATACACCAATAACGTATAAACACTAAAAAAAAAAAAAAAAATAAAATGCAGGTTGATACCAATCATACCAATATTTTAAAGTGTACACTTTTACAAGGAATGTACAGTCAGGGATATAAAAGGTTTAAGACAATGGCCAATAAACTAATGTACATCCCCAATTATGATACACAAAATAATCCCATAATATAGATTATAATTAATGGTTAAAACGTTTTAACACTCAACTCACTTAACCAACAAACAAAATTCACTAAAGTCCTCAAAGTTGTTAATCCAACTAGCGCAATAAACAGCCGAATGTCCACTCCCTCCCTGTAAAAATGTACACTTCACAAGGAATGTAGAGTACAATGTACAATACATGTTTTTTTATCAGCAATCTTAGGTCAAGTGCAGTTCACGGTAAAATGTTCATCATATGCTTTAGTTTTACAATCCTTATACTAAAGTAACAGGATGTCTGTCTGTTTGTCTGTGTGTTTGTACCAAAGGATCTCGCTGATCGGGTTCTCCTTAACAGGGTAGCTTTTCATAGGTCCCGGGAAGGTTAATAACTATTTTGGGGGAGGGTACCACTACCCTCTCAAGAGAAATCACAAATAAATCGTGTTTTTTTATGCAGAGAGATTTCAACGCAACATAGATAGGTATCGTAGAGACTTGAACGCAACCTAGATAGGAATCCTAGAGACTTAAAAAAACATTTAAAGTGCCACTAGAGGCCTCTAGATGCGTAGCCGCTAGTTATTGAAATAAAGTGAAATGAAAAAAAAAACATTCCAACTACAGTATTTAGGTTGAGGACGATTTCTCTTATTTGATATGATATTTGTTGGTCAAAAAAATGAATAAAATAATATAATGATTTATACTATTTTTCCATGGACAGTAAAAAGGAAAATTTTCAGATTAATGTTAAATCCCGGGCCAATAAAACTGATTTTAATTTAATGGTTTTTATTTCCTTTATTATTCTTGGAAATTGTCTGTAATACAATACGTAAATGATGTCTCAGTATGGCTCAGAAACGGTTCTTATCCAGCGGATATTAATGGGTTTGAAAATCGCGCTGGACATTGTTTTTTTTCCGTGTATAAAATATAATAATATGACTTTTCATTAAATATGTACACAGTGTTAGATTTAAATTCAATTTGTGAAATATACAAATACAATGTGCACATTTAGACTATTTCATTGATTTATTATACATAATTGGAAAGAAAGTTTCTCTACAAATGACATTTGTTAGTTGGTCCACTAGCCACTGAACCGATACGGTTCTCCTGTATAATGTAGCTTCTCATATGTTCCGTTAAGGTTTATAGTTATTCTGGGGAATTGTACAACCACCCTCCACAAAAATTTTTCCCCCCCTAAATTATTTTACTCACTTTTTTTAAACAAAAAAATGGGGGAGGGGGGGGTCGAATTTAAGCCCCCGTCACCTAATGTACACCTAGAAGCGACTATGGGCACATTAACCCCTAGTGTAATTTATATTTGGATGTCATGGATGCAGTCATCCTTGTTTACATTAAATATAAATTTTCTTAAAGTTTATACTTTTTCACACATATAAATATAAAGTCTAAAAAAAAAAATTACAAAAGAATTACAAAGAAATATTTGAAAAGTAATCAATCATATTATATTCACGACGAGGAAATACAAACTGTCCCAATTTTGTATAACTTTTGCGGAACATGTTCCCATTACGTCATATTTTTCATTCCCGAAAAAGGGAAGGGGGAAAGAAAAAAAAGGGAAGGGGGGAAGAAAAAAGAGATGGGAGAAAAGGGGGTTTTCCCCATCTCTTTTGAAGAGATTTTCTTCCCCCCTTCTCTTTTTCGGGAAAGAAAAATATGACGTAACTGGGACTTGTTCCGCAAAAGTTATACAAAATTGGGACAGTTTGTATTTCCTCATTCACGACTACTAGCGGGTTCGCCCCTAGAGGCCTATAGGGACACGTAAAATTTTTTCTTTTCAATCTATTTTAAAATCAGCTATTTACCAAAAATATTTTTTTTGCCGATAGATGGTGTTAGCTAATTGAAAAAATGTCCGCGGGGCGGCGTTTTTTATCTTTATTTTTGTCGATTTCTCTGGGAAAGGTGGTGGTACCCTCCACAAAAATAGTTTTAAACCTTCCTGGGACATTTGAGAAGCTTGATATCTGTACGTCTGTCTGTCCGTCTGTCTGTCCATCTGTCTCTTAAGATCTCGGTAACCACTGAACCGATCGGATTCTACTCTTCAGGGAATATACCTACTGGTCCTGTGGTGGTTTTAGGCTATTTTCTTGGGGCGTGGGACACCCCAATCCCCCCCAAAAATAGAAAAATTCCCCTTCATTCTTTTTTATATGATGTTATATGATGAAAGATGAAGATCCTCAATTTTTTTTTGATAATGCATATGATGAAGATCCACCACATGTACTACAGGGGCGAAGCCGCTAGTAAGGTTATAAAGCGTTTGTAACTAATATAATATCGACAGACTTGTAATATTTCAAAGAAACTATGACTACACTATACACTTATGTAGATAAATTAATTCAACGAAATTTTGAGGAGAAAATGACTGCTTACACCCAGGCCCATTATTCTAACAATCAATTCTACAAAAAATCACGAAACCTTTGAAAGTATGGTGAGGTATATCTTGTTTTTTTTAATGTAACTGAAGAGGAATGGGTAAGAAGGGGAGGAAAAGGAGAAGGGGGTTTGGTGGCAATTTTCCTTTGGAATTGTTTGTCAGAATCACATTCCCATTTCCCTGCTTACACCAAGAAAGTAACTGTCTTAATTGGCAGACAGACTGGATAACTTATGAGCAAATTACATAATTAAAGAGTAGCTTTGCTAGTTTAATTAATCTTGATCTTAAAACTGGGATTTTGACATAATTACTAATGTATAATATATATGCCTCACGGCTACTAATATGTACAGAAAATTATCAAAAACAATGCAAATATTACTTATTCATAATAGATTTTTTACCTTAGATGATAAACCAAATACAATATTCAAGGTTAAAAAGAATTTTTAGCATATGAAAAACTTTGTTTATATTTGTTCAAATTATATACAATTCGAGCGCAATGATCTAAATTTCCGAATTTCAGCTTTGTCCAAAGAAATTCCGCTACAGTTTCTACAGTGTGTTTCTATAGGTCCAGATAAGAGATTGGCCATTTAGACTTTTATGTTTTAATTTTGTGAATTATTATGAAAAATTTTGCCTTGTCATTTTGTAAATGTGTACTGTTTAACAACATTTTGTTTTTGCTAATTTTACCATCAATTTTGAAGGTGTAATTAATATATGTACATATTTATGAAGGTGGTGAAGATACTCTGAAATTATAACATGTCCTTACGTTGGTTTATTAAACCTTCAATGTAGACAATGCCTACAACTGAGCACTAACAAATATAAAAAAACTTACAATTACTGAATTAATATGTCAGAACTTTTTTATATGATTAATACAACTATTTATATATTTATTTGGGATATTCATTTCAGTCAGTTTGTGAAGATTCGTTCTTCTACATTAATACATTGCATTTAATCGCAAATTAGCAACAGAAAAAATGTCCTAATTGTAGGGTAGCTTCATGTAAGATGGAGTGCCAGTCTGTTTATTAATTTAGATCCAAAATGTACCACTTATTTTGTAAGGTGTTACTTTTGAAGATTTTATTTCTATTATGTCTATAAGTAAGATTTTTTGTTTGTCCATTAAGATTTCGTTAAAAGGAAATTTAGGCTATTTCAAGTCTTAGGGTGGTTTTAGGCTACTTTACTGACAGGGGGTACTGCACCTAGTTTCAAAAAAATATTATACTTCTGTTTTATTAGGTTAGGTTAAGTAAATTTAAAATTAGCTTCGCTGGGCTATAGGATTATATAGATGTCTCCATAGGGGCTTAATGCAACGGTTTATTGATATCTGCGATTATGCAAAAAAAATGATTTGTTAAAAAGTACAAACACCGGTTTTTTGCATACAAATGTGTTCATTTTCACATTAAGCTACGGCCTGCTAGTGGTGGAAACATATGTCCGGAAATGCAACAATTGTAGTAGCGCAGCTTCTCTATAGATGAAATATGTTACGTCTGTATGTCTAAGGCTTAAATTCTCTTTATATTGATCCAGGCATGGTCTTAGGCTATTTTATTAAGGTCTTGGTATAATTAACAAAAATTTCATTCTTGATAACAATTCAACTTCTTTTCCTTTTCTATTTTGATTTTATACTACAATATTGTTCTTTTCTTATTGAAATCAAGATTTTGACAATTTCTTGTTTATTTAAGTTTACTTTTATGAATGCTGTTATCCTTGTTTTTCACTATTAATGATATTACATTTGTTACGAAAAATAATAACAGATATGCTAAACCTTTTTATGCCATTTTATTATTCAGCAATTCCAAAATCAATAACAACCAAAGAAGGAGGTTTAGGGAATAAGCCAATGAACGATATCTTCAATGATAAAAAAAATTGGTTGAAAAGTTTTTACACTACTTGTTTGAACCCACCAATGAAGGCTACACTGTACCCAATATTTTCTAGCCTAACCTGAACTACAGAAGTCAACAAATAAGGCAAATAAACGAAAAACTACCATGTTCCTTATTTGCTACTTCTTCAAACAATAAGGGGGGTTTAACAGTGCATGCTCAACGGGGTACTTTTTGTGAAAGTGCCAATATTTTACTACACGTCGACATAATTGATTGCAATTGTATTGTTTAACTGGAGTTTATTTTTCTACCACCACACAAATATGATTTAAATATTATTCATATTCTTACTATGCATTTTAAATGTCATTGTTGCATTCTAGAATCTAGGGACAGAAATTCGTGCATTTTAATTCATTATATCCAAGGGTTTGTTATTTTTAAACATAAAATTAAATATATCGTCATATTTTGTCAATCACATGATTGTAAAACATCATTCATATATATCTTTACTTTTTCTTAGTGGGGGAGGGGGGCAATTATTCCTTAAAAGGACCAGTTAAGCAGTACGTAATCTGTTTCATTTTTTCTTAACTATTAATGTATAATAGTTTTATAACTATTTTTTTGCTTATTATATTTTCTGCTGTATTAAAAAATAGCGGCCACGCCCCTAGAATTCTTAAGGATGACGACCCGCTCTCATTTTCAATTTGATTTTTAAAAAGAAAAAGTAAAAGGATGTTTTTTTTCTTTTTTTTTGTTGAGGTTTGTTTTCATTTGGAGGGTAGAGATACCCTCCCTCAAAATAGTTGAAAACTTTCCCTGGATTTGTAAGTAGCTTTACTATAAAGGTGAACCATATCTATATCTTTCGCTGGAGACAAAAAAGCTTACTACTTTATTTAATAGGATTGATAAGTTAACTTTGTTATAATTTCAACATGTAGTCATGTGTCAATCTTATGTCAGCCCTAACTACTTTTATTTAAGGCATATAGTCTACTATAAACAAAACATTTCTAACCTGTATTTCCTAAATAACATATAATGTTGCACACAACTAGCTCTTTATAGCTGTTATTACAGTCGACATGAACCCTTGAAATCTAAGTCTGTAGAATGTCACAGGGATCTAAAGGGATAAGATAATGGCCGATAAATTGATGTACATCCCCAATAGTTATGCACAAAATTACCCCTTCTGTCTATAACATTTAGTGATTAAAAGGTTTGGACACTCAACCCATTGAACCAAATAATAAGAATTCAATAAAAGTCACCAAAATTGTTGAGCCAACGAAAAAGAAAACGGTATTTTAAAACTTTGGGTACTGGTGTTATAAACAGCCCATTTCCCCTCTCTCTCTGAGAATGTCTACAGTTTAAAATTAGAATAAATTTACTATTTACATGTCCCTGTACTTTAGATTCTTGCAATTTAGATTTACCAAAAAGATTTTGAATATTAGATAAATCATATGCATTTCTTCTTATTTTAGCGCAACTACTCTATGTCTACATACACCGTACTGTAAATACATACGGAAGGTTAGAAGTCAAATAATTTATAACTAATTTCTGCGCCCAAAGGGGCCTTCATTTTTAAAAAGGAAAAGTTAAATTTCTCCTTTGAGGAGGGAGATACCCCCCCCCCAAAAAAAAAATAAGAACCAGAGTTTAGCAGGATCTTTTTCTACAGACAGACACACAGGCAGTAAGACATCCTGTTACCTTTATGCTTTTAAATATGTTAATTTAGCTTTACATAACAATTAAAAAATTTAAATTTAAATTAAAAAGTTTAATCAGGAATAAAGAATCAAATAACTTCAAAAGCTTTTTGAAAATATATAAATTTTTTCTTTAATATGAGTCATATTTTAATAAAAGTTAGAACTCATGTAGAGAATAAGCCCTGATTGTGTAATTGGTTGGTACAAAATATCAGTGTTCAAAATTATCCACTAACCTAAAGGATGGGATATTTTAGTTTATTATAATTGAAGATGTACCTAAATTTATTGCACATTGTCTTATCCCTTAAAATGCCTAAGTTGCTATGGTACAAGAAATGTACAGGTTGTAAGTATAAACCTAATCAGATTTAATCACTGGAAAAACCATAAGGATTGCAGTTAGCGGTGAACACAAACACATTGTTTTTCGTAGCGTAGCTACTCTACAGGTTTAGCCTAATTAAAGAGATATTAATTATCATTTTATATAAAGAAATTTTTTTTGTTCTCCAGTATGTTAAAACTGTGACTATCACTCCAGTGCACATTGGGGCAAATCAACCAAAAAGGGGATTTAATTATTTAGTACCCTTAAAATTCATCTCACAAAAATTTCATTTCATACTTTTTTGTAGGTAATTTAACAACAAACAAATTTGCTTTTATGTTTTTTTCTGTCATTTGAAAGGAACATGGAGATAAAGGTCATTTTATGAAGGTAGATAGAAAATTACCAGATTAACCCCTCCCAAAAATAGCCACCCCTTACCCTATCCATCTATCTATCCATCAATCTATCCATCTATCTATCCATATATCTATCCATCTGTCTATCCATCTATCTATCCATCTATCTATCCATCTATCTATCCATCTATCTATTCATCTATCTATCCATCTATCTATCCATCTATCTATCCATCTATCTATCCATCTATCTATCCATCTATCTATCCATCTATCTATCCATCTATCTATCCATCTATCTATCCATCTATCTATCCATCTATCTATCCATCTATCTATCCATCTATCTAACCATCTATCTATCCATCTATCTATCTATATATCTATCCATCTGTCTATCCATCTATCTATCCATCTATCTATCCATCTATCTATCCATCTATCTATCCATCTATCTATCCATCTATCTATCCATCTATCTATCCATCTATCTATCCATCTATCTATCCATCTATCTATCCATCTATCTATCCATCTATCTATCCATCTATCTATCCATCTATCTATCCATCTATCTATCCATCTATCTATCCATCTATCTATCCATCTATCTATCCATCTATCTATCCATCTATCTATCCATCTATCTATCCATCTATCTATCCATCTATCTATCCATCTATCTATCCATCTATCTATCCATCTATCTATCCATCTATCTATCCATCTATCTATCCATCTATCTATCCATCTATCTATCCATCTATCTATCCATCTATCTATCCATCTATCTATCCATCTATCTATCCATCTATCTATCCATCTATCTATCCATCTATCTATCCATCTATCTATCCATCTATCTATCCATCTATCTATCCATCTATCTATCCATCTATCTATCCATCTATCTATCCATCTATCTATCCATCTATCTATCCATCTATCTATCCATCTATCTATCCATCTATCTATCCATCTATCTATCCATCTATCTATCCATCTATCTATCCATCTATCTATCCATCTATCTATCCATCTATCTATCCATCTATCTATCCATCTATCTATCCATCTATCTATCCATCTATCTATCCATCTATCTATCCATCTATCTATCCATCTATCTATCCATCTATCTATCCATCTATCTATCCATCTATCTATCCATCTATCTATCCATCTATCTATCCATCTATCTATCCATCTATCTATCCATCTATCTATCCATCTATCTATCCATCTATCTATCCATCTATCTATCCATCTATCTATCCATCTATCTATCCATCTATCTAACCATCTATCTATCCATCTATCTATCCATCTATCTATCCATCTATCTATCCATCTATCTATCCATCTATCTATCCATCTATCTATCCATCTATCTATCCATCTATCTATCCATCTATCTATCCATCTATCTATCCATCTATCTATCCATCTATCTATCCATCTATCTATCCATCTATCTATCCATCTATCTATCCATCTATCTATCCATCTCTCTATCCATCTCTCTATCCATCTCTCTATCCATCTATATATCGATCCATCTATCTATCCATCAACTATTCATCTCTTTATCCATCAACTATCAATTTATCCATCCATCAATCTATCCCTCTATCTATCCATCCATCTATCCATCTGTCTATCCATTTACTTATCCATCTATCTATCCATATATCTATTCATCTACCTATTCATCTATCTATCCATCTATCTATCCATCAACTATCTTGAATTTCGTGTTTAAAATGTCTAATTAGGGGTTTTGGTTATCAGAGCAATATGAGAATTTTTTAGTAGCGCAGCTACCCTATCACTAGCTTTTTGGGCCCTTTAAAGTTTAACTAGGTTAATTGTGTTCCAATTTTAGTGTTCAAAGTGTAAAATTTGGGGTCATGGAATTCATTTCAGTAGGAGGGGAGGGGATGGTGTAAATGGGGGTGGATGGGGATCCTTATTTTAGCAAGCTACAAGTTTCACTTTATTTTTATGTTTAATAAATCCATTATAAATGTGGGCATGATTAACATAAATTTTTATTAACTAATATCTATATTTATAATGATATTATGATTCTTGTTTACTGTTTATATGTACACTAGCGGCTTTGCCCCTAGCCTCTAGGGGATTTGCCCCAAGAGGTAATTAAACAAGGATGACAACATCAATGAAAGAAGCGAATCTCTGAAATGGAAGGACAAACGAACATTAACACTTGTGAAGTGTCAGAACTGAATATTAATGCATGTCTACACAAAATTGTAATTAAAACTGATTAAATACATGTACTGTTAAAGGACATACTGACGTTTTTAGGACTTGATTATAGAGATGCTTCGCTTATAACAATAGACGTTGAAATAGGAATCAGTATTCAAAAAATCAGATGAATAGGATATTTTTAACATTCAAAACCATTATTTTTTGTCAAAAAAGTAAAAATCAGCTTGTTATAAATGGATGTACGGACTTTCTGGTAACGATTATAGAGTTGCTGTGCTTTCTATGTCGTACCTAACTGTTGTATAAATCAGCATGAAAAGTTTGAGATCGATAGGACAATTCTAGCCTGTTTAAGTTAAGTAAAATAGCTAACTGTACCAGACGTACGGACGGACTGACCCTAATTATAGAAATATGAAAAATTGAGGGGGATTTTTATTTTTGAAAAAGATCTTTAAACAACCACAGGACCAGTAGATATATTCCCTGAAGAGTATAATCTAATCAGTTTAGTGGTTAGCGAGATCTTAAGAGATGGGCGGACAGACAAACAGACATCAAGCTACTTTGTATTATATATTAACACCTAGGGATCTAAGGAACAAAACAATAACCGATTAATATGTGCATCCCCAATATTGATACATATTTAATAAATTATATTACAAAATTATTTGTCTGTAGATGACAATTAGTGGTTGAAAAGTTTTGACACTCATCTTAATGAACCAACCAATAAAAAATTAATTAAATTTCCTGAAGTTCTTATGCTAACGAATATAAAAACGTCATTATAAAACTTTGAAGTTTGGGGACTAGTGTAATTAACAGTACCCTCCCTTTCTAAATAAAACTGCTGACTTTAAACATGAATACCCTGTAACTACATAATTTAAAAATAAAGCATTACCAATAGACAGACAGAAGACTACTTGCTAATTCCAATTTAGAATGATTATAAGAACCTCACGTTATTTGCATATTATTTTTACCTTTCCGCAGTGAGGTAGGGGACATTGGGCTGTTTATAACACTAGTCCCCAAAGTTTTACAGTTGTGTGTTCAATCGTTTTAACTACTAACTTTAATCTACACAAGGGGTAGTTTTGTGTATTATCATTGGGGATGTACAACAATTTATTGACCTTTGTCTTATCCCTTTAGATCCCTGATATTTGTAATAATCTATAGAAACGATTAGAAACATTAAAACATCAAACATAAAGAGGTTTAGATTTAGGTTTAGCCCCCCCCCCCCTCTCCCCCCCATCATTTAGTGCAATAGAACTTGAAAATATTTATTATTAACTTTAATTCTAAGTCAGAATAAATATTTCCCAATATGTCTATGTTTTTGTGTCTTTTATTTATTTGAATTATATCTTAAGTTTTGACTTTAAAAGCGCATTTAAACGCCTTTTCTTACAAGCTTTTCGTGCACCCACGTTCAGAAAACGGGCTAAAAACCCCTACGGGGGCGCGGGGGGGTAAATGAAACCAGTACTGGCGATTAAAATATGTCTTTGGGTAATCAAATATTGTTTTTTTAGCCGGCGACACCCGGCGAAAACATGTTTCCTCTTACTGTCTTCTTAAATATTGACTAAAAAACAAACAAATAAAAACTAAAATCTTGACTTCAACTAGAATTATTTAGGACTAATTTCTTCAATTTGTGTTTTTTTCTTTTATACTGTCAAAATATATGTAATACATGACTCATCAGAAGTTATTTTGTCTAATTACGTTAATTCTAAGAGATTTTATAATACTTTTAAAATTGTTGGTGAAACACAAAAAGTATGCCTTTTTCTGTAAGAAAATTTTTGCATTTCTTGACTTCCATTCATTAGAATGCTTACTTAAAAAGCGTATTTTTATAATTCCTTTGAAATCTGATGTACATTGGGTATGATAATACTAATAGAATGTTTAAAACTTGATTTGGGGGTGGTGAATTGTTGCCCCTTGTTGCCCCTATGTGCAGTGTAGGAAAGTCTCATATAGTTTCAAGGATGGTTTAGGGCTATTTTAGATCTATATTAGTATTTTAATTTTAGGCTAGTTTTCTACCCTCCTACCCTTGTAACAAAAGAGATAGTAAGCCACTTGTAACATAAAAAAAAGATAATAGTTATTTCTCGCATTGTATTATAAGCGGCTTTCCGAGGATATAAAATGTACAATTTTAAGATTAAAACCAGTTTTTTTAGCCCCGAGATGCCGAAGGCACGGGCTAAAAAATTGGTTTTAATTTTATGATTGTACATTTTTATATTCGTAGAAAACTGGTGTGTAATACGGTGCTAGACATAGTTTTTTCATATTGATGAGAACCGGTTCCTATCCACCGGATTCGAATGAATACGAGAAATATATTTTAATCTTATAATTGTACATTCTATATCCGCGGAAAGCTGTTTATGATACGATGCGAGAAATAACTATTAATGTTCTAGAAATTTCAAAGAAGGTGTATTAACTTTTTTTTTCATAGCTAGCCGGTGCTTTTAGTAAGTAGTAGAAGTAAAATTTTTCATAGAATTCAGATATGCAATCGGTTTTTTTGTAGACCTCTTATTTTTTAAGTAATTTAAGTTAAAAAAAAAAATTAAGTCGATATTAAGGTACTAAAACGCAACAAATAAAAGGAAAAAAATGGCCATTATGAACAAAAATAGTAAGATCTTTAATTTGACACCTTACTTTTTGAATTTTGTCAGGTAGTTATTGAAAAAATTTATTTTTTAAAACCCACAAGAATAAAAACTTTAATTTAATTTCATCATTTCACAGGTAAAAAAAATATGGGTTCATATATACCTTTAGAATCAGAAAAATATAACGAATCCATTGTAAGCAAACTTGAAATAAAAAGTTTACAATATAGTTTATAAACTACAATAAAAGGAATTATATGAAAATATTATATTATACAGGCAACCACCTTATTTTTTGAATTGAGAATAAAAATGGGAAGGGGGTAAAGAGGGGGTAACTAGGGGATGACGAAAGTGTTGCCTGTACAACAAAATACAATAGGCCATTTTTTCATTTTGTATTTTTTTACTTTTTTTCAATTTTGATTACAATGGATTCGTAATATTTTTCGGATCATGGAAAGAAAACAAAGTCATTCCTTAATTAGGACAGAAGTCACCTTCCTAGGAAGGACATAAGTAGCTTCCCTTATGTGAGAATTTGTTAGATGAAGGGCATAACTTGTCTCCCTTAACCCATTAGTGCCGAACCGGACATTAAAACCCGGTTCCGAAAAATGGAAAAAAAAACGGTTTCCGGCTCCATAATTGCATCATTCTCAGTATGAATCCCTCCTCTACTACCCTGGCTTTCATTTCCCCCTGGAGCAGGCAGTTTAGCTTACTTCCGTTTTATGGTATAGCTCAACAAAATTTGAAAATCATGAAATTCAAAATACCCCTTCTAACTTTTTTGTTTTTATAGTAAAGTCGCTGATTTTTTTCGTGAAATCTAATGTTTATTGACAAGTACATCTATATGTGAATTCGTTTTATTCAAATTATTATTTTTTATATGATTTTTTTATCGTTTTTTTACGCCCTATTATGACCCGGTTCGGCTTGGCCATACATACCCGAAAATTTTAAAACCCGGCTCGGTTTCGGTTTTTATTACCCGGTTTTAACTTTTCAACCAATAAAAATAACAATTAACGTCATAAGTAAGGGTTTGAGCCACCATAATAACCCTAGTAATCTCTATAGGTGTCACCCAATAGTTTTATGATCGTTTTCTGATATGTAACACCCAAATTTTATATGTTCTTTTTTTGTAGTGTGTGTCTTTTAAAACTTCGAGCAACGGGTTTTTTTACCCAAAAACGGCGGCACCTATAGCCGAAACACTAAATTTGAAATAAATCGCTTCGTATTATACTTGTAGCTCTTTAGATTACATGAGGTTGTGTAGTTTTCAATTACGGATCGTATCAAAGTTCTAAAAAGTGTTCATCTCACTTTTGGCGTTCAAAAATTACATTTTTCGATTTTTGGTCAAAATAACCGGGTTTATACAGGTCAACCGGGTTTTAAAACTGGGGGAAAGCACCAAAAACGGGTGTTAATGCCTGGTTGGTATTTATGGCCAAGCCGAACCGGGTTTTTTTGCAACTTTCCTGTGCACGCCACTAGAGCAAAACAAAAAAATACGAATTCCGTTTTGACCATTATAAAGCTTCCCTGAAACTTACAGCTCGATCGGCCCATAAAAGTGGCGCTCGGCACTAATGGGTTAACAAAGATTTTGCAAGATGAAGGACATAAGTAGCCTCCCTTCACCACACAAAACCTAGCTTTTTGGTCCTTCAAATAGCAAAATCTTGCATAAAATAGTTTATCTGTCCTTCACATAGCAAATTCTTGCAAAACATAGCATTTATGTCCTTCACATAGCAAATTCTTGCAAAACATAGCAAATTCTTGCAAAACATAGCAAATTCTTGCAAAACATAGCAAATTCTTGCAAAACATAGCATTTATGTCCTTCTCATAGCAAATTCTTGCAAAACATAGCAAATTCTTGCAAAACATAGCATTTATGTCCTTCACATAGCAAATTCTTGCAAAACATAGCAAATTCTTGCAAAACATAGCATTTATGTCCTTCACATAGCAAATTCTTGCAAAACATAGCAAATTCTTGCAAAACATAGCAAATTCTTGCAAAACATAGCATTTATGTCCTTCACATAGCAAATTCTTGCAAAACATAGCAAATTCTTGCAAAACATAGCATTTATGTCCTTCACATAGCAAATTCTTGCAAAACATAGCAAATTCTTGCAAAACATAGCATTTATGTCCTTCACATAGCAAATTCTTGCAAAACATAGCATTTATGTCCTTCACATAGCAAATTCTTGCAAAACATAGCAAATTCTTGGAAAACTTAGCATTTCTGTCCTTAACATAGCATTTTGGTCCTTAACATAGCAAATCTCACAAAACATAGGTTTTTCTGAACTTTTTCTACCAGGAGATCAGAACTAAATCAGAACACACATAACAAGAGTTTTTACTTAATACATTTGATAATTCATTATTATTACCCCTCCCCCCCCCCCCTATTTAAAATTTACCCCTGCATAAATTATGATAATTTATGCTGAGTTAAATGTACTGTTTGAACTTCTATCTAACAGGATATGAGAACTTAATCAGAACACACATAACAAGAGTATTTACATAGTACATTCATAGGTTGTGACACAAAAGAGGCCAGCTATGGTGCCATGTAGGAAAAGTGGCATTGCATTCTAGGGCCTAAAAGGCGTCATAGCTGGCCCCTTTTCAGTCCATCATATGACATGGGAAGGAGGTTGAGGAGCATTTTATGCAGTCCAAATTCCCAAGAATGCAATGCCACTTTTCCTACATGGCACCCCCTCCCATGTCATATGATGGACACAAAAGAGGCCAGCTATGACGCCTTTTAGGAAAAGTGGCATAGCATAGTGGAATTTAGGCTGCTTAAAATGCTCCTCAACCTCCTTCCCAAGTCATATGATGGGCTGAAAAGGGGCCAATTGAATAATTGTTAATCTGAATGTACTATGTAAATACTCTTGTTATGTGTGTTCTGATTAAGTTCTCATATCCTGTTAGATAGAAGTTCAAACAGTACATTTAACTCAGCATAAATTATCATAATTTATGCAGGGGTAAATTTTAAATAGGGGGGGGGGGAGGGCTAATAATAATGAATTATCATAATTTATGCAGAGTTAAATGCATAATTGATAATCTTAATGTATTATGTAAAAACTCTTGTTATGTGTGTTCTGATTTAGTTCTGATCTCCTGGTAGAAAAAGGTCAGAAAAACCTATGTTTTGTGAGATTTTGCTATGTGAATGACCAAAATGCTATGTTAAGGACAGAAATGCTAAGTTTTCCAAGAATTTGCTATGTTTTGCAAGAATTTGCTATGTGAAGGACATAAATGCTATGTTTTGCAAGAATTTGCTATGTGAAGGACATAAATGCTATGTTTTGCAAGAATTTGCTATGTTTTGCAAGAATTTGCTATGTGAATGACAGAAATGCTATGTTTTGTGAGGTTTTGCTATGTGAAGGACAGAAAAGCTAAGTTTTGCAACTTGAAGGACATAAGCAGCCTTCCTAATGTAAGAATTTGTCAGACAAAGGACATAAGTCACCTCCCTTAAGTTAGATTTTGTTAGATGAAGGACATAAGTAGCCTTCCTTAGACCAATTTCCAGTGACTTCTGTCCTAATTAGGAATGACTTTGTTTTCTTTCCATGATCCTATTTTTCTGATTCTAAAGGTATATATGAACCCATATTTTCTTTACCTGTGAAATGATAAAATTAAGTTCAAAGTTTTTATTCTCATGGGTTTAAAAAAATCAATTTTTTCAATAACTACCTGACAAAATTCAAAAAGTAAGGTGTCAAATTAAAGATCTTACTATTTTTGTTCATACTGGCCATTTTTTTTCTTTTTTTTGTTGCGTTTTAGTACCTTAAAATCGACTTAATTTAAAAAAAAAAACTTAAATTGCTTAAAAAATAAGAGGTCTACAAAAAAACCGATTGCGTATCTGAATTCTATGAAAAATTTTACATCTACTACTTACTAAAAGCACCGGCTAGCTATGAAAAAAAAGTTAATACACCTTCTTTAAAAAATGCAGAGACAGAAGTTTATATGGACGGACGGATGCAGTATGCACTGCATGATAGACTCGAAATAAAGTATTACCAAACTTTACCAATAAAATGTAAACAAATATGATAAATATACAAGCAAAATAACAAGTTAATGTTGAGATTCAATTCCTTCTCGTTCCTTCTTAAGCATAAAATGAATTTGAAATTTTTTAACATAAACTTTAATATCCTTATCAGGATGTTGATTTTATATGTCGTCTTTATGACAGGTGAAGATGTTATGAATATATTTCTTAAATTATGTATATAAAAAAATATTGTACGGTAATATCAAATTAAATTAAAAATAATTAATTTTTTTTTGTTTTGTTTTGTACCAGAATCATCCCTGCAATGAAAGAAGAAAAAAATTTGTTTTGTTTTACATAGCAGACTAAATGTATTATGATAACATACAACGTCGCTTTGTGAGTTCATATTTATAATATTGATTTTTATAAATGAATTAATGAAAAAATATTTGTTTGAAATTTGACTAAATGTCATATTGTATAATTTACTTAATTCTTAACAGTCGGGCCCCTTGCCGCATCTTTATCGGTCGGGGGTGAGGGGGTGGTGTTCGACGCCCCCTCCCCTATTATCTGAGCCACTATTAGAGCTAGAGGTCTTAAAATTTCTGTGTATGTCCCCTGTTTGATAATAAATTTCCGACTATAAGTGAGTCAAAGTAAATTTTCGCTTTCTTCATCCTTTTATTTAACAACCTTTGTTTTTAGGTCCTTTTTTACTTAAATATTACTAACGGCTGCCTTTATTTTATTTTTTATTAATATTTTATTTTCTACTGAGAGCTACAATTGAATTTTCATCAGAGCATATTTAAATAAATTTGTATCTACAAATAACTTTCTTCTTTAATTATAGTTAAGTAGTTAAGTGCTGCTACTCTATAATTACAATCTTCTTTAAAAGGACTGTTAATGTTTATGATAATTCATATTAGATTTCAGCAATGTGAAGCTGCTTTGTTTAGGAGTAAGGGGGTGTTTGAGCTAATACTTTTCAGAATCAAATCTTTAGTGGTGAAGCTACTCTATAATTCACTTTTTCTGTGTGTTAGTTAGTCCGTAACACTAAGGGGAAATGTAATTTTCTTAGGTCTTATTGGAGACAGCTGAAATATTCTTTTGAAGATTCTTTTGACATTTATTCTTTACAATGCCTTTTTGTCTGTCTGTTGGTCATGCTTCAAAAGACATATTACATATTCTCTCCTCTCATTTGTATTTGTTAAGAAAACTTAACATCTGCTCTCACTTTGTGCATTTGACCATTACAAGATTTTTTGTGCTTTGCTACTAATGGTTGTTGTCATAAATGTTTTATTTTTATAATGATCAAAGTATAACCTAATAAATTTTAGCATGTTAGTTTGTTTTGAAATTTTTGCAAGGGGGTACTTTCATGAATAAAAATATATCACAAATTCAGTTTGTCAAAAATATTAATAAGAAGAATGTTCATAAAAAAATAATACTAAAATTTTTGTTCTGATCCCACAATATAAGTTTCAAGTTAGTGTGAAACTGCATTTTGATACTCCGTGCATCATTTTACCCACAAACCTGTCGCATAACTCTTTTTTTAATTTGAATCCCAAAAAAGCTTGGGTGTCTTTGATTTTTATCCTTATATAACAGTAACATGATGTCTATTTATCTATTTGTCTCAAAGGATCTCGCTAACTGCTAGACAGATATGGTTTTTCTTTACATTAAAGCTTTATATACATATGTCCTGGCCATGTTTATAACTATTTTGGGAAAGGGTACCTCCACAATATAAAAATTGCTCCTAACAAAAAATAACCCTCTAAAATTTTTGAAAAACTATGATCTTAAGTGTAGTTGCGAATCTCCACCCCCCCCCCTCCCTCCCCTTCCTATCCCCAAGTGTCCCTAGAGGATTTAAGGGTACGTAGCCGCTAGTCCTTATATGGAAATAACGGGATGTATGTATATCTGTCTCTAGCAAAGGAACTCGTTATCCGCTGAACAGATGTGGTCCTTGTTTTTTTTTTTGTAAAACTTAAATTAAAAAATAGAGGGGATTAAATTCTAGTGCTCATAATGATTGCTGGGGGCGTAGCGTTTTTAGCATGGCAAGCATCGTTTTAGAATTAAAAAGAAAATAAATGTTTCAGTTAATAACAACCCAACAAATAATGTCTATAGCAATTTGATCAGCTGATTGGTTTTAATACTAGATGTTTTTTTAAGTAGCGCAGCTACTCTAAATCTAGGAAATAAATCTAATTTTGCTTAGAATTTACTTTTAGGTGTTTTAAACGTTGTAAATTGAAGATTTTATTTTGATAATTAACATTTTACAACAATACCCTCTATAAACTGTGAGGAAGTTTGATAAAATTACATGTATTTTGCAAGCTTTTTTGAAAATACTTCATTATTTTTATAATTCTGACAAAATAGAATTTCTGTTTAAGTAAATAACATGGCCACAAAAAGGTTTAAGCAGTTATTGAAATGTTTTATTACCATTCTTGCTATTTAAATAGTTGTTAACTATGTTTAATTTGCATTTTTTTAAAAGACAAGAAAAATATTCTACTTAAATGCTACTTTTATGAAGTTATCTTAAACCTTTTCCAAAAGTTTGTTTTATAAAAATATTTTATTTTCCATTGATTTTATTGATTATATAGGTTAAAAATATCAAAAGTATTTTTTAAAGGCTATAGATTAATTTTGATTAATTCCGATTTTTAATCTTTTTAATTTTTTTCAAATCTGAAAGAATATGCCTGTCTTTTTAAAGAATAGATTATATAAAAAAAACTAAATTAAACATATTCAGGCTATCAAAAAGTTAAAAATATTTTTTTTTTACTATTAAATCGCTAATTTTTAAAATCATTAGATTTTAAGCTTATTTTGCATGGAAACACACTTTTTCAGTCATTTCTTCTCAACAATGGATCTTAAATGATTATTACTGAAAACTTTTATGAAAATGTTATGAACCAAAACTCCAAATAAAGGAAATAATTGCCGTTTGCGAAAATGTGTGCAAAAAGTTGCCAATATCTCGTTAGAAGGGACTTAATGGATTTTAATTTTTACTGCTTACGACTTAGTGGACTTTAAACTATTAGAAAAGTATCACTTCAAGGTGGAATTTTAAGGGTCAACTTTTTTTCTTTTAAAATTTGCAGTGTATGGTTAAAAAGTAACTGTACTTTTTTACTTCTGTTTTGTAGTAGCGAAGCTACTCTATAATTCACTTTGTCCGTCAGTCCATAGTACGTCAGTCAGTCCGTCCGTAACGCTATGGGGGAAATGGGATTTACTCAGCTCCTATAAAAGATAGAAAGCTGAAATTTTTTGACAACATTCCCATCATCAAGGAGCACAATTAACTATAAAACATCAATGGCGGTCGGACGGCTTTTTAGCAGGTTTTAAGCTATTTTTTTATTTTCCACATTTTTCCTCATATCTTTGGTGTTTATGGTCCGATTTTCAAAATTTTTTCAGTTAGATATATCAAAATTAAATTTTCCGTCGTTTGGAAAACCAACAATGACGGTCAGACTGCCCTTTTGCAGGTTTTTGGCTATTTTTATATTTTTTACATTTCCCCCCATATCTTTGGTGTTTATGGTCCGATTTTCAAACTTTTTTCAGTAATAGATATCAAAATTAAATTTCCCATCGTTTGAAGAAAACAACAATGACGGTCAGACTGCCTTTTTTGAAGGTTTTTGGCTATTTTTATATTTTTTTACATTTTCCCCCAAATCTTTGGTGTTTATGGACCGATTTTCAAATTTTTTTCAGTTAAAGATATCAATATTAAATTTCCGGTCATTTGAAGAAATCAACAATGACGGTCAGACTGCCTTTATGCAGGTTTTTGCTATTTTTAAATTTTTTACATTTTCCCCCATATCTTTGTTGTTTATTAATCGATTTTCAAAATTTTTTCAGTTAAAGATATCAAAATTAAATTTCCCGTCGTTTGAAGAAAACAACAATGACCGTCAGTCCCATCCTCGAAATTTTGTGCTTCGCTACTTATGGATGTTGTCATCCTTGTTTAAAAAGTTCCGCCACTATCTCCGGCAATCTCTCAATCTATTTCTAACCATGTCTATCTATCTATCTATCTATCTATCTATCATGTTTAATTGTAATTATTATTTTATGTATTAATGTGGTTAAAAATGTATACTACAAAGGTTTACAAAAAATAAAGCAGTAAATATTTTATAGCAAAAAGTAATCTTTAATACAAAAAAAATGTTCGTTCAGCAATCTTTAATGAAGTTTAATATTGGTTCCAGGTAGGTTTTAAGAGTTATAAATTATCAATAGTTCAAACACTAGTTTTACCTTATAGTTCAGAAGAATGATATTACCCAAGATCTCACAAACTGCTAGATAAATGATTTTTTTTCTAATCAAGTTAACTTTTTTAAGGGTAGGGTTTTCCTTATTTTATAGGGGGAATAACATAATCCATATTTGTATGTTTGTAAAAACACCCAACAACATTAAGTTAAAGATTTTATGTTTTTATTAGCAATTGTAATAAGTTATATTAATAACCAAAATTGAATTACCTACCGTGTAAAAGAAAAATATTATACAAAAATATCCTATAGTATAAAGTAGTAAACTTGTTTTTGTCTATAGTGAAGGATCTCGCTAACCACTGAACCGATATGGTTCTCCTTTACAGTGAGACTTCTTATAGGTCCTGAGAAGGTTTCAGGCTATGTTAATTTTACAAATATGTCTGGGTATGATTTTAGGCTATTTTTCTGCCCTTCGAATTAGGTGCTAGGGGCGCAGAGCTAGTTTTTTAAAAAACAAAGACAATTATGTCTAGTTAAGTAGTGCAGCTGTAATCACAATACAAAACTTCAGATTAAATAACAAAAATTAATTATTTTAGACCGCTACAAGCTTCACTTTATTACAGTACATGATAATCTGGTGTAAGATCAAATTAATAATAAATCAAATTTTTTATTTCAGATTAAAAAAGAAATATTAAAAAACAATTCAATTTTAGTTTTTAGATAATTTGAGGTTTTTTTTTCAAGGGTCGATTTATCTTGGAGGGGTAGTGGTACCCTCCTCCAAAATAGTTATGAACCTTCCCAGTACCTACGTGTAAAGGAGAACCATGTCGGTTCAGCGGTTAAGGAGATTCTTCGTTAAAAATAAAACATACAAACAGACAGAGAAACATCCTGTTACTTTATTATAAGGATTTAAACCATTATAAATATAGAAAAAGAGTCAAAATGATAAAAAAAACGCAATCGTAAAAAACCCTGAATATTTGAATTAATTTATTTTGATTACAGAAAATGCATATTTTTACACTTTTTTTAGAATAAATAATAAATATCAGTTTCAATCTTAGTCATGCGCCACTGACTTAATGAGGAGATTCTTTTTTTTCTCTCTTTTATGTTTTTACAGAAAAATAAAAACTTTTAAGCACCTATAAGAAATAGGAAATATAGATCATCCAGCGACTAATATACTCAAAATTCACCATAGCATTTTTTACGT
The DNA here is from genome assembly GCF_053477335.1 of Acartia tonsa. Lineage (NCBI taxonomy): Eukaryota > Metazoa > Arthropoda > Copepoda > Calanoida > Acartiidae > Acartia > Acartia tonsa. Next base: position 30,697,560 of record NC_137264.1, on the reverse strand, counting down.
TTAATTAGTCCGATACCAGCTTTTAAACTAATGTAACCTCTATTTTAGTAAGTTTAACTTTAACATTTGGGTGGTGCATTTTGAGGATTTTAGTCGTTTGTTAATACTAGTTTTCCTTTTCCTTGTACTTTTTAGCAAAGTTTTTATTTGCAACTTATTATTAAACTTGTGGTGGTATTGTTTTTACACCATTCTTTTATGAAATATAGTTATCTCAGTTTACTAAAACTGTAAAGTTCTGAGATCTTAAGGAATAAGACAACAGAAGATAAATTTACATCCCCAAAAACGAAAAGTAAAATTATCACTTGTTGAAAGGATTTTACACTGCTAATCAAGATATAATAAACCAAGTATATAAAAAAGCTTTGGGTATTGATATAATTTATATTCGAATGTCCCCCCCCCCCCTCATAGTAAAGTACTAAATATATTCAAATACAATATAGGCATCTATTCCTGTATTAAAACATCTCTCAATAAACATAAGGAAAGCTTTTTAAAGCAAGGGTGATATCATATTAGCATCCATAATTGCGAGACTAACAAATGAATTATTGTAATCTCTAAGATAGAAAAGGAGCAATTTTGTTAATATCAAAATTTATCGAATACAAAATATTTATTTATCTTCTCTTTCACACAAATACAAAAAAAAATAAAAAACCGATAGACATACCAGCAAAAAGACTTTTATAGTAGATTCGCTAATAAGTAAGTTTAGGTGGGAGGGAGGTGACATTGGACTGTTCCTTACACTGGTATCCAAAGTTTTATAAACATGTTATCTTATCCATTGTCACAAAAAGTGGGTACGTTTTTTAAAGTTTTGATTGGTTGATTCCAAAATATTAATGTCCAATCTTTTCAACTAATGACCACCTGTCAAAACTCTAGGCCAGGGTGATGTAATAATTGAGTAGCTTTCACAAGAATTGAGGGTCAGCATGTAAAATATACTCAGCTGTGCGCGAAGCTTACCAATCTAAGATTGGCCAAAGGATTCTCACAACCAATCTCCGTGTGCATCTGAATCCTAACTTCAGAGAATCATGGCTACAAACAAAAACAAACTAATGACCATAATCTACAGAAGGGATAATTTTGTATAACATCATTGGAGATGTATCAATCTATTGTCTTATCCCTAATGATCGCTGGGGTTTTAAGAAATGATATAAAGACTCAAATTTAGTTTGTTGAATACAAGGTGTAATTAAATAATTAATTAGTTAGGAACAACATTTTTGTACATTACATACTAAACATTTTCATGACAGACAAAACTAGGGTCCGATTTTGTACTGTACAACATATATATATGGTGAGTTTTTCTCTATTTTTTCAAAAAAATTATTACAAAGAATTATAACTTTTACATTAACTTTAAGGAGCAGTAATTTTTAACTTTTGAAGCTTGCGTACAGCCTTTGACTACAATATTTATTAAATTTTTATAATACAGTATACATATGTATACCAGCAATTTTAAAATAAAAATGTTTATCTAGAAATATTCTAGATTTTAAACTGCTTATCTATATACGACAGGCAGACAAAGATCGTGTTACTTTTATATAGGTAAAAGTTGAATTCCATAATTTTTAATTTTAGATTTAAAAAAATGAAGAGTTATAAACCTTCCCAGGACCGATGAGAAGCTACCCTGTAAAGGACAACCATATCGGTTCAGCGGTTAGCGAGTTCCTCTAACAGACATTCTGTTACTTTATTATAAGAATAATTATCTTTTTTCTATTATTAGCAGCGAAGCTACTCTATAATTTGAAATGTCCGTATGTCCGTCTGTCAGTCTGTCCGTCTGTCCGTCTTAGTTTGGGGGAAACGTGATTTTCTCGGCTCCTATAAAAGATAAAAGGCTGAAATTTTTTGACAACATTCCCATTATCAAGGAGCACAATTAACCATAAAACATCAATGGCGATAGGACCGCTTTTTAGCAGGTTTTAGGCTATTTTTGTATTTTTCACATTTTTCTCCATATCTTTGGTGTTTATGGTCCGATTTCAAAAATTTTTTCAGTTATTGAATCAAAATTAAATTTCCTGTCGTTTCAAGAAAACAACTATGACGGTCAGACTGCCTTTAAGCAGGTTTAAGGCTATTTTTGTATTTTTCACATTTTTCTCCATACCTTTGGTGTTTATGGCCCAATTTCCAAAGTTTTTCAGTTATAGATATCAAAATTAAATTTCCTTTCGTTTTAAGAACACATCAATGGCGGTCAGACTGCCTTTTTGCAGGTTTTTGGCTTTTTTTTATATTTTTCACATTTTTCTTCATATCTTTGGTGTTTATGGTCCGTTTTTTTAAAATTTTTGTAGTTAATAATATCAAAATTAAATTTCCCGTTGTTCTGAGCATCTAGTATGTATTTTACTTTGACCATCAGTCTGTTAGTCATAGTACTGAAATATAAATAAATATAAAGAAATTAAAAACAAATGTTGAAAAGGTTTCGTGATTTTTTCCTAATATACATGCTTTTGTCAACTAATATCTAAATTCTTATTTAATTGTTTATGCTTCGCTACTTATGGATGTTGTCATCCTTGTATTTTTAACATACAAACCTAAAGAAATCTATATATAATCATAATTAGAAGTCACATCACTCAATTTTTTATCACTTTTTTTTGTGAATAGCTAATTACCTATCGCATTCTATCATAGACAGCTTTCCGCGGATATTAAAATGAATTATTCTAAAATTAAAACCAGTTTTGTTAATCCCGAAGAGGCAAATGCCCGGGCTAACAAAAATGGTATTAATTTATGATTTTATTGTATTATTCATTGAAAATTGTCTTTAATACGATGCTATACATGATTTTTCAGTATGACTATGAACCAGGTTTAATCCTGCGGATATTAATCGGTTTTAAAACCATATTGTAAATCCCAAAAGTGGTAAATAATTTGGAATTCGTGATTTCAATCTTTAAATGATAACAATTACGAAATATGGTTACGTTTAATTCTAAATTATTCAAGTAATTCAACCCTTAGATATTCTTAACAACTAATATATAATTGAATATATGAATATACAATATACATAACTGTGTGTCTGTATGTGTGTGTGTGTGTGTGTGTGTGTGTGTAAATTTGCGTATGTTTATATGCGTAAGACCGTAATACACAAGACGGACGCGGCTTCCTTCGAACCCTAAGCAGCCTGAACCATGCATAGTATTAGAGATATATAGAGAGAGAGGATTAAGTGAATATTTAAAGATTTACGCTTGCTTAGCTACGTACAAATACAATCGTGTATTACTTGTTTGGCTGTACCAGGGATCTGAAGGGATACGATAATGCCCCAATGATGATACACAAACCTAATCCTTCAGAAGATGACAATTAGTGGTTAAATCGTTTGGACACTCAACTTAATGAACAAACTAATCAAAATTCAATAAAAGTCCCCAACATAATTGAGACAATACACGAACAGAAGTTCATAAAACTTTGGGGACAAGCGTAACACATATCCCAATATCCCCTCCTCCCTGGAAAATATATAGAACTAGACAACAATTTTAATCCATATTAAAAGCGAGACGTATAGCTTTATTATTGTCAGTCCGTTCGTAACGGATGGCTCTGATCTATAATTTATGCATGTTAGAATTGTTCTATTGATTTAAAGTCACTATAAGATTAGCTACTTTATTACCAGAAAGTCTGTAAGTCCATCTTAATAAACATATCTTATGGATCAAACAATAAAGAATTCTACGGCCGCCCGCCTCCGTCGATTCGCATGTTCGTCCGTCAGTCCATTAGTCGGAGCAAATAAACCAAACAACTAACTTTGGCTAGAAGAATGGTTCTTTATTAATATTTGTGTTCAAATTTGTTTGTTCTGACTTGTAATTTTAGTTTTTTTGCTTTTATGGATTTTGCCATTCTTGTTTCATATAGGTTCTAGGGGCTGTGCACCTATTATCTAGGGGCTCCTATTCAAAGGAAAAAGGGTGGATGGGCAGAAAAATAGCCCGGATCCATCCCAAGACTAAAATCTGAAATTGAATATTCTAACACCATCTGGGGGCCTATGTTAAGCTTCCCTAAAATATAAAACTTATTCGGTTCAGTAGTTATCGAAATCTTAAGCTACAGACAAAAAAGCCTTACTATTTAATATAACAGAACTAGCGGCTACGCGCCCAGCCTCTAGGGACTCTTTATTCGAAGATTTAGAGAACTCAATCGGTTTTGAAGTTAATGAGATCTTATGCCTAAGACAAAAAAAACATACTAATTTATACAGTGTAGTGGGACAAAATTAAATATATTTAAATATGTATTTGAATTATACATTTTCGAGGTTTTGTGATAATTTCTTTTAAAAACAATACTTAGGAAAAGGCTTAGGAAAATTTTGTAGCTGAAGCTTACTTTTTAGTTTTTAAAAAATGAAAAGAAAAAAAAATTGGAGAGGTTATTCTTCCAGGGTTGATATTTCTTGGGGGGCAAATGTACCCTCCGCTTTAAGAATTATGCACCGTCCCTGAAACTATAAGAAGCTTCACTGTAAAGGAGAACCGTATCCGCCTAGCTATTAGCTTTTAGATTGACAGATACCATGTTTAAATAAGAATGTTATAAAACTACTGTAACTTACTTTTTAAAATATCTCCTATTTTTTAAGTAAAAGTAAATTTGTTTATTTATTTTTTGAAAAACATTTTTTAATCTTGATATTTAAATTTGCTATTGCTTGCTATCTAGGAGTGCAGCTACTCTAGAACGAGGGTAAATATTACTTAAAGTACATGAAAAAGCTTTATAAATGATATTTCTTGATAACACTTTCCTTTAAAACAAAACTTAAGTCTTATTTGTGCTCTCGTTATCGTCCTTTTATTTTACACCTTAAATTAAAAAAAAGGGGGGGGGGGGTTAAAGTGACACTTTTTGAAACCAAAACTAAAAGTCAAAGGAACTCAACTAAAAAAAGAGTTACAGGTCTGAGATTTTGCATGGCAGTTGCTTTATAGGGGTACAATATGGAACTGTGAAGAAACGTCGGTGCAACCGCCGAAAACTGCCGTTTCCCGCCGAAATTTTTAAACAATATAAACGGTGGTTTTCGGCGGTTGCGCCGCCGTTTCTTCACAGTTCCATATTGTACCCCTATAAAGCAACTGCCATGCAAAATCTCACACCTGTAACTCTTTTTAGTAGCGAAGCTACTCTATAATTCACAATGTCCGTCCGTCCGTCCGTCCGTCCGTCTGTCCGTCTGTCCGTCTGTCCGTCTGTCCGTCCGTCCGTCCGTCTGTCCGTCCGTCCGTAATTAATGAATTGGGGGAAACGTGATTTTCTCGGCTCCTATAAAAGATAGAGAGCTGAAATTTTTTTACAACATTACCATCATTAAGGAGCACAATTAACTATAAAACATCAATGGCGGTCGAACTGCTTTTTAGCAGGTTTTAGGCTATTTTTTATATTTTCCAAATTTTCCCCATATCTTTGGTGTTTATGGTCCGATTTTCAAAATTTTTTCAGTTAAAGATATCAAAATTAAATTTCCCGTCATTTGATGAAAACAACAATGACGGTCAGACTGCCTTTTTGCAGGTTTTTGGCTATTTTTATATTTTTCACATTTTTCTCCATATCTTTGGTGTTTATGGTCCGATTTTCGAAATTTTTTCAGTTAAAGATATCAAAATTAAATTTCCTGTCATTTGAAGAAAACAACAATGACTGTCAGACTGCCTTTTTGCAGGTTTTTGGCTATTTTTGTATTTATCACATTTTTACCCACATCTTTGGTGTTTATAGTCCAATTTTCAAAAAATTTTCAGTTAAAGATATTAACATTAAATTTCTGGTGTTTTAAGAAAAGAAACAATGGCGGCCAAACTGCCTTTTAGCAGGTTTTTGGCTATTTTTATATGTTTGACATATTTCCCCATATCTTTTTTAAATTTTAAAACTTTTTTGCATTAACAGTTTCAAATTTTTTTCCCCCATTGTTATGTGCATCTAGTATGTAATTTACTTTAACCGTCTTCATCATACAAAATAAAACAAGGTTTCGTGTTTATTTTCTCCAATAAATCTATTTTGGTTTTAATAAATACACTTTAAATCTACTTCTACGTATTCCAATCCACAATTTTTTGTGCTTCGCTACTTATGGATGTTGTCATCCTTGTTTTAGTTAAGTTCCTTTGGGGACTTTTAGTTTTGATTCAAAAAGTGTCACTTTCGGCCACCACCCCTTTCATAATATGTTTTTAATAGACAAAGCTTTTCTACATTTAGGGCCTTTATTTCCGCCCGTAACGAATACCTTTCATCGTTAATTTAGGAATGTTAAAATTGTCATAAGAATTTAAAACTTTGCATTTATAATGTATAATTCATGTAACAGTTAAGTATTAAACAGCGTAGAAACTTTATAATTGTTTCCAGAATGTCCATTTAAACATTTTTCAAAACTTTGTGATATTATTTGGGAGAAGATACTCTATAATCAAGTCTTCAAAATTAAGTATGTCCATAATCATATTAACCATTCTGTATTGGAGTGATTTAGTGACATACAATTTTTATTTTGATTATTAAAAGCTCTGTACACCTCTGTACTTGCAAATATTCGTTTGTATGTCAGTCTAATTCATTGGTCTTCGCTTCTATGAGATGTTGTAATCCTTGTTTATAATTTTAGCTTTTTGTTGTTGCACTACTTATAGGAGCTTATGTTAATATTCTTTCTCGTATTCATTCGAATCCGGTGGATAGGAACCGGTTCTCATCCATACGAAAAAACTATGTCTAGCATCGTATTATATCCAGCTTTCTACGAATATAGAAATGTACAATCATAAGATTAAAACCAGTTTTGTTTAGCCCCTACCTTCGGCACCTCGGGGCTAAAAAAATAGTTTTAATCTTATAATTGTACATTCTATATCCGCGGAAAGCGGTTTATAATACGATGAAAGAAATAACTATTCCAGTAAGGCTTCTAAACCGATTAATAACTGCTGGAATAGGACCAGTTCTAAGCCATACCGAAAAATCATGTAGCGTATCATATCCAGTTTTCTACGTATATAATAATGTACAATCATAATATCAAAACCAGTTTTGTTAGCACGTCTCTCCGGTATCTCGGGGCTAACAAAACTAGTTTAAGTCTTATAATTGTACATTTTTATGAAAGCTGTTTACAATACGATGCGATGCATAAATATCAGCTTATACCAATAACGAAATTAATTCGGAAAAAAAATCACGAAACATATTCGTTTTTTCAGCTGTCGTTGGGGGAGGGAGGGGGGGGGGGGCAACACATCGTAAAATTGAAGACCTCTCCATTTGCCCCCCAAATATTATTTTATATTTATTTGTTATACCTTATTCCTGCATAACTATACATGTATTTATATTTCCTTCTGATATTTTTGCAGACCTAAGATCATAGTTCATTTAGCATAGTGACGCACATAATAAATCATAAATATACTTTCACATTTAGGTAAAAAATTGTTAAGCAATATTCCGTTTTTACAATTACCAATATAACAGCAGCTTATTTATTGGCAGATTGGCTGCTTATTATATTTATCGCATCGTATTATAAACACTTTTCCGCAGATATGAAAATGTACAGTAATAAGATTAAAAACAGTTTGTCAGCCCAGAGATGGCGAAGGCACGGGCTAACAAAACTGGTTTTAATATAATGATTATATTAAATTTTTATACTCATAGAAAACTGGATATAATACGATGCAATACATGATTTTTCAGTGTGGCTGAGAACTGGTTCTTATCTACCGGATATTAGTATGTTTTGATACCAGGTCGCAAGGGGCTGTATTTAGCTATGAATAATGCATTTACTAAATATTTCTCAACATCATCAATATCAATAACATATCAAAAGCAACTGTAACAAGGATGACAACATCCATAAAAGCGAAGCTCTGAAATTGTAGGACTAACGGACATTAACACTTGTATAGTGTAAGAATACTGAATAACCATAATATTAATATTGTACAAGAGTCGAAGCTAAATTGTAAGTAAATTTGTTGAAAAACTGCTTGATACATTGTTTATGGACATATTTACATTTTTAGGACTTGATTATAGAGTTGCTTCGCTCAAAGTAAAAATCAGATCAATCGGATAACTAGAACATATACAAATTTGTTGTTAAAAAAATCAATATGTTTAAAATGGACGTACGGACACTCTGGTTGTGATTATAGAGTTGCTACGCTTACTAAATCGTACCTAACTACTACAGGAATCACCATGCAAAGTTTGAAATCGATAGGACAATTATAACATGCCTAAATTAACGAAAAGAGCTATCCGTAACGGACGAACGGACGGACCAACCCTAATTATAGAAAAGCTTCGCTTTTAAAAATGCGAAGAAAAGGGACTGTACCCAAATGGTTTTGTTGGAAGATACTTACACATTAAACAGTTAGATGAATTTATTTGTCCTTGTTTATAAAAAATAATACATTTAAAATATTCTAAAATTTTTTTTGTCATGGAAAGAAAATGAGGTAGCGGGTTTCGTCTTATTTTCACACTTTACAGTAGTTTTTCTCCTATTTCTAGCCCCTGCAGGGGGCCCTAACCCTTCGGGACAATCATTAACATTTATCTAACCTAACATAAAATAATCAACAGCTACTGTGAAGATACGACAAAACTCGCTACTTCGTTTTCTTTCCATGACCAAAAAAAAATCTTAACTTTTTTGTATGAATACTACCTAGTCTATAAATCAAAGTTTTCACAAAATTAGATTCATATTAAAATGAATATCTACAATTTCTGGCTTTCGTGAAAAAAAGATATATTTTTATCCGGTACAAAAAAATTATTGCATATGAAGGATGTATAGGTATACTATATATATAGATACACAAAACGGAAGAAAGTTTAAAGGATAAAATTTAAAGTTTAAATGGAAAAATAAAGTAAAGATTGATATAAACTAGGATGACAACATTCATAAAAAGCAAAGCTAAAAGATTCAGGACAACAAAGTGATTTATATATTACTACCGACTACGCCCTTAGTATATAGGGTCAGAGAGGGACTAGAAAATAGCTTTAAACCATCCAGAGCCTTAGATATGATAATAAAGTAGCCTAAAACCATTACAGCCCTTGTGAAGCTTTCCTAAAATAGAAAACCTAATCAGTTCAGTAGTTATTGAGATCTTAAGCTTAAGCCAAAATAAACTACTTTATATTGTGGTATCCGCCGAGGATAAAGGGCAGACACCGGAGTTCAATTAGATTACGGCAGTGTGACAGACGTGGACACCTTACTATAGAGAAGCTACGCTTCTCTAGCTTTCACTAGATAATGATCAACATCTATTTTCAGTTGTCACTTTATTGAAGGGTTAAGAGATACTGCAGTTATATACAACAAACAATAATTACATGGATAGGAATAAATAATCATAACATAAAAGCATAAATAATACATATACAATGGTCAGTTTGGGCAATAATGCTTCCCCCATCCCTGGAAAGGGTGGGGGAGAATTAAGAATACAGTTAACCATAATAAACATGACAGATTCAAATCATTAATTCTAAGCGTAGGGAGGGGGTCACTAGACCCCTTCCCCAGGACTCGGGGGAGGGCCATTGACCCTACACCGAACCCCAGATCAGGGGTGCCATAGACATGGCTCACGGTTGCCGAATACCACAACTCTCCCCTCGGAAGGCTGGGAGGTGGTTTCCCTACCAGACTTCCGACAGTGGTTGAGGCCTTCGGCCCGCTCCTTAAGGCTAAAATATATATACAAACGATAATGATTCAATGGAATCCTAGTGGTGAGTATCTTCTTAGGGTTGATGGGCTCCCAATGTGGGATAAAAGGCAGAGGCTGACTTGGGTTGGATACGTTGGTCAGCGCCGGCAGGTATCAGGTTTGCTGGTGGCACAGTTGTTGCTGGAACGGTCAGCAGTGGGGCCTGCGGGTTGTTGTTGGCAGCGGCTGGGGCACTGGCTGCCAGGTTGATTGTCTGAGCAGCGGCCTGTCCTCCTGAGGGGCCGCGGGGTCTGCCAGAGGGCGGTCCTGGCCTACCTGGGCGGTCATGCCCGCTGTCAGTTGATTTCATAGACACCATTTCCTCGGCTGCTTCCCTGCCGATGGGAATGGCATCCCAGTCCACTGAAAAGTCCCGGGACTTGGCATGGTTGAGCCTGGCTCTAGCCAACGCCTTCCTATACAGAGCTGGATGGTACAGGAACACTTGTGATATCGCATTCAGGGCTGCCCGGACTCCTCCTTGTGCTGCTGCCAGAGAAATGATGGTTAGGTCCCCCAGCAGTTTGAGGATCAGCAACAGCAAGCACAGGATGGCGGCGCCATCTCCCCACTCGTGGATGGCTTGTCTAAATCCTGCCCAGACATCCAGGGCTGCCTCTCCTTCCTCCGCCAGTCGGTCAATGTTGTAGGACACTATCCCATGGTCTCCTGTGGCCGAACAGCTGCCTTGCTGAACGCAGGAGCCATAGGATAGGCCGGTCAGCATGGCACTCTTGTATGCTGGGAACGCCAGCAGTTGTTGCCAGTCATTCAACTCAGCCTGCGAATACAAACCACCTGAGATGAAGTTATCTAAGGGTTCTGTCAACAACTGCTTAGGCGTATCCAGCGGGGGTGGCCTCTTCTTGGGAGCAGGGGTTAACTCTATCCAGCCTTCCTCCGCGTGCACAGTCAGGGGGTAGGTGGAGGAACAGGGAATCTTGGTGGCGTGCTCACTGTATACCCGTGTCACAGCGTCTACAAACCCTGTGGGCTCCACTGGCACTTTGTCCCAACACTCCTTGTGTTCGCGGACAACATACTTGTGCCTTTGGCAGGTCAGCTGCAGCAGGATGTCTCCCCTCAGTACCGAGAACGTGCTCCCCTGGACACGCACCGGGTGGGCCGGATCTAGTTGCTGGAGCTTCCAGCAGTTGGCCGCTACTTCTTCTGCTGCAGTGCTTCTCATGCGCGTTTCCAGGGTAAATCCAATATAACCTGCATGGATCTGTGCTTGAAGGGGAACGTCAACATCCCTGGCCGACACTCTGGGCAGCGCAGCCGCGGCTGGGTCAGCTGCCACGAACAACGCTGGATGGTTGGTGGCATGGGCCTCGAAGTCGCAGTTCACAATTGAGGTGGGGTTGGTCATGTTGATGAAAAACTGGGCCTGATGGTCAACCAGATATGCATCCCTCACCAGGCTGGGCTGGAGGCTGCGGATCAGCCTCAAGGGGCAATCTCTTCCCAGGTGGTCCCACACGTAGGTTGCTTCCCCAGTGATACAGGACAGCTCAGAATGGGGACACTCGAGGGTCAGGTGGTCAGACTGGGACTCCACCCGTCCATCCTCCACCACATAGGTCTCCTCCTTGACCAGCAGCCGCCGCTCCTGGAGCACTAATTCATTGCGGTAGAGCTGGCCCTCAAAGTGGACGTCCTCCCCCTCGCAACCCACCCCCTCGGGGCTGTTGACGAGGGCGCCCACCATATCAATGGTGAAGAACAGGGGGTGGTTCAGCTGGAACGTCAGTGGCTGGGTCTTGCCTGGCAACGTGTATACTGGGTTCCTGGCCAGGTCTCGGCACGCTTCTGGGTCTATCTTGGTTGGCCTCATGAGGGTGGGGACCGAGGTCACCTTGAGGTGACCCCATACCCCACACCTGAATGTCCACTGGGACACGGTGAGCTGACAGCTGAACCCAGTGGTTTCCCTCACCTTGACTTGCTGCAGGACGTGGACGTCATGGCCCAGGGGCACCTCCTGGTGTAGGGGCTCCGTGTCACACATCTTTTCTTTATTGTAAGACGTGACATGGGTGGGGTTGGCACAGTCCCACCCCACCAGGACGTAGCTGGTTGTAGGCCACACGGCTGCCAGCAGGAGGCCCCACAGGACCATCCACCAATGGGAGAGGCTTCCAGGTAACCATCTTCCTCGTACACGCGGCTGGGGATCTCCGGCTCTGGTCACGGCTGCTTCTTGGGGCTGGACACGGCTGGGCTGCTCCTGGCTAGATACAAATTTCCATTGAGCGTTATCTGTATGCGGCCGAGGCACCCCGATACCCTCCCCAATGACAGACTGGCAAGCGACTGGCACTTGCCTGGGTGTCGGCTCCCCTAGCCCTAAGTGCTCCCTTCCCTGGTCCAAGGCATGCCCAGTGGCATGGGGCTGAAGTGCAGGTGGCACAGGCTCGCCCTTACTCAATGCCCTCCCCTGCCCTAGGAACTCAGGTGCATGTGGCACAGGCAAGTCCTTATTTTCCCAAATTTCAATCTCCCCAGCCTCGGGTGCAGGGGGCACAGGCAAGGCTGGGTGTTTACAATGTTTTGGATACAACACATTTAACAAATTCAACTTATCCTGATGGTGAGCCGCTGGGTTCCCTTGGCTGGTAGAGGGCTCTGGATGGCATGTAGCTGGACTCTCCCTGCAGGCTGGTGGCGCTGGCTGGCATGTAGCTGGGCTCTCCCTGCAGCCTGGTGGCGCTGGCTGGCTGGGGGTGACGGGTGTCACCCCTTCCTCTGGGACCGCTGGCTCGTTCCAGGACTCAGGTCTCTCGGTGGCGGCGACGGTTGTCGCCCCAGACATCAGGTTGGAGGCTGGCTCGTTCCAGGATCCAGGTATCTCGGTGGCGGCGACGGTTGTCGCCCCAGGCACAAGGTGGGAGGCGCTGGATAGCACCCCCCCATCATCCCAGGTGGCGACGCCGGGTGGCGTCCCATACATCGATGCAGAGGTGCTGGCTAGCACCTCCTGCCTCTCTCGTTCAGCGGCTGCCAGGGCCTCCCCATACACCGTCTCAGGGACGCTGGGCAGCGCCCCTCCACTCTTGCTGGGTAGGCTCAGTCGGGCAGGTTCCATCATGTTGAGGCTGAAAGGCTGGGGCCTCAGCACCTCTGGCTCGGCTATGTTGTTGGGCTGTACCAGCTCTGGCCCCAGATGGTTAAGACTGAAGCCTAGGCCAACCCGCCCAGTACGTTGATCCTAGCTGGGACAGTCCCGAACTGCGGCATCCCATCGGCTCGGTCCGCAGCTCTGGGGGCGGCTGCTTGCGGTGGTGGTGCTGGGGGCGCGCTCCCTTCCATATGGGCCACTCTGCTGGGCTTCCCTGGAGGGGCACCCTTGTCGGCGGTGCGCCTGCGGCTGGCTACCTGGGCCCAGTCAGCTCTACAGTCGGCCGCCGTGTGACCGTCATAGTGGCAACGCTCACACTTGGCAGAACGGTCACGGCGTGGCTGGGTGCGCCTCTCCTCTAGGCTAACTTCCACAGGCGTTGGACAGTCTCGAGCTCGGTGGCCTCTCCCCTGGCAGCGGTAGCAGCGGCCTGGAACCTTGTCATCTGGAGCGACCTTCCCCATCTGGTGGAGACCCGGAGCCAAGGAGCCAATCTCCATTGGCTCCGACTCGTCATATTGGGGCAACTGGATGCAGGCAGATCCAGTCAGCCCGTCGGTCGAGTCCACTAAGCACACACCTTCCTTCAGCTGCTTAGTAACCATGGTCACGGTGAACATGGCCTTGCGAGTGTACTCAGGTACACTCGCAATTTCATGGTTCATCATGAGGCGTTTTACATTGGCGTTACGAATTCCACGATTTAATTCGTCCACCAACAACTCAAGATCCTCATGGTTGTAGGCGTCCCTATACAAGGCGCACTTTGTTGATATGTACGCCTGTATAGGTTCTGTCGAGTGTTGCTTGTAATCCCTAAACGCTTGTTTAAGCGTTTGGGATTCAAAAGCAGGGCGAAATAGCAATTCACACTCGGTCTTGACCTGTTCGTAGGTCAAGGCTTGGCCTGCCTCGCCAAACAGATGGGACGCCATTTCCGCCGCTTGCCCTACCAATGACAGTAGTAGGGCGTTGCGGCGGTTGAGGGAATCATGAGGTGGCACGCGGTAAGCCGCCCATGACATCTCCAGTCGGCGGATATGTGCCGACCAGGACTGCTTGGGCGGCCCTCTAAACTCCGGCAGATTGCTCAGCATCAGCTTGCGGTACTCGGCTGGGGCCGGCTGAGGGTCATCCTGGAGCCATCCTGGGGCTTGGTCACCTCCTGGGACTTGATGCTGGTCCATTGGGTCAACGGTGAAACGGCGGGCACAAAGTTATACAGTACTACAATGAATGGGTTGTCACTTGAGGCTTCCTAGCCTAACAGCCAACACTGTTTGTATCACTAGGTTGGGGGTTTTAGTTGCAAAGATATAACTTAGCTGTACTTATCAATAGTTAGGTGTTGAGGTAGATAGATGTTGAGGGTCTGAACTGCTGTCAGGAACTGATTGGGTTTTCCCTTATCACACTAGAGCTAGGAGGAAAGAAACTTGCAATTCTTTATTTGCTAAAAATACCCCTGTGAAATGCTATGGAGTAGCTCCGCTCTGGTGTGAAAGTGTGTGTGTGTGTGTGCGTGAAATCTTCTGTCCTTGTAACGCGCGTTCGCGCCGTCAAATCCGCGCACACGGGGAAAACGCGCTCTCACCCCTCAGCTCGCTCTCTCATTGGTCCGCTTCGTCCGTTGGATTTATGATATTTTCCGCACTCTGTTGCGCTACCCGTGAATGGCGCTCTGTGTATCCGATCGCTAGCTCCACACTACAGACGGACTTAGTCTAGTGTGGGTAGGAAGGGGGGAAGCGCGTGAGGGGACGGGGGTAACTCCGTCCGTTCCCACTGTGAGGGAGGGGGGTAACTGTGTGCTGGTGTAATGGGGCCTTTGCTTCTTAATCTTAGGCTTATCTGTTATATCACCCTGATTGTATTTGCCTTCAATGGAGAGGGGCCCCTCCCCTTCCCTTGGAATAAGGGGTGTATTGTTTTTGTGCTGTGGGCTTGAGATTGTTTTGATTATATTACATCTAGCTTTTATTTTTGTCCTTATCACAATTGCATAACAGATTTGTTGACCAACTCTGTTCTATTTTTAGCTGTTATCACAATACACAGTAATCCAAGCCTGTTCTATTCTTAGATTTATCACAACACAACAATTTGTTTGCCAAGCTTTGCTCATAAATCTATTGTTTGGCCATCACACTAGGGTGGTAATCCCTGCAAATGTGATATAATATCTGTCTTCTAGATGGGTGGCTGCGTTGTAGCTTCTCAGGATACTCGGGGTTGACGTAGTTTTTCTCTGTTCTGGTGCACTACACCCGTATGTTAGCTCGCAGCTTGCAGCTATGTGGCATGTTTCAGCCTATCGGCGGCAGGGAATGTCCCGTCCTGCTAGCGCCACTGGTTCGGATCCTGCTATTTCTTGCAGTAAAGTTGGCCTATTTTCAGCCGTCTACACGTATTTGGCTTGTTTCAGCCGGTCCGCAGGCCTGTTTCAGCCCTTTTGGCGCTCAATTCTCCGTTAGATATCAGCGCTGCTCGCGGTTATTCGTCAGATTTCGCTGTTTCGCTTCCACAACTGCCGGATGCAGAGTTAAACTTTGCTGTCCAGGGTGGGTAATTCAGGTTGCTTGCGTCAGTTTTGCCAGATTCACTGCTGGGAGTACCTTAGCCTCAGATGCGCGTCTGCTCTACACTTGTGGTTCGCCGTAATCTCACACAGCTGTCACCAAAGTTGTGGTATCCGCCGAGGATAAAGGGCAGACACCGGAGTTCAATTAGATTACGGCAGTGTGACAGACGTGGACACCTTACTATAGAGAAGCTACGCTTCTCTAGCTTTCACTAGATAATGATCAACATCTATTTTCAGTTGTCACTTTATTGAAGGGTTAAGAGATACTGCAGTTATATACAACAAACAATAATTACATGGATAGGAATAAATAATCATAACATAAAAGCATAAATAATACATATACAATGGTCAGTTTGGGCAATAATGCTTCCCCCATCCCTGGAAAGGGTGGGGGAGAATTAAGAATACAGTTAACCATAATAAACATGACAGATTCAAATCATTAATTCTAAGCGTAGGGAGGGGGTCACTAGACCCCTTCCCCAGGACTCGGGGGAGGGCCATTGACCCTACACCGAACCCCAGATCAGGGGTGCCATAGACATGGCTCACGGTTGCCAAATACCACAATATAATAGGATTATACATGTATTCGAACGAATGAGGACTAGTATAGTTTGCAGTCCATTGTCATCTCCTTCCGTCTGTATCACACTGAACCTGGGATTTTAAGGGATAAGACAATGGCCCATAAAAAGATGAACATTCGCAATGATAACTCACAAAATTATCCCTTTTGTAGATTAAAAAATTAATGGTTGAAATGTAAGAACACTCAACTCAATGAATCAGCTAATCAAAATTCACTAAAGTCCCCAAAGATGTTACACCAACGAATAAGAAAACGTTATTATAATACTTTGGAGACTAGTGCGATGAACAGCCCATTGTCCTCTCCCTCCTTCACTACAATATACTGCTACAGTATTGTCATACAGATAGAGGTAAAATCAAATCCAGGGTAACTCTGATGAATGCTTTGATGCCAAGAAGGAATATTTTTGCTATGATAAGCAGGAATCTTGCCATGAAAGTTGCATGTGAGCCAAATCCTCTCTGTGCACTCTCTGCAAATTCATTGATTATAGCATTTAACCTAAATATAAAGAGTTGGTAAAATTCAGAATGCAAAGATTTATTAGATTAATTATGCATAATGAAGTAGTAGAAAGTAAGTCTAACCTTGGGAAATACTTGGTAGGTCTATTTCCCTAACTCGAACAAAAAGTTTGAAAATTAACTGGCAGCTCAGCCGTTTAGCCATTTTTTGGGCAAATATATCATTAATTACGTAGGAATCAACCTTTGATACATATTTTTGCTTTAATTTTTTCTGACCGGCTAAAAACAGCTGGGAGTGACCAAGAATATGATGTGCAGATAGGGCTTGTGACGAATATGCCCTGAAAATAACCAAGAAAATGGCTTAACGGCTGAGCTGCCAGTTTCTTATCAAACTTTTTGTTTGAGTTAGGGAAATGTCGACCTACCAAGTATTACCCACAGTAACTTTCATAACGAAATTCGGATTGTAAGTGCCAATAGCAAACTGATTACGAGATGGTTGCATTAAAAGCCCCCCCCCCCCCTCCCCCATATGGTCAGCACGATGGTCTGTAATGCATAATTTTTACCTTTCAGCTTCGTTTTCATAATCTGCTGTTGCTACGTTATACATTCTTCTGCTTTCAATATATGGCTTCTAAAAGAAATTAATTAATCTTTTTGAGAACAAGTATACTCGGGATGTTGATATGGAAAAACTGTAAGTTTACCTTGTGGAGAACCCCCCCCCCCCTTCGGTACGACAAACGCACATTAACACTTAATAATGCTCAAGGGCACAATAATACATTTCTAGGGCTTGATTACAGAGATGCTTCGCTTATAATATTATACTTTGTTGTCCTAGGAATCAGTATTTCAAAAATTTGTTGAATAGAATAATTAGATAAATCAAAGTATTTGAAACAATCATGTTTAAATGGACGTACGGGACATTCTGATTATAGAGTTGCTAGTCTTTCTAAAACGTTCCTAACTGTAACAGGAATCATCACCCATTTGAAAACGATAGCCGATTTCTTACATGTCTTAATTACGATGAGAGATATTCGTTACGGACGGACGGACCTTAATTATAGAAAAGCTCCATTTAAAAAACAAACGCTTAAAGCCGAGAGATCGACTTTACCAACAAGGATACAATTAAGAATAACAATGCTGAAAAAACTAAATGTATTTTTACCTGTAGTCCTACCAAAATCTTTGCGCAGAAATGGTTATAAAGTTGTACAAATCCACAGGTGAAAACATCAGACAATTGAATTCCTTCCAACTCATAACCAAAAGCTTTACATTTGCCTAAAAGAGGAGTATGCACGTACTAGAGCAAGTGATTTTTAGCATCTTCTAGCAGTGATTTTGAGTATTTGCGAATATACTAGGTTTATGCTTAACATAGTTGTATGAACTAGAAAATTAGTTTCACCAAGGTTTTGTAGGAAAAAAGATTGAAATGTTATCAACTCTTTTGATAAATATACTTTTTTCATATAAAAAGTATATTTTAGTGCAAAGCATTTGGAGATTTATACTATTAACTAATTAGGTATACATTAATTTTTTTTATGGTAGACTATCAGTTCATTCATTTAGCCCTATAAAACAGAAACCGTGTATATCAACCAAAAAATGCTTTTCATTACATTGCTTGCTCTAGTTCGTACATAGTTTTTTGTCTTAAAAAATGTGGAAAAGTCAATATTTTCGACACAGAAAATTATTTATAAAATGGCATATATTTGCAATATTCTAAATGTATGCGCTGAAATGTGAAGTTGACGACCAAAATTGTTATAAATCTTCTTAGGACATATAAGAAGCTTAACTTTCCAGGAGAACCATATCAGTCCAGCGTATAGCGAGATCCTTTTAGGTCAGGGGTGGCTATTCTAACAATCAATTCTACAAAAAATCACGAAACCTTTGAAAGTTAGATGGGGGTATATCTTGTTTGTTCATGTAACTGAAGAGGGGTGGGTAAGAAGGGGGAGGAAAAGGGGAAGGGGGTTGTGGAGAAATTTTCCTTCAGAATTGTTTGTCAGAATTTTTCCCCTGCTTTTTGGTAATAAAAGACACAGAAATCATTTTACTTTTACATCAGGAATAACAATTTTTATGTATTGGTATTCCATTTGAGCTGTTTATTTTTTAAATCTGATTATAATAGTGCTTTAAGTTAAAGATATAATAAAACAATGCCTAAGTATATTTCTCACATTTTTCAAGATTTTCAACTTTAATACAGACAGGAGTGATAGACGCGAATCTTTCTAGATGTTTTGTGTGATAATATTACCTTCGCCTATAAATCTATTTATTTGCTCATTTTGTTCTTGTCTTGTTTCTTCTAGGAATTCCTATAAACAAAATATTTAATTATTATTATCCAGGGATTTAAAGGGTTAAAACGATGACCGATAAATTGATATACATCCCCAATAACGATTCACAAAATTAGTCATTGTGTAATTTACAATAAGTGGTTGAAATGGATGGACACTCAACTTAATCATTCAACTAATCAAAATTCATTTAAGGTCCTTTAAGTTCGCAAGCCAACGAATAAGAAACGTTATTATAAGACTCTGGTACCCTCCCTCCATAATTGTTACATGATTAACTAAGTTAATAATGTGGGAGAAATGACCTTTCATCAAAAAAAATATTTATATATTTCAAGTTCATCTAGAAAAATTTGACAAGGTTGTCAATTTAAAGTTTTGGACCATGGAAAGAAAACGGATTAGCAAGTTTCGTCGTTTTTTCACAGTAGTTTTTGATAGGCTATTTTAGGTTCGGTTAAGTAAATGTTAATAATTGCCCGACATGGTTAGAGCTAGAAATAGGAGAAAAAACTGTGAAAATACGACGAAGCCAGATACTTTTCACGATCCAAAGTTTTTAACGTTGGCACAAAGAAAAAAAAAGTTGAAGCATTTTTTTGGAATGGTTTTGGGGTGGGAGGATAGGGGGTGGGGGCATCACAACCGCTACTTAACAGCTAAAACTTTCGGATGTAATCGTCCTTTAATCTTTTTCATTCATACTTACCATAAACGCGATTTTGAAGGAATCAGATAGTGGGAAAGAAGAAAAAATAGTTATGCATAGCAGAAGAACTGACCCAAATCCTCTTGATTTCACCATCTTCATTTAATGCATATAAAATACGTGGATATTGTGACAGATTCTCGCATACCCTGATAAAATGTTTCTCCCAGCTGGCTAATATAACGATACCCAAATCTTATTCCTGCCCAAATCTCCATCTCCCTATCAAGGACGTCCAAGGTAATCACCCCATTACCCCCCCCCCCTCCCCCCAAATGAATTTGGAGGTGTCCCCAAAATTTTAGATTTTTAATTTTTATCCCCCCCCCAAAAAAAAAAAACTTGGATGTCTCTATGATATAAAGACCCCCCCCCAAACCAAAAAAGCTTGGACGCCCTGCTCCTTATACTTTACCCCATCCACTCCCCTCACTATGGAAGAATGTATTGACCAATAAATAAAGACTATAATAGCCATCTAAAATGTTGACAAAAAATTATATCACAATATCCACGTGTATTACATCCATTAGTTTCTTAACAACATTATTAGTCCCTGAAACATTAGTAAATACAATTATAAATTATGTTTTAAACCTAAAATAAGTATTCGTGCCATTGTTTAATAAAACAATGTTATCCTAAGAATTATTAATCCAAAAATCAGATAATTATCATAAATCATCAACCTCAGAGTGAAAAAAAAACTTTTAAATGGACGTACGGATTGCCTGGTATAACGCCGAGATACAAACCTATCACCTCCCCGAAGATAGGCGAATGCACTACATGTTGAGCCACGATCGCGAAAACATTGCACTTTGATGTTGCAGGGATTATCATGCAAATTAAAATCGATAGAACAATTCTAACATAATTAAATTAACGATAAGAGCAATCCGTTACTTAATTTTAAAAAAAATTCGCTTTTAACAGACTCTTATCATATAAAAGTTTCGCTTTTATATATATGATTATAAGAAATAATTATAACACAAGAAATAAACTAAATTACCTCACTAAATCTAATTTCTATTGAATGGACCGACCACAATTGTAGATACGCATGGCTTTTTTAAGAATAAATATATTTAATTAGAATATTAACTTTGAAATCACAACATTTAATTTTACTGCAGACCATCTATTTGATTATTTATTTTTGTTAAGTTTGGTATGGCATAACGGAAGAGTAGCCAACATTTCTTTTACAATTCTCTGCGATGTACTGCTAGTACAAAAAGTTGGGAATCGTTTAAATTAGGCCCTGGATTTGCACTTTTAAGAAAACGTATATCTCCTTTATACCTCCCTTTCCCGAAAACTTGAATAATCTATAATAATAATGATTTTTTAAGGACCAAAAGCGATCTATATTTTTTTTCAGTTTTATACATAATTATTCATGTGTACTTTCCTAAAATAGCATTCTATTTACAAATGAGTTGTCATCTTAAAAGCACTATATTATATATGATCTAATAATATTTTAAATATATTTGTAGTTAAACTACAGGAAGTTAGGTTAAACGCAATGGGGAAAAAGGAATTTTCTCGGCTGCTATTGAAGACGGATAGCTGAAATCTTCAGTTAATATTTGAATGACATATGCACATCTAATCTTTACTTTGTTTTGCCCCTTTTCTGCCGTCCAAGCTTTAAAAGACATATTCTTATTTCTTTTTAAATCATGGTTTTCTTTGAATTTTTCTTTCTTTTCTTGCATATAACAACTGAAAATCTACTTTATAAATAACTTTGTCTGATTTAAAACTGATAGATGCAAACAAAAATTATATAAAGTCATAAGCCCATTCCCTCTTTTTCGTGAAATTTGCAATTGAAATAAATTTGGATTGTTTGTGTAATGTACACTAGAAAATACTATAAATACGAACAAGGATAAATATAATCATAGAATAGGTATTTCTCGCATCGTATTGTAAACAGCTTTTCGCGGTTATAGAATGTACAGTTATAAGATTAAAACCAGTTTTTTTAGCCCCGAGGTGCCGAAGGCATGGGCTAAAAAACTAGTTTTAATCTTATGATTGTACATTTTTATATTCGTAGAAAGCTGGTTATAATACGATGCTAGACATAGTTTTTTCGTATGGATGAGAACCGGTTCTTATCCACCGGATTCGAAGGAATACGAAAAAATATTATAAATAGTTAAGGATGTTAAGGACACATCCATACATTTTAATTTAATTTAATTTTGTTATTTGATAGAATGTTGGAAATTTCATTTTATTTTTCATAAATGCCTTGAAACTCTAATCAAACAACATTTCCTGCCCTTTTTATAAGTGTAACTTGTATCTAAACAGGAGACAATTAAGTTTGATAAATTATACTAAAAGGTTTTCACACTCTTTAAAAAACCTATTAACTTTGTCCTTAGGCTCTGGTGCCGCGTTTCTTAATCTACATAAAAAATAGTCAAGAACCATTACAGAAGAAACTGAGCAGTCAATCAGAAAACGTAATCATAAACCAAAGACAGACAGACAGACAGACGGGTAGGACATCAATCTTTCCACTTTAGTATGCTACGCAATAAAAATATTTGCTATGCACAAGGAAATTCTATTTTAGTGTTGTTTCTTACCCCCAGGCTTTATATTTTCTCTATTTTTAGAATAATTACATTGTTTTTCTCTTTCTTAGTTTACATTATCAGGGATCTAAAGGGATAAGACAAGGGACAATAAATTTATTTACATTTCCAATGATCTAGAGGGATATGACAATGACCGAAAAATTTATTTACATTCCCAATGATGATAAACAAAATTACCCCTTCTGTAGATTACAATTAGTTGTTGAAATTTTTGGACACCCAACTTAATTAACCAACCAATTGAAATTAAAGAAATTCCCCAAAGCTCATAAGCCATCAAATAAAAGAACATTAGAAACTAGTACTAGTGTAATAAACAGCCAAATGTCCCCTCCCTCCCTGTCACAATTATCTATATAAGTAGCGAAGCTGAAAGAATTCATAGAAGATTAGTAAACTTTAATATAGATGTTATTTACATCCTATATATCCTACTAGCGGATACGCCCCTAGAAGCCTCTAGGGGCACATGAGGCGGAGAGAGTCAAATTTAATAACTCAATTTCTTATTTAGATTTTAGGGGGCTCTCCCTCATTTTTAATTTTAGTTTTAAAAATTCAAAAAAAAAATTTTTCGGGAGGGGGGGTATTTTTCATATTTTGGGGGGTTGGGGGTGTCCCAACCCCCAAGAAAACAGTTATAAACCTTCCCGGGACCTATGAGAAGCTACCCTTTTAAGGAGAACCCGATCGGTTCAGCGGTTAGCGAGATCCTTCGGTACAACAAACACACAGACACACAGACAGACACACAAACATCCTGTTACTTTAGTATAAGGATATATATTCTCAGGGACCTTAAGAGATAAGACTGAGAACTATGAATTTATGTACATCCACAATAATGATGACTAAACCTTCTGTGTCTTAAAATTATTTGTTGTATAGTTTAGACCAACCAATTAAAATGTAATCAAATTACCCAAAGTTTTTATTAGCTAAACAACGTGATTATCAAACTTTGGTACATTTATAATTAAAAGTCCAATGTCCCCTCTCTCCCTAGATAAGTTAAAAGAAGTTATGCAACAAATAGACAGATTGTTAAACTTAAAAAGTTTGTTAGATGATGTTATAGCTGTGCGCTACATAATTGCACCTGTACTTGTTTTAAGTCATGACAATAATAGCTGGGTGCTACCAATCCTTATAGTAAAGTAACAGGTTGTCTTTCTGTTTGTAACAAAGGATCTCACTAACTACTGAACCGATATAGTTCTCCTTTATATGGTAGATTTTCATAGGTCCTGGGAAGGTTTATAACTATTATGGGTGAGGATACCACCACCCTCCCAAGAAGAATCCCTCATTTTTTTAAAAATTTTCTTTTAATAATAAAATAAAATAACGGGGATAGTCGCCACTCCCCCTTCCCCCCCCCCCCAGCTCAGCCGCTAGGATCGAAATTTAACTCCAAAGTTTTGTTACATACAATTTAAATTATGAAAGCTTTGAATTTTTACAGACGATAAGTTTTAATTTACCTTTTTTATGACTAAACATTTTTGCAAAAAAGTAGAAAACAGTACACAATATAGGATTGCTGATGCTTATAACTAAAAAGTGTGTATTTTTTATTAGATTAGATTAGATATCATTCAAAATGTTCGTCTTAAACACTTTGAGGAACCTAGTAACAGTGTCTAACTTTTTATCTTGGTGACGTAACAAAAATCCATCTCTTTTTTAGGGGTTTCCTTTCCTACCTCCCCTCTCATCCTTCGATTTTTGTTACGTCACAAAGATAAAAAGTTAGACACTATTACTAGGTTCCACTTTGAGAAAAGATTTATTTCTCTTGGCTTCAAAATGAGATAGACAGCTGATTTTTTAAAGATTCCTTATTGCAATGAGCATAAAGAATATAACTAGAAAATAAGTTTATTATTGGACACTACTTAGAAACTAAATTTATTTTATTTTGAGGTGAATGAAGGGTAATAGTGTTTTGAACATGAATGACAACATCCAGAAGCAGTGAAGCTTATACAGTTAAAACAAATATATCTAGCAGCGCAATTGACAGACAAACGGATAAAGTAAGTTTTTATTAGATGGAAGTAGAACATTCACATCAAAATTTACCTAGCTCTCATAAAGGACATGTAAAACAGATTTTCTTGAATACATTTGATTTCCTCCAGAGCATTACAGATAGTCCAATAAACTAAAAAAGCTGAAGACTAATTGCTCATTCGCAAATATTTTTTTTAAAAATCAGACGTCTAACTGTGATAACAGCCAAGTAAATCACAATACAGTATAGATTTCTTGGCGTTCTTAAGTAAGGGTAGTTTTCTTCACACAAAATTACAGCCGTCTATTTCAAATATCAACTGAGAATATCACATTTCCCACATATCGTTTTGGACTGGCAAATTGAGGAACAGACAAAGTGATCTATGAGTACTGAGTAGCTTCGCTACAAAAAAAAATAAATAGGCCTAAAAACTTCATTTCTATTTTTAGAAGAGTATGAAGGGGATATAATTTTCAGGGATTGGTGGATAATACAATAAAATGTATTTATTGATTTTTATTAAACTTTAATGTGTTTATTTCTTGCTTTGGTAGCGTATATTTAGGAGGAAAAAAAGGGATGTAAATCAATATAATTCTCTACCTTTTTGCAAATATTTGTTTGATAAAATGTTTAGAAAATGTGTGAAGACGTGTAATCTAGACTTCTACCAATGAGGCTTGAAAAGGTGTTTCAACCTTACAACAAGAGTATTTATTTCATTTATAGCACAGATAAAAAATATTGTATGTAGCAGAGCTACTCTTTAACCGGGTAATGTCTGTACGTCCGAATTTATGTACTTGGTTCTTTATCATCTTTAAATATTAATATTGCTACGCTTCTTATGATTATAATTGTCTAATTGTGTTTATAAAAAAATAAATTATACATACCATAGGAACACATTTTAATAAATATGTTTGTGTCATATATAATCAAAGGTAGGTAACCTCACGGAGGCGAGCAGACGTCTTCATGTGTTTCCTGTGAAGATTGATTTTTTTTCAATCTTACCCTTACAGTCAGCTTATTGCAAACATGGGTTGAAAATGTATGGGTACCCAAACCAATTCGTGTGTTGTGAACATTTACCATCAAACAAAAAAAATCTCCAATATACAACAAAAACAGTGAAGCCACCTTTTTTTGGCCTGCAAAAAAAAAATTCCTTCAAACAAAGCTTGTTTGTAAGATGATATTATCATCCCCCTGCCTCCTTTCATCCCCAAGATACAAGGTTACCCAAGCTAACCGCTGCGCTGTACAACACCCCAAACATTCACAATGGGAATTTCTAGGAACTAAACAAATTAGGCTGAGGATACAGATTTGTTGGATGCTACTCATTATTTATCCTCTGGCTACTACTCAGGCTATTGGTGTCTGCCATTAATTAAAATGAGTAAAAGGCATCCTTTATTGGATGTATTGCGTCGGGCTGCAGACGACATGTTATCATTTCTGGCATCTTCAATTTAAATTTTCCGCCAAAATAGTATGACAGATGAAAACAGCATTGTACAAACTGTAAATAGAAACAATAGCAAAGCAATGGTTTATACATCTTCAATCAATGTTTCAATTTAGTGACAATTTATCTAAGATATTGAGTAGAAACTGTAACAAACTGCAAAGTATAGAGATATCTGTGTATCTAATTATTATCAATCTATGTAACACTCCTAACAGTTGAATATTATTGATGTTTTATCATTATTGTTGTGTTTATATTATTCACCTGTTTCTAACTATTTGCATTATATGTGCTATCATGTTTTTAACTATATTATAACATTGTGTCCACAGTTTTGTCCACTGTGAGTATCTATATATAGACAATGAGAACGTTATTAATTGACATATATCATTAACTTTTAACACGTATGTATGTATAACTTCTCGGCGTTACTAACCCCTTAGCTATTTAATATTTGGTGTTGTATTAAATAGCTAATAATTATTGCACAGTAATTTTATGTTTATGTAGAATGTTTATGATTTTTATTTTAATATGTATGATATTTTTTCCAAAAGTTGAAATATATCATTTTAAAACAACAACCTCACATATTTTGGGCCAGGTTACAAAAGGAATAAAATCATGGGAGGCCCATAGAAGCAACCTAAATTGACGTCAAATTTCCGCTGTCAGATTATTATCCACGTATTCTACATCCATTATTAAAATACCATTTACATATATTCAGAAATAAAAGGGAAAAAGGGTTATATAGTGACCTAATTTACTCTCTAATAACCGTATTCAACTTTGCTGATATAGTTCCCTTGTAACGATCATCTCGCCATTAGCAGCCTCTAAAGTTATTAGATATTCGTTACTAGAAACATTTTACCGTGAACTGCACTTGGCCCAACTTTTCTGTTGAAAAGAGTTAGTGATTGATTGAGTAACTCATTCAGTGAGGAAACAGGATACTTATAGAAATGCAACGCATAAAAAAAACTAAAACAGCACAAGTACAGGTTTCCTAAACGTACTTAGACGCATAAAACAAAATTATGAAATCGTAAATTCAATATTTGTTTTAGACTTTTCCGAGCCATAGAAAAATGATTCTTTCTGTAAATCATGACAATTTTTTCATGTGCTAAGTTTTAACATTATTGGGTCGAGTTAAAAGGTTTCTCGATACCTGGAGGATCAGGACACGCATTATAATACCTGAAACCTAAAGTTTATGTTTACATAAGTTTTTATTATTATGGGTTATTCTAATAAGTATGAATGCTTTAAGACCCTAGTAAAGTCATAAAAATTGTTTGTCTATATGGATGACCTCGCGAGGTTTGCTTGTTCCTGTGACCGCCAGAATGACTTTCGAAAAATTCCATTTCTTACTTGTATATAATTACTAAACTAATAAGTCAATCAAATCTAGTCTGTAATTTTTTGCCCAAGAAAAGGTAGGAAAACGTGTCTCTTGCATTCTATTATTTTATTATTCAATGTTTTTAAATATGTTTGTGTAAGTTTGATTGATATAGGACTAGTGTAAATGTTCCATTACAGGCTTTCTTTTGGTGTTTTTTTTTTGAAGCAAGCTACTCTTTTAGTAGGTATGTCCGAAGGGACAATTTGGCGATATTGTTTTTCTTTAAAAAGATTCATAACGAAAATTTATATTAAGCTTCAATTTTCAATTAATCAAACACCTTAAAAACTCACTGATTTTTAATGTTATATGATCCAATTTTATTCTATTAATTATATTCATTTTTATATGTATCATGAATATCCTAGTCATAACTATATGCATATAGATGGTCTTATATTTCCTTTTTTATACACTAATTACAAATTACTAAATTCGACATTAAGAAATAGAAATACACAAATTACAAATTACTAAATTCGACATAAAGAATTAGAAATACACAAATTAAAAATTACTAAATTCGACATTAGAAGTGTATAGGATGATGATATAAGTGAGGAGAGTGCTGACTAAGCTGATAAGTAAACTTCTGTCAATATCAAAGAACCCAGCAGCAGTCATACCTCCTTCCTACAATTATATGTTGGCAGCTTGCAACAATGGATTTAGAAAGTAGGAGGATATTGTGACAGGGGTTGCTAATATGAACCTCAGATATTGGTCAATACGTTTCCTAATGGTCAGGGGAGGGAATGAAAGGGTTAGAGCTAGGTGGGTGGGTGGGTGGTAGAGCTAGAGGCATCGTTATATTATATAGCTAGGTATGCGAGAATCTGTCACTATATCCACGTATTCTATATCCATTAGTGCGGCTATCAAATATATTCTACAGTTCAATTAAACAAAATTGCTTGAGGTTTTTCCTCATTCGCTCAGTAAGTCATGTCCCGAAAAACGCCATTTGCTTCGAACCATCTTAAAAAGTGAACAAAAAAAAGTGCGGAACAAATTATGCGGCTTGTGTTAAAATCGGAAAGTATATTCAAAACTATGTCTATATATGTGCATGTGTAATAAATCTTTAGTATAGGTTTATAACCAGCCAACTACCTTGATCCCCCTGTTGTGGACACTTTTCCTCTGCTAGCAAATATGTAGTTTTCTGCTTATTTGTAGCGACTTGACTGTGTTAATATTCCCGACCTTATTGGTTGATTTTGAAAGAGCCAATTTAAAGTCGGCACATGGTCCTCGGTAAGTTATTTAACGCCTTCCCCCTCAATTGTTTTACTATAATGTATGTGTATAATTCAAAACAAGCATACCTGACTTAGAATCATTATGGCAGCTTGTATGCGTCCTTTCTCCATAATGTCCCTTTCGTCGGCGTACAGCTCCCAAAATTCCTATTATACAAGGTCATTAATATCTTTTCAATCGTATTATAGCCTCCTTTCCCCGGATATTAAAATAAAACGTCATAAAACTTAAGCTCCGAGTGGCCGAAGGCCTGGGCTAACTAAAGCAACTTATCAAAATTATGATTTTCTTATTTTATTATTGGTGGAATTTTCTTTGTAATACGGTGCTATACATGATTTTTTAAATATGCCTGGGAACCGGTTCTAATCCAACGGATATTAATCGGTTTCGAAAAAAAACTGGAGAGTATTTTGTAGAAACTTTTAAATTCTTGTGAAAGCTATTACCAAACAATTTTTAAATGTAAAAAAACTACGTGGTAGAAAATAATGAATATAACCTGTTGTTGATCTTGTACCGAGCTGTTACAATCTTCTGAGACACACACCAAGTAAGCAAGGATCAGCATTATCCATACAAACTGTAAAAGATTGTATACCGTCCAAAACCACTTTTCTTCCTTGGCATAAAAGATTGCTCCATAGGCATAAAAAGTTCCTAAATGAAATGAAAATTCCTGAATATATGTACAACATCATAATTAAAAGACCTAATTTTCGTCTATACTAGATTACACTATTTATGAAGCAAAACACTCTAAAAGCTGGGAATTTTGCCCAAAAGGAAAGACACATAAAAATTTAGCCAAATGTACCAAATGAATATAATAAATAAAAATTTAAAATCCTAATAAAAAAAATTATTTACTATTTTTATTTTAACTATGCAATATCATTCTAGAGGTGCCAGAGTATATTATAGGTTTTTATATATATTGATACCCCTTACAAAAAATGGTTCAAAAGCAGTTTATCTTTACCTACAACAGTTTGAACAGAAAAGAAGAAAAACATGCCAACACTGACTGCTTCCTAAAAAGGTCATCATCATTGCCTTTTAGTTCTCGGCAGAACGTAGGCCATGCACAATGGTTCTCCAATCTTCCTTTTTTTGAGCACGTTTTGAGGCATTGCTGAAAGATGGAATTTTTTTTTCTTTCAGTTCACTTAAGAGTTCCCTCCTCCAGGTTGTTTTTGGTCTACCTGGTTTCCTCTTTCCTACATGGGGGTTCCAAGTCAAGGCTCGATTGGTTATATCATCATGCCCTTTCCTTAGAGTGTGCCCCAGCCATCTCCATTTTCTCTGTTTTATTGTCAGTTTAATGTCTGACATATCACTGCGCTCTAGAAGCTCAGCATTTGTGATCTTATTTGGCCAAAAGATCTTGTGGATTCTCCTTAGACATTTATTGACATATGTCTGTAGCTTGGAGACCACTGCTGTGTTTAGGAACCAAGTTTCAGTCCCATACAGCAAAACAGAGAGAACATTTGACTTGAACAGTCTTAACTTGGTCTTTATGGAGATATTGTTGGAATTCCAAATTTTGTTCAGGCTGGCAAAGGCTGTCCTAGATTTGTTAATTCTAGCTTTAACATCTGTTAAAGTGCCTCCAGCTTCATCAATTTTACTTCCAAGATACTCAAAACAATCTACATCCTCAAGAATTTGGTCTCCAATAGTAATTGGTTCTTGGGAATTTGCATTTAATCTGAGTATTTTGGTTTTAGGAACATTTATTTCTAGTCCAACTTTCTTGGAAGTTTCAGCTATCCTGTTAGTCCTTCTTTGCATTTGACTTCTATTGCTTGTTAACAAAGCGATATCATCAGCAAAGTCCAGATCTCCTAAATATTTGGGATTGCCAAATAGCTCCCAACGAATGCCATCATTACTTTCACAGTTCTTCATGATCCAGTCAATGGCAAGGAGGAAAAGGAAGGGAGAAAGAAGGCATCCTTGTCTGACGCCTGTTACAATCTCTAAAAAGGTTGATAGTTTACCTTTATACATTACATTTCCACCTCCTTTATGATAGATAGCTTTAATGATATTGATTATCTTTTCTGGAATGCCATAGTGTCGGCAGATTTTCCAGAGAGATCTTCTGTCTAAAGAATCAAATGCTTTTTTGTAGTCAATGAAGTTTACAAAAAGCTCAGAGTTCCATTCCTTGGATTGCTCTATGATGATTCTTAGAGAGGTTATCTGATCAATAGTGGAACGGTTTGGTCTAAATCCAGCCTGATTAGGTCTTAGCTTTTCATTAACCTTCTACTTTATTCTATTAAGAAGAATCTTACTTAGGATACGGCCAGGTACTGAAAGGAGCATTATCTCTCTGTAGTTTCCACATTGGGTTAAGTCTCCTTTTTTGGCTAGTATTGAGATATGTCCATTCTTCCAGTCCTCTGGGCATAACTCATCATTCCATATCTTTGTGATCAGAGGTAGGAATGCCTCAGCAGATGTATCTAGGTCTGCTTTTATGACCTCAGCTGGGATGTTATCAGGTCCAGCGGCCTTGTTATTATTCAAACTTTTAATGGCCTCCTTGATTTCCAATAGATTTGGCGCTCGACAGTCAATGTCAAGTGCATCTGAGGGTGGAATCTCAGTTTCTTCCTCTGGAACTGGAAGATTCAGCAGTTCAGTGAAGTGCTCTGCCCATCTATTCAGAATATCTTCATCAGTTTTAAGGAGTGAACCATCCTTGTCCCTGATGTGTGATCCTGATTTGTGTACTTTACCTGCAATGCTCTTAGTAATCTCATAGACATCTTTCATTCTATTTTGATTAAAAGCATTTTCTGCTTGCATAGAAAGGTTTTCCAAGTGTTCTTTTTTGTCAATTCTGACACTTCTTTGGATTTCCCTGCTGAGCATCTTATACAGGTCTTTATCTTCTGGAGAGTTTCTGGAGAGTGTCTTTTGTCTTACCTCTCTTCTTTGATCCAGAAGATCAATGGATCTTTGAGTGATCCATGGCTTTTGGTTAGCCTTTTTAAAACCTAATTTTTCTTGGCTAGTATCATTATAAACTTTTTTGATACCTTGCCAAATATCTTCAACTCCATCATCCTCTTGAAGAGTCAACAACTCAAATCTGTTCTTTAGAGTGAGCTTAAACTCTTGTAGCTTTTCAGAGTTTTGAAGGGTTGTTAAATTATACTTTTTCCTGGGGTTAGGCTTTGTGTCCTGCTTTTTAAATCTAAGCCAAACTTTAGAAGATAGAAGATAATGGTCTGAATTAACATCAGGTCCTCTTTCAACCCTGACATCAAGGAGAGAACCTTTAAAGTGTCTAGATATACAGATGTGATCTATCTGATTAAAGGTTCTTTGATCTGGTGATCTCCAGGTGGCAGTATGAATCTTCTTGTGTTTAAAGATGGTTCCACCAATGACAAGTTTGTTTTCAGTACAAAAACTTACAAGTCTATCACCATTGTCATTTTCCTTGCCATTACTTAAGCCTAGGCCATATCTGCCCATGACTTCTTCTAGATTCTCATTATTACACCCCACTTGAGCATTGAAATCACCTAGGAGCATGGTCAGGTCCTTTTCTTTATGACCATTCTTAAATACAGAGTCAAGCTGGTCATAAAATTCGTTTTTGACCTCTGTATCTGCTTGTTCTGTAGGAGCATATGCTACTATTATTCTCAGATTGATGTTTTTATCTGAGGATTTGAAGTAAGCCTCCATGATTCTTGGACCATGGGGTTGCCAACTGATCATGGCCTGCTCTGCTTGCTTGGTCAGCATAAGAGCCACCCCTTGGTTATGTCCTAGATCCTCATTCATATGGCCTGAGTAAAGTATTTTCAAGCCAGAATGATGTTTAAACTCTCCATTATTTGTCCACCTTGATTCAGTGATAGCCAGGATATCAACCTTGGCTTTAAGCATTTCTCGGCAAATGTTTTCTGTCTGGCCTGACTGAAACATTGTCCGAACATTCCAGGTGCAAATTTTTGCTGGTCTGCGGGAATTCAGAATCATCCGCCTGACTGGTCCTTTAGCGGTTTCCCAGCCAAACATCATATTGTTGTTTCCAACCTCTACTTCGTTCCCGAGCCCAAAGTTAAATTGGTCTTTACTTTGTGCAGATTGAACGTGAGCAGGTTTTTTCTAGGGAAGGATTGTTAGCCCCACCCAAACCCCCTGAACTGGGGGAAGTGACCAGAATTCAGTCTGGCATCTACCCTAGGACCTTTCCAGCACAGTAGGACTCTTCTGGTGTAGCTCCTAGGATCATTGATGCACGGTGCAGGATGGACGGCGTGCACGTAACTGGTCTCCCATCCCTTCCTAAAAAGGTAGGCACACTCATTCAATATGAACTAACAGCCTCAAAAGTAATGAACCTCTAATATTTCTTTTTTAATAATTGCTTTAACTTCTTCATGTAAAAATTTAGCAAGAAGAAATTTTTAATTCTAAAAATAAATTTCAAAACATTTTTTTGTATGAAAATTTTGCAGATTTAAAAAAAAACAATTTAAGTTAAAATTAGAATGTTAAAATCCATTACAAACCTTGAACTTCTTGTATTGTAGAGTATAATCTTTGATTTGATCAGATGGCTTGTTTCTAAGATTGATGGGAAAGCTAAAATAAATTGGGGGAAAAAAACTTCTTTTTTAAAAATACGTAAAGGGCATCAATGAAGTATATCATTTAAATATTAACTGGATTTAATCTGTACAATT
This sequence comes from Acartia tonsa, assembly GCF_053477335.1. Taxonomy (NCBI): domain Eukaryota; kingdom Metazoa; phylum Arthropoda; class Copepoda; order Calanoida; family Acartiidae; genus Acartia; species Acartia tonsa. The sequence continues at coordinate 30,664,360 of NC_137264.1, read as the reverse complement.
AAGATTTTTCTTTAAACACAATTTTCAACACAAAATAACAACCTTAGGTCAGTGTAATAATCCATAAACTTCTGAGTTGCACAACCATAAAAGATCATATTTTGTATGATTGTCATGAGAACAGTTAAAGACAAATAGAACTCACTATAGAGTCCAGCAAGCTTCAATAACAAATTATTTTCATAAAAATATTCAATACTAAAATAAATCATAAATCCTGCAAAAGTTCCATTAAAAATCATCCAAACAAAGAGTATTGCAACATGTCTTGGTTTTGATAAGCCTACACTAATGATGTTAGGATATATCTTTAACAACTGACTGTTAGTGTATGGGCATATTAAAGCATTCAGGACAATGAGAGAGCTTAGGGCTAAATCGAAAAAAGACATGTAGTCTTCAAGGCAGAGATAGACATAACATCCAAGTCCAACCAACACTTCCAGGAGCAAAACTGGGAACCTTTTTTAACATAGATATATTCATATCTGAGTTGTTGTATAAATTTTTCTGTAAAAGTAACAGGATTTCTGAGTGTTTGTGCGTCTATCTGTAGCTTAGGATATTCCTAACTGCTGAACCGATATGGTTCTCCTATACAGGGGAGATGTGCAGGAAAGGTTTAAAACTATTTTGTGAGAGGGTAACTCAAGTTTATAAAGTTGAATTTAAAACTGTAATAGAAACTTCTTGTATAAAAGGAAAATTATTTAAATATAATCATGTGATAATTATCTGATATGAAGTTTTTGTTATAAAATCTGCTAATGGGTTCAATATTAATCAGAAAATATGTAGTTGAACTAAAAAAAGACATAAAAAATTTCGTTGAGAGTTATAAAATAATTTTCAAATTATTTAGAAACATTAAGAAATGTTCTGATTTTTATAAGGCATTTCTTTTTGAAAAATGAAAAAAGGTTAAAGGTATGAATAATGCAAACATTCCTAATCCAGAAGTTTCTAGGCATTGTGAACCATGATATAGGTGGGCACCACAGGGCTAGGTACCAGGGGTTACCCAAACCTTTCACAAAATCTTTGGGTATAGTCCTTTCCATGACATCGCTCCATATGGGGCGATGATTTTCTATAGCTCCTTCAAGGAGCTATAGCATAGCCTCTTATCATATGGAGCGATGTGATAGCCCCTTTTAAGGAGCGTTCATATCGCCTCTTATGATAAGAGGCTATGCTATAGCTCCTTCATGGCCTCTTAATAGCTCCTTTGAAGGGGCGTTAATATCGCCTCTTATGATAAGAGGCTATACTATAGCCCCATGATGGCTCCTTCATAGCCTCTCCATCGCCCCTCCGTAGTCCCTTACCTTAATTTATATAACAACCCACTTGATGGCCCCTACATCGCTCCTCCATCGCCCCTTCTCCAAATTTATATTACATTGTACTTTGATGGCCCCTACATCGCTCCTACATCGCCCCTTCATCGCTCCTACATCGCTCCTTCTCCAAATTTATATTAAATTGTACTGTGATGGCCCCTACATCGCTCCTACATCGCTCCTTCTCCAAATTTATATTAAATTGTACTGTGATGGCCCCTACATCGCTCCTACATCGCTCCTTCATCGCTCCTACATCGCCCCTTCATCACTCCTTCTCCAAATTTATATCACATTGCAACTTGATGGCCCCTACATCGCTGCTACATCGCTCCTTCATCGCTCCTACATCGCCCCTCCATCGCTCCTACATCGCTCCTACATCGCTCCTTCTCCAAATTTATATTAAATTGTACTGTGATGGCCCCTACATCGCTCCTACATCGCTCCTTCATCGCTCCTACATCGCCCCTTCATCGCTCCTTCTCCAAATTTATATTACATTGTACTTTGATGGCCCCTACATCGCCCCTCCATTGCCCCTCCATCGCTCCTACATCGCCCCTCCATTGCTCCTTCATCGCTCCTTCTCCAAATTTATATTACATTGTACTTTGATGGCTCCTACATCGCCCCTCCATCGCTCCTACATCGCCCCTCCATCGCTCCTACATCGCTCCTTCTCCAAATTTATATTAAATTGTACTGTGATGGCCCCTACATCGCTCCTACATCACTCCTACATCGCTCCTACATCGCTCCTTCATCGCTCCTACATCGCCCCTTCATCGCTCCTTCTCCAAATTTATATTATATTGTACTTTGATGGCCCCTACATCGCCCCTCCATCGCTCCTACATCGCTCCTTCATCGCTCCTTCTCCAAATTTATATTAAATTGTACTGTGATGGCCCCTACATCGCTCCTACATTGCTCCTTCATTGCTCCTACATCGCCCCTTCATCGCTCCTTCTCCAAATTTATATTACATTGCAACTTGATGGCCCCTGCATCGCTCCTACATAGCTCCTCCATCGCTCCTCCATCGCTCCTTCATCGCTCCTACATCGCCCCTTCATCGCTCCTTCTCCAAATTTATATTACATTGCAACTTGATGGCCCCTACATCGCTCCTCCATCGCCCCTTAATAGCCCCTTACCTTAATTTATATAACAAAGCTCCTATATGGCCTCTCTATCGCCCCTTAATAGCCACTTAATTTAATTATATAACATTGCCCCTACATAGCCTCTCCATCGCCCCTTAATAGCCCCTTACCTAAATTTATATAACAAAGCTCCTATATAGCCTCTCCATCGCCCCTTAATAGCCCCTTACCTTAATTATGTAACATAGCCCCTACATAGCCTCTCAATCGCCCCTTAATAGCCTCTTACCTTAATTTATATAACATAGCCCCTATATAGCCTCTCCATCGCCCCTTAATAGCCCCTTACCCTAATCTATATAACATAGCCCCTACAAAGCCTCTCCATCGCCCCTTAATAGCCCCTTACCTTAATTATGTAACATAGCCCCTACATAGCCTCTCAATCGCCCCTTAATAGCCTCTTACCTTAATTTATATAACATAGCCCCTATATAGCCTCTCCATCGCCCCTTAATAGCCCCTTACCCTAATCTATATAACATAGCCCCTACAAAGCCTCTCCATCGCCCCTTAATAGCCCCTTACCTTAATCTATATAACAAAGCTCCTACATAGCCTCTCCATCGCCCCATAATAGCCTCTTACCTTAATTATGTAACATAGCCCCTACATAGCCTCTCCATCGCCCCTTAATATCCCCTTACCTTAATTATATAACATAGCTCCTACATAGCCTCCCCATCGCCCCTTAATAGCCCCTTACCCGATTTTATATAACATAGCCCCTAAATAGCCTCTCCATCGCCCCTTAATAGCCCCTTACCTTAATTTATATAACATAGCCCCTACATAGCCTCTCCATCGCCCCTTAATAGTCCTTTACCTTAATTTATATAAAATAGCCCCTATATAGCCTCTCCATCGCCCCTTAATAGCCAATTTATATAACATAGCCGCTACATAGCCTCTCCATCGCCCCTTAATAGCTCCTTACCTTAATTTATATAACATAGCCTCTCCATCGCCCCTTAATAGCCCTCCATCGCCACTTAAAAGCCCCTTACCTTAATTTATATAACATAGCCTCTCCATCGCCCCTTAATAGCCCCTTATATCCTCCTTCAAAACAGTTATACACCTTCCCAGGATCTATTGGAAGCTACCCTATAAAGGAGAACCATATTGGTTCTGCAGTTAGCGATCTTATTTGATACATACAGACAATGATCCTGTTACTTTTTATAAGGATTAAAAATAAAATGGCCTAAAGCCATCTCATTACATAAACATAAACATAAACATATTTATTTGGGCATAAAAATTAAACATAGTCATAAAATCAAAAAATAACATAAAAACACAATTCAAATTACTATAACAATAAACAATAAACAACCTAAATCCTAATCAGTTCTGCCCGGGTAGCCATGAATAGATCACTAAGGATCTGTCTACTTTGCCCAAAATATATTAAACAAAGGTATCCTGGATCCCATTAAACTTATAGAACCTAGGTAGTATCGCCAAAATATAAATAACATAAATAAAAAATTACAAAATTTACAGAGCTGGAGACTTAGATTATTTGATAAAAATAGCTATTGCAAGGCATTAATTAGTTTAGACTTGATAGATTTAGCAAAAAGGTTTCTATCTTCAATAGATTTAATCTCATCACTTAGATTATTCCAAAGGATGCCAAAGTTGAAAATTGGATGTTTTTTAAGATATTCATATCTATGAGGCCTTATATGAATATCATTGCCATTTCTAAGATTATAATTACCATTTAGGTGATTATTTCTAATCCAGGTGGGATAAAAAGAAGGAGAAAGAGTTTCATTTAAATAGTCATGCATAATCATAAGAGATGAATATTCTATTTGTTGCATTATTGGAAGGATATTATGTTCCTTAAATAGAGGTGTAGTGCTTTCATTATATTTTACTTTTGAGACTAATCTTATAGCTTTCTTCTGCATTTTAATAATAGGATCAAGTGTAGTTTTAGTACACATAGACAGAATATTTGAACAATAATTGATATGAGATTGGAAATTAGCATTATATACCAGTTTTAATATTGGTGTAGGAAATAGATTACTTATTTGTCTAAGTGAATATAAATTTCTGGATAATTTTGAGTGTAGGGATTTAACATGTTCTACTAGAGTTAGATCTTGATCCAATAGAACTCCTAGTGCACGTACACTTTTTTCATCAGAATTAGGAACATGCTTTATCATTTTAATTTTAGTTATGTTACATTCATTAGAGTCATTCATGTTAAGGTAAAGGGGAAAATAAGGGCTTGCATTGTTAATAGACAATTGTTCCAAATTGTCATATTTGGATTTAAATAAAATAAATTTAGATTTATCTGGATGCAGTGCAAGCTTATTAGCACTATACCAGTCACAGATTTTACTAAGTTCTTTATTTACTAATACATTCAATTCATTTAAATTGCTATGTGAAAACAGTGGTGTTGCATCATCAGCAAACAATACAGTTAGGGCTTTATCAGAGGCTCTATGTAAATCGTTAATGAATATTATAAACAGGATTACGCCTAAAATGCTACCTTGAAGAACGGAAATGTTAATGTTTTGTAATTCAGACCAAGATTCTCCAACTTTTACTTTCTGGTTTCTGCCACTCAGATAGCTTTTGAACCAGTTAAGAGCATTACCTCGTATACCAGCATTATCAAGCTTACTTAAAAGTATATCATGATTAACAGAATCAAAAGCTTTCATTGCATCAAGGAATACTCCGACAACATAGTCTCCATGATTAATAGATTCAGTAATATAATTAATTATTTTAAGAATTGCATGGTTAGTTGACCTATCTTTGAGAAAACCGAATTGATTCTCATCAAAGAAATCGTTAGTGTACAAAAAATTTAGTAACCTCCTACAAATTAATTTTTCAAAAACTTTTGATACTTGATTTACTATTGCTATTCCTCTATGATAGTTAACATCAAGTGGAGAGCCAGAATTTTTATAAATTGCCACAACTTTTGAGGTCTTTAGATTTGCAGGAAAAATGCCTTTTTCAATTGACAAATTAAAGATATGTGTTAAAGGTTTTAATAATTCTAACACTACAAATTGTAACAAAGGGAAAGGAATATCATTCACATCTTGTGATGTTTTTTTCCCCATGTTCATAATGACTTCAAGAATTTCTCCAGGGCTAACAGGAGCTAAAAAAAGTGAGGGAATTGTTGGGTTAGGTAGGTATTGTCTAAAATCAATATCTTTATTAGGTATAAAAGCTGAAACTTTTTCCCCAATCTGAGAAAAATGATTATTAAAAGCATTAGCTATTTCAGTTTCGTCATTAATGATTACACCATTTACATTTAATTTATCAGTTTTATTTGATTTATTAGTTTTATTACATGCCTCATTAATAGTTTTCCAAATTTTCTTGCTGTCCCCATTTGCATTTTCAATTGCCTCTCTATAGTAAATGGCTTTTGCTTTTTTTAATATAGAGTTGTATAAATTACGATAATAAATATACTTTAGTTTGTCATCATTTGACCTTTTAGCTTTGGCTGAAAGATTAAGTTTAGTTCTCCTAGATTTCATTAAACCTTTGGTCATAAATTTATTTATGCAATGTTTATTACGATTAATCTTTACTTTTTTCTTAGGAAAGCTAAGTTCAAAAATATTATAAAAATCATCCCAAAAAATATCATAGGCTTCGTTGGGACAGTTGCTTGCAATGACATTATTCCATGTTAAAGTACTTATGTAATTTTTAAAGACCTCTTTATTATGTACATCAAAATTTCTTTTGTAAACAAAGCTAGGGCCTTTGGAATTTTTTGCTTTGTTTTGTTTAATACTACAAAATGTTATATAATGATCAGAGAGAGAATCAATAATAACGCCAGAGTTCAAATATTCAACCTTATCACTAGTATAAATTTGATCAATTAAAGTATGAGTTTCATTTGTAACTCTAGTACTTTTACCAATGATCTGAAAAAATCCAAATCCAAGCATAGTATTAAATAAATCTGATGAATGTTCATTTTCTCCTATTTTCATAAGATCAATATTACTATCAGTTAAAATATATACTGGTAGCTTAAATTTTTCTAATTTTTGAAGCATTTCATTTAAATAGTTAAAGAAAATCTCCATGTGACGAGATGTTGTCATAAATTTACAGCCAGGGGGCTTGTAAAGGGAAACGCAAATAAACTTCTTAATATTTGGAATTTCAACTTTTAACACCAAGCTCTCAAAAACATTTTCAATAAAGTAAGAAACTTCCTCTAAAATAGAGACATTATAATTACTTTTTGTATAAATTCCCACCCCCCCTCCTTGTGCTTCATTTCTAGTTTTACTAAAAAATTTATAGCCTTCTATTTGGTAAAAATCAGGTTGTATTTTCCAAATTTCTTGAAGAGAGAAAATATCTGGCAGACAGTTAGCATTGCTCATATGATCAAAAAATGAGCATAAATTAGTAAATTTAGCTGCAAGACTTTGTATATTTGAGTTTAAAAATAGTAAGTCATTAGTATTGGCATATTTAATTGAAAAAGTTGTTTCATTAAAATATTTGCAGTCCATACAATCATTAAATTCTGTAAAATCCTCGAGAACAACATTATTAGTAAAAAGATCAAGCTTTCTATCATTATTCAAAAAATCTAAAGCTCCAAGCTCATTCTGGTTAATAACCATTGGAAAAGAAAATATCGCAAGTGACTTGTAAAGGCAAAAAGTCGCTTTTTGTTTCTTTGGTTGACCTGTCCTTTCCGCGCCAATTAGTGTGGTTTGCATAAGTACAAACATTTCTAAATTAATTCAAGTTAGACACCACCCCCCCCCCCTTTTAAGTGTAGTAGAGACACTGGCTGTATCCAGCTTATTGCTCGTGTTGTGCCTCAACACCCCCCCCCCCCCCTAGTTTAATCAATATAACCTAAAAACCACCCTTTCTCCCCCCTTCCCTTTTACTTATTACATTTTCATACAACAAATTTATACACATAATAAGAAAAACAAGGATGTCCAAAACCATTAATAAAAGCGAATATGGTTTTCAAAAGCTATAATGTTTATGATTTTTTTAGAAATAGATTTTATGAATTAATTAAAATATTTAAATACTGGTCTAAAGAGTAAATCAATTTAAAACATAATATTAGAGTAGATAATAAAGAAATAAATGGTTAATAATAATACATAGGTTGATTTAAAAACATTTTTAGTGGGTTTAATTTTCGATAGGCTAAAGAGATATCAATCAGCTAAAAAAAGTGGCTTAAAATCTTTTGGGAAAATTACAAATTTCAGAAAGTTCACTTGCAAAAGGATTTTGGACTGTAAGTTTTTTTTCTGGATTAGACTTGTAACAAAAACGAATTTTGCCACCAAGCACAAAGGCTTCCTCAATTCTTGGACTTGCCTTTAAATCATTAAGACAATTCAAATTTACTTTTGTCAAATCATCAACAATAAATACTTTTTTTGCATAACTAAGGTTTTTTGCAGAGTTAAATTTATCGAGGCTGTCCTTTTTATATTTATGAAAAATTTCCTTGATTATTCTTGATTTCAGCTTCACAATAACAACAGGAATCCTGGCCGCTCTCCTCTGCTGCACACCTGGGGGTAGATTTGCTGGCCTCGCACCTGGAAGAATATGTGTATACTCGACCGTCTCGCTGGGCAGGGGGAGGTCAACCACACTCTTCGTTCTGATGATTGGCTCCCCATTCTCGTCACGTTCATCTAGATGGACAACCTGCCGGGAGGGCAGAAGTCCATCTTTCGCTGCTTGAACAAACATATCTTTAAAAATGTCGTCATAGAGTTTATTAGATAACTCTGTCGCTGTTGTATATTTAGGCACCGCATAATTAAAGATGCGTACTGCTTTATCTCGATCCCGCTGCTCCACAATGTTATCTCTACAAGAGAGATAGTCAATCTGAGACTTTAACTCGTCCAGTGTATCAGAATGCTGATCAACTTTAGTCTGAAGATCACCTGTCAGAAGCTGTACTTGTCCTCCCAGTTTCAGACAATTTTCTGCTATTCCATCAAGTTTCGTCTCCATGGCTGAAACAACTTTAAGTAAAACATCTTGGGTCCCGTCCTCCTTGGGCCTGGTAACATCCTTGACAGTCGGCTCCTCCTCTAACATGTCGGAAATTGCTTCCAGCTGGGGGTCCTTGCTATTAAACAGTGAAATAGACGGCATGCTAAACTTGCCATGACCCCAAGCTTCCTGGTTATTACTACCAGCCTGACGACGTTCATTGGTGCAAACAGCACCACCACGTCCACCACCACCTCGTCCAACACCACCTCGTCCACCCCCACCACGTCCCCGTCCGCGTGCATAGCCACCGCGGCGCCCTGCCTGACCATCCACAGTACTCCAAGTTTCAGAATGAAACATTTCACAGTTAATAAACAATAACTTATATATAACTATGAAGTAGCTCCGCTACTAGAAAAAAGTCAAGTATAATGATATTATTGTGTTGCTAACACACAAACACAAACAAACAAATTGGCGCGGATAACAACAGTTATAATTAGTCACACATTAGGAGCGTGTTAATTAGTTCCATTCAGTAGGACGGTCAACTATCAACTGAACTATCATAGGAAGCTTCATAGGAAGCTTCACTGTAAAGGAGAACCATGTCGGTTTAGTGGTTAGCAAGGTACAGACAGACATACATACAGACAAAGATCCTGTTACTTTATTATAAGGATTAAAATAAAATAGTTATTAACCTCCCCAGGACCTATGAGAAGCTACCCTATTAAGGAGAACGATCTCAGGACCTATAGGAATCTTCACTGTAAAGGAGAACCATATTGGTTCAGCGGTTAGCAAGATCCTTCGGTACAGACAGACATTCATACATACAGACAAAGATTCTGTTAATTTATTTTAAGAAATACAGATAAAATTGTTATAAACCTTTCCAGGCCTAAAACCATCTCAGGACCTAATTTCTGCCGTTGACAACTCGAGTTAAGTTACTATATTATTTTTACAATGTTTAACTTATCTGTTATTATTGGCTGACGAAAAGTTTGGGCAAAAAAAAAATTTATTCTTCAATGAAATATCTCTCCAGTATAATTTTGCCAAGTGCTAATTTATTAAGAATAAAGTTTGCCACAAATTTACCAAAAAATCTCATTGTCATTTCGCCAGGGAGGATTAGGATAGTTCCCAAAGTGTTATAAGTTGGCTTATCCAAGAGTGCTGTCTAGTCTCCAAAGTTTTATAATACCGTTTTCTTATTCGTTAGATTAACAACCTTGGGAACTTTTTATTGTTTTGTGATTGTTTAGTTCATTAAGTTAAGTGTCTAAATGTTTCAACCACTAATTCTAAACTAAAGAAGGGGTAATTTTGTGAATCATCAATGGGAATAATTAATATATAAACATACATATATATACAGTGTTTTTTTTTATGAGAGCATTTTTGAAAGCAATTTTACCCTACTTATAGTTATCAGAATTTAATGATTAATGGCTTATTCTCTTCGTTTTTTATAACCATTAACAGAAAAGCAAAAAAATATTTCAGTTTTTATTTAAAAAGTACAGTAAATTCAAAATTTCAAAACATGGGTGTCAACATCTAAAATAGTTATTTCTCGCATCGTATTATAAACGGCTTTCCGCGGATATAGAAAGTACAATTATGAGATTAAAACTAGTTTTTTTAGCCCCGAGGTGCAGAAGGCACCGGCTAAAAAAACTGGGTTTAATCTTATGATTGTACATATCTATATTCGTAGAAAGCTGGATATAATACGATGCTAGACATAGTTTTTTCGTATGGATGAGAACCGGTTCCTATCCACCGGATTCAAATGAATACGAGAAATGGTTTTAGCGCATTTTTCTTATGCTCAAATCTTCTACCCTTTCCAAGAATGGAGGGAGTACATTGGGGGGCCAGTATTCCCTCCCTGGTTGAGATATGGCCTTCAAATTTCAAAATGTTCTAGTACATGTCACAAGTAGTATCTATATAAATTTTTAGCTCAATATCTCAACTTTGAAGCGTTTTGCAGCCATTCTTGCAAAGGTAGATTATAAGAAAAATGCACTAAAACAATTTTTAGATGTTGACACCTAAGTTTTAAATTTTTTAATTTACTGTACTTTTTGAATAAAAACTGAAATATTTTTTGCTTTTCTATTAAAGGTTATAAAAAAGAAGAGAATAAGCCATTAATCATTAAATTCTAATAACTATAAGTAAGGTAAAATTGCTTTCAAAAAAGTTCTCATAAAAAAACACACTGTATATATGTATATATATCATTTTATCGACAATCGTCTTATCCCTGTAGATCTCTGATTATCAGAGCATTTTTGAAATATTTGCTGCTTATTTTTTGGCTGCCTTTGGCAAAATAATTTTTTTTCATAAAAAATGTATACAAAATTATCGTATTAATTTGGTAAATATATCATTGCACTTGAATTATTTTTAAGTCACTAACGGCTAATCCCATAGATGACCCTAGGAGTACTTTAATGAATAGATGTGGTGGAGAGGGGGGGGAGGGGGAAGGTTAAGAATTTAAGGGAAGTGATACCTTCCGGGGGCTGAAAGTGTTAGTCCCCTCCCCAAAATGAAAACTTTTCCTGCGAGTAAAATAAGCTTCAATGTAAAGGAGAAGCATATCGGTTCAGTTGATACTGATAAACATCCTGTTACTTTAATGTAAATATTAGTTTAAGGATAGTCTGTATAATCTCAGGGATAAAGGAAACATTAGGCAATTTTTACAATAGTCTCCAAAGTTTTATAATGAAGTTTTCTTATTCGTTGGCTCAAAACTTTGGGGACTTTTGTCATATTTTGGTTGTAGTGTTGCAATTTTGTGTATCGTTATTAGGGATGGATAAAAATTTATCGGCCATTGTCTTATTCCTTTAGATCCTTGGTATAATCAACTGAATAACAGTTCCAACAACAAAAATTAAGATATTGCTTCGCTTTTTATGGACAAATATCCTGTTATTTTATTATAAGGAAAAAAAATAAACTATCTTAAAATCATCTCAGTACTCAGCGGTTAGCAAGATCCTACGGTATAGACAGACAGACATACATCATATCGGTTTAGCAGCAAACGAGATCCTTTGCTACAGACAAAAAAAAACTTTGTATATCGACTAGCGGCTACGCCCCCAGCATCTATTGGCTCTGTATTCAAAGGGGAATGAATAAAAGCCTAAAGCCTTCCCAGGACTTAAAATAGAATAGCCTAAAACCATCCCTCGACTTAAAATAAAATAGCCTAAAGCCATTACAAGACAAATATTAAGCTTACCTGAAATAGAAAGCCCAATCTGTTTAGTAGTTATTGAGATCTTAAGTTTTAGAACAGAAAGCCTTACTAACGTGGACAAACACAGGATATTTCGGACAAATGTCGGAGTGGACATTATATAAGTAAAACGCAGAAGTGTCTATAATATCTTAAAAATTAGGTTTCAACAACATTTGTTTAGTTATTTCTACACAGGTTAGGTTAGGTTAAGATATAAATATACAAATAAGCCCCCTGCAGGGGTTAGGCATATAAAAAAACATATTTGACAGTTGTAAACAATGTGAGAAAAAAATATGTTTTAGTTTAATGAAATGTTCTATCTGTTTCAAACCTTTGCCTTTCGATAGAACTTACCTACTTTGGAAAACTGTTAGACTGATTTTAAAATTTCAGTCTGTGAGAAAAGATATTCAAGATTTTTTTTTGTTTTGAAAGATTTTTATCTTATAAATAAAATAAAAGACACTCCTGCGTTTTACATAAGCAATGTCCACTCCGACGATTGTCCCATTCCTAGGTTTGTCCACTCCAACGTTTGTTTATGTTTTACTACTTTATATAATAGGATAATATGTATTCTTCTTTTATATTTCTCTTTTCTTATTCACTTGCAGCTGCGCTCTTTTTAATGTAAGGAGGCAGAAAAATAGCCTAAACCAATTAGGGGCTTAAATCTGAAAATGAAAAAGCAAAAAACCATCCCATGTCCTATGTGAAGCTTCCCTTAAATGGAGAATTTAGTCAGTTTATGAAATTTTTAAGCTTCAGACCAAAAAAAATACTTTTTTTGTTAAAAGAGAGACTTTTCTACAATTAGGGCTAGTCCTTTCGTCATTGCTCTTCTCATTAAGTTAAGCATGTGGTTTTCTCTGCTATTGTTAAAGATAGACTGTTGAGATTTTTAGTGAATATTCCCATGACATATGTATATCCAGTCTATAAATTATTTTGTCTGTCTCTCAATTATGCTTCAAAAGACTTAGGTTTCGTGATAATCTTTGAGTAATAGCATATTCTCTTAAAGTCTGCTCTATAACTTACTTTGTCTGTTTGTCCATTATATGATCCTTATTCAAATTTCTATTTAACTAAAAAATTTCATTCTCTTAGTTTATTTTTTTTCTTTATTTCATTATGTTATTATATTATTTATATTTATTTTATTAATTCATTATATTTTCATTATAATTTTCCTTTTTAAATGCGAAACTTTTCTATAGTAAGGATTGGTTTGTCCGTACGTCCAAACGGTTAGACGACATTTTCTTTAATTTAGACATGTTATAAATATCCTATCGATTTCAAACTTTGCAGAATGATTTCTATAACAGTTGGGTACAATACTATATTCATTACTAGAAAGTATGTACGTCCATTTTTTTGTATAATATCATTGTCCCATTCATCTGGGTTTTGGAGTAATGTTTCTTAGGACAACAAGGTTTAGTATTATAATCAAATACTAAAAATAAAATTATGCCCTTTTACTATATTCTATACTAGCAGATTCGCCCCTAGCCTCAGGGGCTTTGCCCCAAGAGGTGATAAAATTTTTTTTTGGCGAAATTCGTAATAGGACCAAGAAAATCTTCAGCAAAAAAAAAAATGGGGGGGGATTTTTTTGTTTTTGGGGGGGTTGGGGGTATCCCACCCCCCAAGAAAATAGCCTAAAACCACCACAGGACCAGTAGGTATATTCCCTGAATAGTAGAATATAATCGGTCCAGTGGTTACCGAGATCTTAAGGGACTGACAGACGGACAGACAGACGGACAGACAGACGGACAGACAGACGGACAGACAGACGGACAGACAGACAGACGGATGGACAGACATCATTCTACTTTGTATTATAGATTTACGCTAATTTTAACAAAATTTATGTTTGACCTCCTGATTTTAGAGCTTTGCTTTTGTGAATGTTGTTATCCTTGTTATCTTGCTTTTTTTTCCTTTTTCATAACCTATTATATAAAGTAGTAATCTTTTTTTTGTCTGTAGAAAAGCTAACCGCTGAACCTATATGGTTCTCCTTTACAGTGAAGCTTCTTTTAAGTTCATAGAGGGTTTATAATTATTTCGAGGGAGGGTATCTCCACTCTCCCAGAAAATTCACCCCAAGAAAAATATTACCCCATCCCCTCAAAAAATCTTTTTAACTTTTTAAAAGCAAAGCTTTTCTATATTAAGGATCAGTCCGTACGTCCGTAACGGTTAGCTATTTTCGTTAATTTAGGCATGTGATTCCTGTAGTAGAAAGGTACGATTTAGAAAGTCTATAATCATTATCAGAATATCCATACGTCCATTTTAAGCATACTAATTATTAACTTACAACAAATTTTTATGTATCAAAATTATCCGATTAATCTGATTTCTGGGATACTGATTCCTAGGACAACAAAATAGAATGTTATAAGCGAATCATATCTATAATCAAGTCCAAAAAATGTGAGTACGTCCTTAAGCATTTTCCTGCATGTAAGCAATTTCTCAATAAATTTACTTACAATTTTGTTTCGAATTTTAAATTTATGTTCTGACTATTCAGTTCTGACACTCTACATTATTAATGTTCATTAAAGGACGCCTGCAAGAAATAACACGCTTTAACTGCTAAAAGACTGCCACAAGAAGACCCAATACCCCAAATTATAAGCCTTCAGCTTCAATAACAAAAAAGTTCTAGGCATTTCAAAATAGCATTTTATGTACAATGGAATTTTTGAAAGATTTCCAATGCTCATAAAAGAAAAAACAATATTAAATTACGTTGCCTAGACATAAAATTATAACCTTATCTTTGTCAGAAACTTAGATTGCCTGTAACTGATTACATTTTTACAATAAAAACACCACATTTCATAGTCAAAATCTATGAAAAAAAATCGATTTAAATTGCATTTTTAAACGAAAATCATAGCGGAAACAAAGGGGTAAACTAATACAAGCTTAGCTGTGATTGGTTGTTAAGCTGATTCAGCCTTCTGATTGGCTACAGTACATTCGGTACAACGCAAGTAAAACTTATTTTTTTTTAATGATTTTGACTATAAAAATGGGTATTTTTATTGTAAAAATATAATTAGTTACTGGAAACCTAAATTTATGACAAAAAAAATAAGCTTATAATTTTGTTTCTAGGCCACGTAGTTTAATTTTAAAGTTTTCAACATGAGCATTGCAATTCTTTCAAAATTTCCATTGTACATAAAATGTCATTTTAAAATGCCTAGAACTTTTTTGTTATAGAAGCTGAAGGCTTCAAATTTGGGGTATTTGGTCTACTTGTGGCAGTCTTTCAGCAGTTAAAGCGTGGTATTTCTTGCAGGCTTCCTTTAAACTTTTTTCTACCGTTTCAGAGCTTTGCTTTTATAAATGTTGTCATCCTTGTCATCCTTTTAAAACTTAAATTTAAAACTGTAGAGGGTCACATTCCTTCCTTACCTTAATGCCCTACCTTCTATAATGAAGGGGCAATACAATTACAGAGGCTGTACAGGAGCCATAAAGGGCCTATGTTATATAAATTAAGGTAAGGGGCGATGAAGAGGCTATGAAGGGGCTATGTTATATAAATTAAGGTAAGAGGCTATTAAGGGGCGATGGAGAGGCTATGTAGGGGCTATGTTATATAATTAAGGTAAGGGGCTATTAAGGGGCGATGGAGATGCTTTGTAGGGCCTATGTTATATAAATTAAGGTAAGAGGCTATTAAGGGGCGATGGAGAGGCTATGTAGGGGCTATGTTATATAAATTAGGGTAAGGGGCTATTTAGGGGCGATGGAGAGGCTATGTAGGGGCTATGTTATATATATTAAGGTAAGGATTATATAAATTAAGGTAAGAGGCTATTAAGGGGCGATGGAGAGGCTATGTAGGGGCTATGCTATATAAATTAAGGTAAGGGGCTATTAAGGGGCGATGGAGAGGCTATGTAGGGCTATGTTATATAAATTAAGGTAAGGGGCTATTAAGGGGCGATGGAGAGGCTATGTAGAGGCTATGTTATATAAATTAAGGTAAGGGGCTATTAAGGGGCGATGGAGAGGCTATGTAGGGGCTATGTTATATAAATTAAGGTAAGGAGCTATTAAGGGGCGATGGAGAGGCTATGTAGGGGCTATGTTATATAAATTAGGGTAAGGGGCTATTCAGGGGCGATGGAGAGGCTATGTAGGGGCTATGTTATATATATTAAGGTAAGGATTATATAAATTAAGGTAAGAGGCTATTAAGGGGCGATGGAGAGGCTATGTAGGGGCTATGCTATATAAATTAAGGTAAGGGGCTATTAAGGGGCGATGGAGAGGCTATGTAGGGCTATGTTATATAAATTAAGGTAAGGGGCTATTAAGGGGCGATGGAGAGGCTATGTAGAGGCTATGTTATATAAATTAAGGTAAGGGGCTATTAAGGGGCGATGGAGAGGCTATGTAGGGGCTATGTTATATAAATTAAGGTAAGGAGCTATTAAGGGGCGATGGAGAGGCTATGTAGGGGCTATGTTATATAAATTAGGGTAAGGGGCTATTTAGGGGCGATGGAGAGGCTATGTAGGGGCTATGTTATATATATTAAGGTAAGGATTATATAAATTAAGGTAAGAGGCTATTAAGGGGCGATGGAGAGGCTATGTAGGGGCTATGCTATATAAATTAAGGTAAGGGGCTATTAAGGGGCGATGGAGAGGCTATGTAGGGCTATGTTATATAAATTAAGGTAAGGGGCTATTAAGGGGCGATGGAGAGGCTATGTAGAGGCTATGTTATATAAATTAAGGTAAGGGGCTATTAAGGGGCGATGGAGAGGCTATGTAGGGGCTATGTTATATAAATTAAGGTAAGGAGCTATTAAGGGGCGATGGAGAGGCTATGTAAGGGCTATGTTATATAAATTAGGGTAAGGGGCTATTCAGGGGCGATGGAGAGGCTATGTAGGGGCTATGTTATATATATTAAGGTAAGGATTATATAAATTAAGGTAAGAGGCTATTAAGGGGCGATGGAGAGGCTATGTAGGGGCTATGCTATATAAATTAAGGTAAGGGGCTATTAAGGGGCGATGGAGAGGCTATGTAGGGCTATGTTATATAAATTAAGGTAAGGGGCTATTAAGGGGCGATGGAGAGGCTATGTAGAGGCTATGTTATATAAATTAAGGTAAGGGGCTATTAAGGGGCGATGGAGAGGCTATGTAGGGGCTATGTTATATAAATTAGGGTAAGGGGCTATTTAGGGGCGATGGAGAGGCTATGTAGGGGCTATGTTATATATATTAAGGTAAGGATTATATAAATTAAGGTAAGAGGCTATTAAGGGGCGATGGAGAGGCTATGTAGGGGCTATGCTATATAAATTAAGGTAAGGGGCTATTAAGGGGCGATGGAGAGGCTATGTAGGGCTATGTTATATAAATTAAGGTAAGGGGCTATTAAGGGGCGATGGAGAGGCTATGTAGGGGCTATGTTATATAAATTAAGGTAAGGAGCTATTAAGGGGCGATGGAGAGGCTATGTAGGGGCTATGTTATATAAATTAGGGTAAGGGGCTATTTAGGGGCGATGGAGAGGCTATGTAGGGGCTATGTTATATATATTAAGGTAAGGATTATATAAATTAAGGTAAGAGGCTATTAAGGGGCGATGGAGAGGCTATGTAGGGGCTATGCTATATAAATTAAGGTAAGGGGCTATTAAGGGGCGATGGAGAGGCTATGTAGGGCTATGTTATATAAATTAAGGTAAGGGGCTATTAAGGGGCGATGGAGAGGCTATGTAGAGGCTATGTTATATAAATTAAGGTAAGGGGCTATTAAGGGGCGATGGAGAGGCTATGTAGGGGCTATGTTATATAAATTAAGGTAAGGAGCTATTAAGGGGCGATGGAGAGGCTATGTAGGGGCTATGTTATATAAATTAAGGTAAGGGGCGATGGAGAGGCTATGTAGGGGCTATGTTATATAAATTAAGGTAATGGGCTTTTAAGGGGCGATGGAGAGGCTATGTAGGAGAGCTATGTTATATAAATTAAGGTAAGGGACTATTAAGGGGCAATGGAGAGGCTATGTAGGAGCTTTGTTATATAAATAAAGGTAAGGGGCTATTAGGGGCGATGGAGAGGCTATGTAGGGGCTTTGTTATATAAATTAAGATAAGGGGCTATTAAGGGGCGATGGAGAGGCTATGTAGGGGCTATGTTATAAAAATTAAGGTAAGGAGCTATTAAGGGGCGATGGAGAGGCTATGTAGGGGCTTTTTTATATAAATTAAGGTAAGGGGCTATTAAGGGGCGATGGGGCGATGGAGGAGCGATGGAGGAGAGATGTAGGGGCCATCAAAGTACAATGTAATATAAATTTGTGGAAGGAGCGATGAAGGGGCGATGTAGGAGCGATGGAGGAGCGATGGAGGAGCGATGTAGCAGCGATGTAGGGGCCATCAAGTTGCAATGTTATATAAATTTGGAGAAGGAGCGATGAAGGGGCGATGGAGGAGCGATGTAGGAGCGATGTAGGGGCCATCAAGTTGCAATGTAATATAAATTTGGAGAAGGAGCGATGAAGGGGCGATGTAGGAGCGATGAAGGAGCGATGTAGGAGCGATGTAGGGGCCATCACAGTACAATGTAATATAAATTTGAAGAAGGAGCGATGAAGGGGCGATGTAGGAGCGATGGAGGGGCGATGTAGGGGCCATCAAAGTACAATGTAATATAAATTTGAAGAAGGAGCGATGAAGGGGTGATGTAGGAGCGATGGAGGGGCGATGTAGGGGCCATCAAAGTACAATGTAATATAAATTTGGAGAAGGAGCGATGGAGGAGCGATGAAGGGGCGATGTAGGAGCGATGTAGGGGCCATCAAGGGACTAAGATATATATAATAGTGAAGGGGCCATGAAGAGGCGATATTTAATTAAATAGCCCCTTGGGATAAGAGGACATATCATCTCCTCTTTAGAAGGGGCGATAAAGGAGCGATAAAGGATCATTTAATCGCCTCTTAGGGCAAGGGGCTATTAAATCGCTCCTTTCAAGGAGTCATAACATCGCCTCTTGTTATAAGGGGCTATTAAATCGCCCCTTTCAAGGAGCCATTACATCGCCCCATGTCATAAGAGGCGATCAATTAAAATCATCGCCCCATATGGAGCGATGTCATGGAAAGGACTATACCCAAATCTTTTAACATTTTACTATTCTAACAAATAAAAGAGTTTGATTTTATGTATTTCAAAATCGTGAAATTTTGACAGTTGAAATTTTTTTGAACCATTTTTAATGATGGTGAATACAAGTATTAAAGTTGTAAGGATTAAAATTTAAGAATTTTAACCTTTTATAAATTTTTACAGCAACAACCAAACACATAAAAACAAGGATGACAACATCCATAAATAGCGAAGCTCAAAAATTATGAATGGATATTGGGAAAAAATTTACTATAGAGCAGTGTCATACAATAAACATTTAACATGATGAAATAGGTAAAACAGGAAACCTTTAAAATCACGCAACCTTTCAAATCACGAAAACTTAAAAATCTAGAAATCGATTTAGCACCCCTATTAATAGACAAATCTTAATGAAACTTGATTGACGGACGGACTGACAGACAAAGTAAACTATAGAGTAGCTTCGCTACTAAAAACATAAAATTTAAAAATTGGTTAACTCAAAAAAGACTCAAGGAAAAAAAATATATATATATATTCTGATACCTCACATGAGGAATGTTTTGTCTGTGAAATCTAATCTTAGTTAGACATTTTAATAATCTTACTTTAGTTTATTATTCTACCAGGTATAAAAAAGAAAAGTTTACTTGACTGTACAGTTCTATTTATCCCTCTGCTGCTTTAGATCTCACTAACTGCTGTGCTCTGTTGTTTTTTAGAGAAGATATCTACTGGTTATATCATTATTTTAAGATATTTTTCTGAGTGATGGAACTGAAACAACCCTTACATAAATAAGGCCTACTAAAAAATATATTTCTAAAAATTTTAACACTAACATGATATTAGAGGGAAGCTGATTATTACTAGATTTTGAAAAGAAGTTATTCCCAAGTTCATCCTTAAACACCAAAACTCAAAAAAATAGTTTAATAATTTGTAATAGATATTTTGTTATATATGTTTACAAAATGACTAATAAATTAAAGTTATACATTTACGCAGTATAGTGTAAGACCATACAATTACTAAAAATATTACTCATATTAATTATTGAAACCGAGTATTCATCAGGGAAAAGCCACGACATGGGAAGGTCCTACAGGATTAAAGCTAAGGTTTAAAAAATATCCCCTTAACAATATTTTGAGGGAAAATGATTCTGCAGCCTGTACTAGATTAGTTTATTAACTATTTTTTACCAATTTTAAGTTGAAGTTTTACTTAGGTAAAAGTTGAATAAAAAAAACCAGAGAAAACTAACTTGTTCAAACTTTTGAGTAAAAAATTTTAATCTTCATAAAGGTTTATTTAGTTTCTCGTAATTGGGAATTAATTGTCTTATCCTCTAATATCCCTGCTAGTAACCGAAACTAAAATATCAGTAAACAAATATTTGATTAAGAATAACTGCAAAGAAACCAGGTATCTACGGCTGCTTGGCTTTTTGAAAGTTTGCGGTTGCAGCATAGTTTGGGGGTTGTTATGGCTAAGGCCTTGCTTAGACAGGATAAGGCTTATTCTTCCTAAAAGGCGACATGCTATCTTAAATCCACACGTTTTGAAGCATTCAAGTGGTAATATAATGTATTTTCTAAATATTAAATATTTTTTAAAATAAGAGGTTTCAAAGAGGTAAGATGTATATATTAGGAAACCCTAGTATGGAATAAAAATTTTGTAGAATTTATTTCAAATTAGCTTTGTACATAAATTTCTTCGGTTGAAAAAATGTGTATTTAGTATTTATTAATGTTATATCATTGTCAAACTGAGCAAATTTACTTATGATAAGCTGTTTACCATTTATAAATTTATTAATTTCTAAACTAATTTAAAGGCTTTTTAAGGAAGAATTGTACAGATGAGAAACATTGGGAAGACTTCTACATATAACATTACATTGATTGCATAAGTTCAAATACACCTATTTTCTATAATTGTGACTCATTACCCAGGGAGTAAGAGAGGAGACAATGGATCGAATATTAAATTTTTAAGTCTCAGACTTTGGGTACTGGCTTAAAGGCAATGTGCACGAATTCAGCAGGTTCTGACTGACTTTGGGTACTAGCGCATCAATACCCCGCTAACTAGCTGAGTTAGTTTTCAAAATAGCAGACATAAATTTGTTATAAAATGGATGGTTTTAACAAATATTTTTTCCCAAGAAAATGTCATTTCATGGATAGAAACTCTACTGTGATATTTATGTATTACACAATCTAAGAACCCCTTGAATTTATGTGACAGTTAAAAATATATGAGAAGGGTTGACGAAGTTCTAAATTAATCACAGAATGTTTACTACATTGTGATGTATTGGTAATTTATTTTTCAAGTAAATTATTTTTTTCTTAGATCTAATTTTGTTCTAAATTATATTACCATGATCCCTTTCCTATTTTGGTCAATTTTTTTTGATAAATCTGGATTTCATTGCTTTTCAGCTAGAACTCTTTAATTGAATTCATTGCCCATTGTCCCCTCCCTTACTCCCTGCTCATTACCAAGTAACTTTCTTACAATGTCGTACTTTGTTCTTACAAATATATATAGTTTTTAGGACACACAGAAAACTGTCCCGAATTTGTATTAATTTTGAGGAACAAGACTCCAGTTACGTCATATTTTTCTTTCCCGAAAAAGGGAAGGAGTAAAGAAAAAAAGGGAAGGGGGGAAGAAAAAAGAGATGTGAGAAAAGGGGGTTTTCCCCATCTCTTGTGAAGAGATTTTCTTCCCCCCTTCCCTTTTTCGGGAAAGAAAAATATGACGTCACTGGAGTCTTGTTCCTCAAAATTAATACAAATTCGGGACAGTTTTCTGTGTGTCAGTTTTCAGGGATGAACGGATAAAACAATTAAAATAATGTTCTACCAAATTATTCCTAACGTAATATGCCTAAATTTGTTAATTGATAGTCAGGGAGGGAGGTGACATTCAACTGTAAATTATGTTGGTTAAAAAAAGTTTTTGGTAAAAATTTCTCTTATTCGTTAGCTTAAAAACTTTTAATACTTAGAAGTATAATCGTCCATTGTCTGATCACTTTATCGCTGAAAATTTGCCTAACAACTGAAATTTATGAAAAATGATTTTGTGGCAAAACAGGTTGTTTCACCCCATTTCATCCAATTGTTTCAAATAACTTCGGATTTAATATTGTCTTAAAATATTGAAGAAACCAGAGAGAGAGAGAGAGAGAGAGAGAGAGAGAGAGATAGAGAGAGGACAATGGGATGTTTATTACACTAGTCTCCAAATTTTTATAATAACGTTTTCTTATTCGTTGGCTAACAACTTTGGGGACTTTAGTGAATTTTTATTGGCTGATTTATTAAGTTGAGTGTTCAAACGTTTCGACAACTAATTTTTAATCTCAGAAGGTGTTATTGTGTTTATAATCATTGGAAAAGTACATCAGCTTAACCACCATTGTCTTATTTCTTTAGATACCTATGTAGAAAGTAAATATTACGTTCTTAGAAACCATGATTTTAAAACTAATAATTTTGAACCAGGAATAAAGGCAAAGGTAAATCTTTAATTTTTTACTTTAATAATTTTGCAGTATCAATTAGCTTTCCTCAAAGATGTAATTTTACAGAAATATATTTTAATCCTTTTTTCTTCATACATTTATCCCTGGCGATTTATATTTTATTTCATTGATTTAAAACCTAGCAGACGAAAGCTGTAATGTTTTCCTTTATATCTGGTATAAGACTTTCTTAATTGGAGAAGAAAAGATGAAAAGAGAAGTGCAATTAATATCAACTTAATATAATACAACATTTTTTAAATTATGAATTATTATTTAACTATCTTTAATAAAGTTTCTGCAATATAATTACAAGGAATAAAAAATATTGACTGCACCTACTATACAGTTCACTATTGTTTATTATCAATTAAAATGTATATGATGTATTTATGACATATAAAAAAGTTTAGATGTAAAATTGGCAAGAAATAGATGTAAAATTGACAATTTTGGATGTATAAATGCCTGTGTTAGATGTATTTATGGCGGTTACTTTAAGTATGACTGTATTTTTGGCAGAGGTTTTTATATTTTGACAAAAAAACATCCAACTGTATTTCTGCCAGTTGCAGGAAAGCCATGTACCCTTATTAATTATAGGGATACCTATGATACTGTGCCTAACAATCGAAGAGCGCAAGGACGCTCAAATTTTGAAAACCCTCATTTCACCATACCCCACAAAAAAAAGCTGGTTCGTCTTTGGAGGGATAATGTGTTAGAATTGGTGTCAAGATGGACGTACAATACTTTCTTGTGATGATTATGTAATTGCTACGCTCTCTAAACTATTCCATCGCTATTGTGACTTTTCCAAAAAGGAATATTTTTTAGTGAAGAACGTATGGACAAATCCTAAATGTATGTGTAGAAAAGCTTTGCTTTACAGACTTGTTTACTTTGTCAAAAGTTACTTGTACCCATCAGATATGGATATTTTGTGACGAACTTTTACTAAATATTTGGGAATAGGACCAGGGATCTAATGGGATAAGACAATGGCTGATAAATTGATGTACAACCCCAATGATGATACACAAAATCACCCTTTCTGTAAATAAAAAAAACAGTGGTTGAAACGTATGAACACTCAACTTTATGAACGAACCAATCAAAAATCACTAATGTCACCAAAGTTGTTAAGCTAACGAATAAGAAACCGTTATTATAAAACTTTGGGACTAGTGTAATAAATATTAAACAGTTTATTGTCTGTCCCCTCTCTCCTTGGAATAGGACAATAGACGATATATTAAACTTTATCTTAAGTCTTTGAATAAAATTCTGCTTTTGATAAAATATAAATATCTAAATTGAACATGGATTATTTTTGTGTCTTCATCCATTTATCCCTGACTAATACAGATAGAAACAATGTCTCACCTTTATTTTCAGATAAATCTTTCAGTTCCTGGAAAATAACTACACGAATATAAGGGCTTATTTCTAGACTAAAATGATATTTTATCAAATTGGGATTTGAATTCGCTTGTATAGCAGTAATATTCTATAGCTTTTACAACTATTTAAAGGTAATTCTTGGGTGATCTTATTTAATCGTTCTATGAATCATCAATCTATAAAATCAAGGCAATAGGATGATTATGACATGTAAAACTATTGTAAATATGTTTTTTCGTATTCCTTCGAATCCGGTGGATAGAAACCGGTTCTCATCCATACGAAAAAACTATGTCTAGCATCGTATTATATCCAGCTTTCTACGAATATAAAAATGTACTATCATAAGATTAAAACATTCTATATCCGCGGAAAGCCGTTTATAATACGATGCGAGAAATAACTATTATTATTTTTTAGAAAATTCGATACATAATATAGCTAAATTAACGATCAGATATGTTAATTATGGTCGTACAGACGACCAGGCCAATCTTAAATAAAGCTTCCCCTACTTGAAAAAGCAGCTGCGCCTCTAGCATCTCGGGGATCTTTTATTCAAAGAGGTTAAAACCATCCCATGACTTAAATCTGAAAATGAAATAGACTAAAACAATTACGGGACCTATGTGAAGTTTAGCTATAATACAGAACCCTATCAAGTAGTTGTTGAGATCTTAAACTTTAGACAAAAAAACCTTACTACTTTATATAATAGAATGGATGTTAAAAAATGGTTAAAAAATGGTTGTGGCTTTATTAAGCTTACTTATTCTTATATTCATGGGAAAATATTATGACGTCAGTGATGAACATTCTACCCTGCATTCTACCTGTACCTGATAATATGTAATATGTCAATCATTAACAGTAAAATAACAATGGTAAACTGTAATACAGTATGTACTGTACACTACCCTCCCTTTCTACCATTATCATCAATTTGATTCAAAATAGAGAAGGAGTATGTTATCTACTGGGGAAACCTCTGTAAACAATGACAGCGTAATTATTTTTTATGAAAATTGTAAGTGTTTCATTTGGACAAAGTGAGGGACGGATTTTTTTTAACCCTTACAGATCGGGGGGGGGGGGGTCATATTGACCCCCCCCCCCCCTCTATTTTTTCAATGTCATTTTTTTTGCAGGTAAGATAGAGAGTTGTGACTTCATGACTTTTTAAGTTTAGTAATTATACGTCGGCAAGAGTTGATTTTATTAGGATATCTGGTCTGTGTCGGTCGTGGTGTCCGGTCAAAGTCGGTTGGGTAGCACCAAAATTTAAAAAAAATTCTAAATAAATCTTAATTTCTACATTATGACTTTGTATATAAGGTAGAAACCTAAAATTTTTTTGGTGAATGAGAAAAGTGGTGTTATGACCGTTTGACCGCACCCTGACCAACTTTATGACCGATTTTTGTCCGGCTTTTACTACAGACATATATCATGAATATCGTGGCTTCTATTACAGCTAGAGACCTATAAATTTTTTTGGTAAATCCTTGAGCAATAATTAACAGATAAAAATATTAATTGGCGCCGCCAACCGCCGTTTTACCGCCGTAAACGCCGAAAATGGCGGTTTCCGTTATTTGCCGTTTTTTGGCGATGATCAGAAAAAGTAATTTTTTTGTTATGAAAAATAAAAGTTCGTCCTAAAATTTGGTCATCCTAGCTGCAAAATTGGCCGCTCTACAGCTGTTTTAAAATTTAGCGGCTGGCCGCTAAAAAGCGGCTAAGGAGCGGCCTGATCGCTATGACTAGAAAAAGTAATTTTCTCTAAAAATACACATGAACCACCAGAAAAAATTTTTACGTCTTTATCTGTAACAGAAGCCGAGATAGAGGGGGGGGTCAATACGACCCCCCCCCCCCCCGATCTATTAAGGTGGGAATAGGGGCCCGATCTGTAAGGGTTAAAAAGTAGCTGCGCAACTAAAAAGGATATCAATCTTTATTTCTTATTTTCTTTCTAATCACATAACTTTCCAATACATTAGAAAAACCGTAAAAAGAACCATTAAAAAGATTGACTAAGTTGGCAAAACAAAGCAGTCTAAGATTTTGAAGTATTGCAGAAATAAACAATCCTATGTATACTTCAGTGCAGTGTATTATATTCTCAGGGAGGGAGGGTCTTGGTACCAAAAGTTTGATAAACTCATTCGTTGGTTTCAAATATTAGATACTTTTATCAAATCTTGATTGGTTTGTTCAAACTTTTTGTGTCCATACGTTTCAACCAATAATTTAAAACTATGAAAGGGGTAATTATGTTTATCATAATTATGAATATTCTAATTTATTGTCAATTGTCTTATACCTTAAAATCCTTGATGTAAAATATAACCTTAAGTAACAATAATACTAGTACCTAATTATAACTAATTAAGCACCTCTTATCTTATCTTAAAACTCAATTGGGAATTTGAGGAAGGGGTTAAAAAAGTTTTAAATTCATAGATAAAAGGAAAGGCTAAAATGATATGTTATTGATTAACTATTATTGTAAAAATAAGCAATACTTACATCTAATTTGTTTTTTTTTTCCATAAATCAAACATATAGTAACGCGTAGCAACTCTAAATATACTTTGTTCGCCTATCAATGAGATTTAATTATTAAGCAATGATCCTGCTGCGACTGCAGATTACTGTAAAAGTAATTAGCTGGCTGGCTTTGTAGCTAAACAAAAATCTAGATAAATCAAGGTTATAGTTGATTGAAATTTTGAACTGCGGTTTGCGCACCTGCATATAATCAGAGATAGAAGTTTATTGACAGCTGTAGTGTATTTGACTAAAGTTCTTGTGAGGCCTAGGTATTAAGAAAAGGATAGACAAAGCATAATATGCTGATATGAAAAATGTTTTTTTTTTAGATATGAAATTCAGAGAAAAGATCAATCTTTCTCAGTTCTATTGTCAACACCTGGGCGCAGAAAGGTGTTTTATCATTGCTACAAACAAAACATATATTAAAATGCCTATAAATACAAATAGGGGCATTTTAGAAAGAAACAGTATAACTTAATATGCGATCATTAAATATAAAATTTGTAGTTGATTTGATAATTCTTATAAAAATTCTTATAAAATATGTGTTTTAAAGTACATAATTGTGCTATTACAAATTCAACTTTTTGCTTAATCCTAAGAAAGCTCCAGCTTACAAAACCTCGTTAAATTTAGTTTCCAAGAATTAGGCATTTTCCAGGTAATTCGCCGCTAGGGTCAACTTTGGGTATTTCCTAACAATAATACGACGTCCATGCAGTTCAACAAATATTATCAAACGGGTACAATTATGTCTTTAGTGGAGTAATAAATATTAAACAAAAAAAGTTGAATAAAAATACATTTTTTTGCTGGCATTAGCCGTAGTTTGGAGATAATAGGTGGAGATTTTGATAGGACCCACAAAAATTGAATAATACAAAGCTAAACTAAATGCTAACATATTTTTATTAAGGCCTTACCCAACGTAATACAGGAACAAGAACAAGTAACTTTTTAGATTATGGTTTTAAAATACTTATAAAAAAGATCCTCGGAAATTAATTTTCCTAATAATTTGGTGGTAAATATTTGAAATAACGCTGTTTAAAATGTTAGTATCGCATCTTGGGTGGCCAGAACTTTTAAGAAAGCGTTTCAACATAAAGGCCATTTAAAAATTATGAAAGATCAATAAAGTGTAGTATTTATTTCTTACTGAAAAAACAATGGGCTTACTTTTCTAACAATGGCATGTATGGCCATGACAATTTTTATATTCTTTTAGAGTTTTAGAAAATCCTCAGCTTTATCAAATAAAAAAGTACTTTACATCAATCTATTATACATATTTAAAACATGATAAATTCATTTTCAACAGTCTCTTGTAGAAGTCCTTCTGCTTAAATCTTTTTTTAATGAGTTTGCAAAAGATCTCTAAAAATGGAAAATAAACACCTTTTAAGCTTCATCATTCTTGGCAGTCTCTTGTTTTCACTTTAGCAAAGCCATTTTGTATTTTATTTCTCTAACGTTCACCAATTTTTGGATGTGTCCAAAATTCAAGGAAATTCACTTTTAATAAGTGTTTTTTTTGTCTGTTACAAACTTTTTTGAAAAGACGGTTTTAACATTGACAATTTCTTGCACCACTGTCTTATCTTATTTGCCTTACAGACATGTGAGGGGGAAATAAATGGAGAACATAGATAGGTATTTAGAAAAGGGAAGGTGTAAGTGCGGACAGAGAGGGGTTAGCTTGTTTGACCCGTAGTTCACGAGAGGACAAAGCAACACTCAGCGAGTATAAACTGAAGGCCAGTTACATACGCGCATTTGCAAAGTTATGAAGGACGGAAAAATGAAAGAATTTTCCATAACATAGAGAATATGTTAATATAAGTACATAATGTATATTTAAAACTAATAGTAGAAATTTATTCGGTCAAAAATATTTTATATGATTTTAAAGACTAAAAAAAGTATATAAAGCTTTTTTATAGCCAGAAAGTTATAAATATTTTATATCTTAGGCCATTGGTTAGTAGTTAAGTCTGTCAGTTTGACGACGTTCTGACATAACCCAGGTATCGAATAGCTATGCTGCTAAACTTAATTTATTTAATTGTGAATTTAGTTTGAAAAAGTTTACTAGGGGTTAAACAGAAACACCCATTGAAACTTCAAAGTAGGGGCTATAAATTTAATATGGTATGCACAAGACTTTTTTTGTTTTTAAGGAACAATACAATGGACGATAATTTGATGTACAGTACATACCCAGCTACATTAAATAAATTACTCCTATCGATTGTAAGATACTAATTTTAACCAAACAATTCATTTTAAACAAAAAAAAAAATACTGTACGTTTCTAATACAACGAATGAGATCACCAGAATGTGAATCATAATGGGTACCAGTATAATTAACTGTCCACTGTCCCATCCCTCCCTGAGTTTCCTCTGATTATATATTATGTATTTGTAAATTTTAGTTTTAAAAAGAAAAAGTAAAAAATAATTTTCTAGGGGCAATTTCTCTTGGAAGTAACCTCCCCCCCCCCAAAAAAAAAAATTATATAACCTTCCAAGACCTATGAGGAGCTACACTGTTAAGGAGAATCATAACAGTTCAGTGGTGAATTCTGTGCAGACACACACACACACACACACCTAAACCATCTTGTTCTTTTTATAAACGGATATACAATTACAGAAAACAATTATGGTAAAAAATGGAGACGCCAGAGTTCCACAAATAATTGGTACAGACCATCTAGACCAAGTAAGTTACGCAAGTTCTTTTCCGGTTGACTGTTCGTTCTTGTGGTGAATCAAACACTGTTGATTGTGAATTAAGACGGTTTATAAGTTGGTTGATTTTTAATCAGCATAACCTGCAACACTTTTCATATACAAGGCTTTATTTTGTCTCAAGCTAATATTCTAGAAGCTTTATAAATATCTTTTGGGTAACTTTAGGTTTTATTTCTTACCTATTCCACTAGAGGCTAGGAGCGAAGCAAAAGATTTTATATTTTAGCTCTTCTATAAATGTTTTGTCCAATCGATGGTGAATTATTATTAAAAATCTTAAAGTAATTAGACATGATTGTAAATTAATTTCAAATAATGATTTGTAATGATTAAATTTACTTATGGCAAAAGTTTGATATTTATGTTAGCTAGACTTCAACAAAGTGTTTGATTATCAACTATTTTAATAACAAAATTTCGAAACCTATTAATATCCGGTTGGATTAGAACCGTGGTTCTGCCATACTAAACCTACCTAGTTTTCTGCAAATATAAAAAATATACAATCAAAACATTAAAACCAATCTTTTTTGCCCGTGCCTTCGGCATCGCGGGGCTAAAAAAAGGTTGAATCCTAAAATTGTACATTTTTTTATCAGCGGAAATCTGTTTATAATGCGAAGTGATAATAACTATTACTATTTGCACAATCACATGGAGGGTCGAAACATTGTAGTGTAAATGATACTAGTCCCCAAAATTTTAGATTTAGTGGCCTGTGTTTTTAGGGACTTAAATCTTGATTTATTGGTACAAACTTATCCCTTAAGATTCCTGTATTTGCATAATCTATTCTCCACGCTTTGTATAGCTGATAAAAAATATTGTAATCGTGTTAATAAAAGTTGAAAATAGAAAATTTTTAAATGCAATTATTTCAATTTCTTGGAAATTATCTAATGAGAAAGAGGAATTTGTTCATTTATATGATTGAAAAATCCTAAATTTAAAAAGGTGGTGGTTCTCTTAATTGCTGATGTTTTGAATCAAATCTAATAATTGTAAAACAAATCTAATCATATAAAGATAAGATATACAGTTTAATATTCCTTTTAAAAGCGAAGCTTTTCTGTAATTGGGAACGGTCCGTCCGTAACGGTTAGCTCTTTTTGTTAACTTAGGCATGTTGAATTGTCCTATCGTATTCAACTTTGCATGATGATTCCTATAATAGTTTGGTACGAATAAGAGAGTGTAGCAAATACATAATAGTTACCAGAAAGTTCTTACGTCCATTTAAACCTGCTGATTTTAAAATTTGTTGACAACATTTTCTGCATGATATGGATATTAAAAACAACATGTTAGAATTATCCTACCGATTTCCAACTTTGCATGATGATTCCTGTAACAGTTATTGTTCGTTTGTTCTTTCTTATGATTTTAGAGCTTCGCTTTTATAAATGTTGTGACTCTTTTTATACCTATGGACATAATAGTCCCCGTTAAAGAAAACAGATTCATGAATTTAGTTTTGTCTTTGTGATTTATATTGATTTAATGTTTATTTAGAGCAATTTGTAGACATAGAGCACAGCCATACAAAATGCACTAAGATAATATTTCATATACAATACAATGTGACTTCTTCCTATTGAAAAAGTAATAGTTAATAATATTAATATGCTGGATATTTCGAATATACTTTTTTAATTTTAAAATGAAGTTTATATAGGACCAATTTAGCTTTGAAATTGGCCTTCTCTCTCTAAATTGAAAAAAATGTTCCACATGAAGATTCTTTGAAGAGAAGAAAGATTTGGTGGCATCAAACGGGGATCTAAAATCATATTTAATACATTTGAAGAACAAAAATGCGAAAGGAAATATATTTTGTCTTTTATTAAATAATCATTTGGTGCAAATATAAATAATTCTCATTTTTTTATCCAATGGCCTATCTTTTTACCCGCAACTCTTTTTAGACAATCAATTTAGTGGCCAAAATAACATGAAAACAATAGTTAGTTTTTGTGTCCAGTATTATTTAAAGAAATTACAGGGTGCACTATTTAAATTGTCTGTAAGTTTCAATGTTATAATAAAACCATAGATGAATAACTGTAAATCCCCTTTCCGAGGACCCTGGGACGACTTTTAATTGGGTCTTTAAAATTCAACCAATAGCGGCGGGAATATTAACACAGCCAAGTCGCTACAAAATAGCAGAAAGGACTTTACTAGCAAACGAAAAAGGTCCTCAACAAAGGGATCCAGTTAGTCTGGTTATACACACATACTATAAATTTATTGTTTGAACTCAAAATGAATTTGATAAGTTAGTAATAATCATTTTTGAATAACAATTAACATAAGGTTATAATTCAAGGATATATAAAACAAGGATGACAACATCCATGAGTAGCGATGCACAATAAGCATTTAAAGATGTCTAGGAAACTAAAATAATAAAGTAACATTTAAAATGGATAATAAATCAGATGGATCGTCTGAAATAATTTCAGAAGCATATTTAATACTGCAAAAAAGCAATCTGTCCCTATCCTATCTACAACTAAACAACCAGAACGGGCAGACGGACGGATGGAAATTTGGAATTATAGAGTAATTCAGCTTTTAAAAATTCTTAACCTAGAATGGACTTTTACCTTTATTAGGTACTCCAACAAGTTAGACGGTATTTTTAAATTTTCAATTACAAACGCAATAAAATGGTTGAAATCAGTCAAGAGACATTTTTATAACAGTTTTTATTTAAAAATGATCAGAGAATATCGCAAAGTAAGAACTTTTTTGTCTAGCAGCAAAAACTTAAACCACTTTTATTTTAATAGAACGGAAAGTTTAAATTTGAGGGAAAAATATTTTTTTACGTGCCCTGTATTTGTGCTATGCACATTTTCATTTAAATGGTGGTCAAATAATGTTGATAAACGTTATTTGAAACAATGAAATGCGAAAAGAGGTTAAAGAACGAACCTATTTGCGCAGTTAATAAGTGAAAACAGTATTTAAGTCTTTTATTGGCTTGGGGTATGTTAGGGAAGTTCTGTTCTTGTCCGTTGAAATTTATAAAGAAACCAATTGGCCCCTTAGAGTTAAAAGCCTCCAACAGACGTTAGAAATAGGAGAAAAGCTATTGTGAAAATACGACAAAACGCTCCTTAAGAGGCGATGTCACAAAAGGGACTATAACCGAAATCTTTATATTTAACAGAGTTCATTTTATTAGTAGAAATAAGTCAATTAATGTCTGTAATAAGGTTAGTATTGTCAATAAATAACAAGAAGTTAAATATCTAAGGAAGGTGTTATCAAAAAAAAAAGCTTTTTAAGTTTGACGAATTATAGTTTCTTATTGATCATCAAGGGTATCAAATCTATTGTAGAGCGCTATTATTGTTTACGATTGTCCTTGCTGTGGTTCTTATCAATGATAATTTTTATACAAAATTGAAAAATATTTTTGGGTATAATTATTCTATATGTCCACAAATAAGCATAGAATGTTTGTATAATATTTCCAGATAAATTGCAAGAAATACAATTTTTTCAAGCATATTTTGACATGTAGTTATTTTGTTAGTTTGCAGCCCTGCAGTGCAAAATAACACGGCCAGTTAAGCTCAGGAATAAGGTGAAGAGGTTCTTCTAAACTACATCTCTAGATTATACTAATGACTGAGTACAAAGCCTTTAGGGTCCCTAAAATAATTGGGTAAAAAGTACAAAACAAACCGCCAGGATTCTGATAAAAAGGAAATTCAGTCAACAATTTTGTTAGAAATTTTAGATAATAATCAATAAACCGGTTAAGTTTAAGTTTATTTGGTGGGTTTATAATTTAAATTTGTATTAATCAATCATCCATTGTTCCTAAGTTGTTAAAGTGTTTATGTACATCAAATTAACAAAAATATTGCATAAATGCGATATTTGTATGTTTCTTTAAAAAGGTAAAATTTTGATTGTAGTCCAACAAATATGAAAATCTTCAAAAGAAACGAAGCTCAGCAAAATTAGGAGAAAAAGGAGGACAAAATTCATAATAAGCAAAGTACAAAAAAATCATTGTTTTAAAAAGCAGTTATTCAGTGGTCATAAACAATGCTTATTTAGAAATTTAAATTCACGAATTCATTCTTTAACTGAACACCTTTTATGCTCTTTTCTTATTCAGTCTTATCTTATTAGATAAGCTCATCTAGATTAAATACTTAAAAAACATTTTTCCAGGCCAATATTATATATTTTTTATCAAATCTTTATCAAATTTGATTTTCAAGGCTGTTGTTTTTGTGTAGACTATTTCAGTTCTTGTGTGGAATTAATAGTGGAATTAATTGATTTACACCCCAAAATACGATACACAAAATTACCCCTCCTAAGGATAATAATGAAATTTAATACCAAACTATACCAGGGACTTTAAAGGATAAGACAATGGATCCCAATAATGATATAAATTTCGCCTTCTGTGGATCAAAATTAATGGTTTAATGTTTATACACTGCTAGGTTGGAACCAACCAATCAAAATGCAATAAAAGTGCACGAGTAAACTTATATTATTTTTTAGAATTTAATTTATATGATCAAAACGTTGTAAGGTTTTAAGACAAGCACATGTAAATTACTTAATTTTATTGATTTTTCTGTATTTGTAGACCTAACAACAGACGTGTAAAAGATAAGCCAAGATAAGCTAAAAATAACAAATAAAGAAAAAATACACGCGGAATTGAGTTATTTATAAATACCTACAATTTTATACATTCAACGTAAAATAGGCTTGTGGTCATAGGCGTCCAAGGGGGGGGGTAATGGGCCATTTGGCACCCCCAAACGATTTTGGGGGTGCCGTAGGCACCCCCAAAATTTTGTGAACAATACCCCCCCCCAAAAAAAAATTACCCCTACCTTGGGGGTGCCGTAGGCACCCCCAACGATTTTGGGGGGGGTATTTACCCCCCCCAAACCATTTTGGGGGGGTAATTACCCCCCCCAAAATAAATGTTCTTTAAAAAAATTTTTTTGGGGGGGGTATTTACCCCCCCAAAATTGAATGTTCTTTAAAAAAAAATTTTACTGATAGTTTATTTTAGGATAGGTTATATTGGTTTAGGTGATTGCCCCACATGGTTAAGCAATTGGCCCCCCGCAGGGGCTAGAAATAGGAGAGAAGCTTGTGTGAAAAAAACGAAGAAACGCCCCTTAAAGAGCGTTGCCACAAAAGGGACTATACCCCAATATAGTCCAACCAGTTAAAACAGTTCTTAACCATGATAACAAAAAATTTAATAGTTTGATCATGTTTTATTTGCTTGGGCCTTTATAAGGGCTAAAACCATCCCGGGGATCTATGATGTAATTGTAAAGCACTGAAGATTCCATAAAATAGATACCTAACTAAATTAAATATTTCATTAAATAATGAAAAAGAACTTCTATAGGCGATTTCTTTTGGGAGGATGTCAGGGTGTCTCAAAACTAGTTATAAAACTTACCAGGACCTATAAGACGCTTCACTTTAAAGTATAATCATATTGGTTCATTGGTTAGTGAGTTAATTATTGTATTTTTATGTTCTAAAGAATGAGATACTACTATATATTTGATTAGTAGTGGCGCCCTTAGCATCTAAGAACTCGTGTTTTCTAAAGGGTAAAAAGGGAGGAGAAAAATAGCCTAAAACCACTCAAAGGATTGACCTATAATAGTGTGGAACCATCATGGGATCTATGTGAAGCTTTCCTAAAAAGGAGAACTCAGTATTAAAAGTAATGAAATCTGAAGCTATAGTCAAATAAACCTTACTTACTACTTTATGTTATAGGATAGTACTTATTAACTTAATAGATTAGGTAGGTGCTTTTTTTTACATAATTAAATTACCCCCCCCAAAAATTTTACCCCCGGGGTAAATTAGTTTGGGGGGGGTAATTACCCCCCCCAACAGATTTGGGGGGAGTATTTACCCCCCCCAACAGACTTTAGGGGGGGTAATTACCCCCCCCAATCAAATTTTACCCCCGGGGTAAAAATTTTGGGGGGGGTAAAAAAAAATTTCGGCGCGCTTCGCGCGCCATTTTACCCCCCCAAACACGAATTACCCCCCCCCCTAAAATTTTTTACCCCCCCCAAAAAAAAAAGCTTGGACGCCCCTGCTTGTGGTGATTCTTACATGAAAGAGTAAAATATCTGTCTGTATGAGATTTAGATTCCAAAATACTAGGAATATTTCATAGGCATTTAAAGAGAAAGAGCCCAAGGAACTAAGAAAATCAACCTCCAAAAAGTTTATTTCTTCTTTTTCATTGGTTAGATTTTACCTTTAGGGTGAATCTCCTGAAAGCATAAATGAATTTTCTCTAAACAATAAAAACGCAATAGTTATTTTTCGCTTCATTAACAAAAAACCGTCATAATCTGAGAGAAAAAAGGTGAAAGAATTTGAAATTTTTCAACTGCAGGTCTGGGTGATAGATTAGAAAATATTCTAACAATAACAAGATAGAAATACAAACAGATACATGAACAGATTATTGTGTATTGGGATATCTGTTAAATTATACTAAATTCTGTAAAATTCATGAGGTTAGACTAAGTCTTTATATTCATGCAAGGAAAAAAAATTTGGGCGTAATCCTTTTAGAAATATTTTTCTATCTAGTTCTTAACATATAAAAATTTTTGCTTCATATGATAAGATATTAAAAGATAATTACTTTGATTAAAGATCTGTATAGAAACAGGGTTCTCCTTTTAATTAAGTACAAAACGAATAAAACTTTTGCTACCTCAATGCTAAGAAATCCATTCATTAAACAAGCATCATACCTATGGTAAAAAAAGTGTTAGGTAACAAGAATGTTATTGCTCTTAGATGCGCAATTAATTCAAATACTTTTTTAAAAAGGGTAGAATATAATATAACTTTAGATATGTTTTAGCTGCTAAGCCCCTAGGGCCTAGAGGCCTCTAGGGACATTTGAAGTAATGGGGGCGGGGGAAGTTGGCTTTTCACTTTTAATCTAAGTTTTTAAAAATGAAAAGGAAAGAATTTTTTTTGTGGGGGGAGCATTTTTCTAGGGGTGATTCTTCTTGGGAGTGTGGAGATAGATCCTCCCCCAAAAAAGTTATAAATCTACAAACTGAAGAAAATATAGCATGTGGTGAACATAGGATGCTAGGACATGTCCTCTTTTATTTTTTTTAAATTTTAATAATAGCTTAAAACCATCTTCGGAGAAGAAATAATGGACAAACGGACGTACATTGTTCTACTTTTATAGATAGGATAAAAAAGCCAGGAAAAAAATGCATATAATGATGATACGCATCCTAAAGAAATGAATATAGGAAGTAAGTTTTTCAAAGGAAGGGAAAAATATTTTTTTACGTGCCCTGTATTTGTGCTATGCACATTTTCATTTAAATGGTGGTCAAATAATGTTGATAAACGTTATTTGAAACAATGAAATGCGAAAAGAGGTTAAAGAACGAACCTATTTGCGCAGTTAATAAGTGAAAACAGTATTTAAGTCTTTTATTGGCTTGGGGTATGTTAGGGAAGTTCTGTTCTTGTCCGTTGAAATTTATAAAGAAACCAATTGGCCCCTTAGAGTTAAAAGCCTCCAACAGACGTTAGAAATAGGAGAAAAGCTATTGTGAAAATACGACAAAACGCTCCTTAAGAGGCGATGTCACAAAAGGGACTATAACCGAAATCTTTATATTTAACAGAGTTCATTTTATTAGTAGAAATAAGTCAATTAATGTCTGTAATAAGGTTAGTATTGTCAATAAATAACAAGAAGTTAAATATCTAAGGAAGGTGTTATCAAAAAAAAAAAGCTTTTTAAGTTTGACGAATTATAGTTTCTTATTGATCATCAAGGGTATCAAATCTATTGTAGAGCGCTATTATTGTTTACGATTGTCCTTGCTGTGGTTCTTATCAATGATAATTTTTATACAAAATTGAAAAATATTTTTGGGTATAATTATTCTATATGTCCACAAATAAGCATAGAATGTATGTATAATATTTCCAGATAAATTGCAAGAAATACAATTTTTTCAAGCATATTTTGACATATAGTTATTTTGTTAGTTTGCAGCCCTGCAGTGCAAAATAACACGGCCAGTTAAGCTCAGGAATAAGGTGAAGAGGTTCTTTAAACTACATCTCTAGATTATACTAATGACTGAGTACAAAGCCTTTAGGGTCCCTAAAATAATTGGGTAAAAAGTACAAAACAAACCGCCAGGATTCTGATAAAAAGGAAATTCAGTCAACAATTTTGTTAGAAATTTTAGATAATAATCAATAAACCGGTTAAGTTTAAGTTTATTTGGTGGGTTTATAATTTAAATTTGTATTAATCAATCATCCATTGTTCCTAAGTTGTTAAAGTGTTTATGTACATCAAATTAACAAAAATATTGCATAAATGCGATATTTGTATGTTTCTTTAAAAAGGTAAAATTTTGATTGTAGTCCAACAAATATGAAAATCTTCAAAAGAAACAAAGCTCAGCAAAATTAGGAGAAAAAGGAGGACAAAATTCATAATAAGCAAAGTACAAAAAAATCATTGTTTTAAAAAGCAGTTATTCAGTGGTCATAAACAATGCTTATTTAGAAATTTAAATTCACGAATTCATTCTTTAACTGAACACCTTTTATGCTCTTTTCTTATTCAGTCTTATCTTATTAGATAAGCTCATCTAGATTAAATACTTAAAAAACATTTTTCCAGGCCAATATTATATATTTTTTATCAAATCTTTATCAAATTTGATTTTCAAGGCTGTTGTTTTTGTGTAGACTATTTCAGTTCTTGTGTGGAATTAATAGTGGAATTAATTGATTTACACCCCAAAATACGATACACAAAATTACCCCTCCTAAGGATAATAATGAAATTTAATACCAAACTATACCAGGGACTTTAAAGGATAAGACAATGGATCCCAATAATGATATAAATTTCTCCTTCTGTGGATCAAAATTAATGGTTTAATGTTTATACACTGCTAGGTTGGAACCAACCAATCAAAATGCAATAAAAGTGCACGAGTAAACTTATATTATTTTTTAGAATTTAATTTATATGATCAAAACGTTGTAAGGTTTTAAGACAAGCACATGTAAATTACTTAATTTTATTGATATTTCTGACCTAACAACAGACATGTAAAAGATAAGCCAAGATAAGCTAAAAATAACAAATAAAGAAAAAATACACGCGGAATTGAGTTATTCATAAATACCTACAATTTTATACATTCAACGTAAAATAGGCTTGTGGTGATTCTTACATGAAAGAGTAAAATATCTGTCTGTATGAGATTTAGATTCCAAAATACTAGGAATATTTCATAGGCATTTAAAGAGAAATAGCCCAAGGAACTAAGAAAATCAACCCCCAAAAAGTTTTTTTCTTCTTTTTCATTGGTTAAATTTTACTTTTATGGTGAAGCCCCTGAAAGCATAAATTAATTTTCTCTAAACAATAAAAACGCAATAGGTATTTTACGCTTCATTAAGAAAAAAAACCGTCACAATCTGAGAGAAAAAAAGGTGAAAGAATTTGAAATTTTTCAACTGCAGGTCTGGGTGATAGATTAGAAAATATTCTAACAATAACAAGATAGAAATACAGACAGATACATGAACAAATTATTGTGTATTGGGATATCTGTAAAATTATACTAAATTCTGTAAAATTCATGAGGTTAGACTAAGTCTTTATATTCATGCAAGGTAAAAAAATTTGGGCGTTATCCTCTTAGAAATATTTTTCTATCTATATAGTTCTTAACATACAAAAATTCATGCTCCATATAATAAGATATTAAAAGATAATTAGTTTGATTAAAGATCTGTATAGAAACATGGTTCTCCTTTTAATTAAGTACAAAATGAATAAAACTTTAGCTATCCCAATGCTAAGAAATCCATTCATTAAACAAGCATCATACCTATGGTAAAAAAAGTGTTAGGTAACAAGAATGTTATTGCTCTTAGATGCGCAATTAATTCAAATACTTTTTTAAAAAGAGTAGAATATAATATAACTTTAGATATGTTTTAGCTGCTAAGCCCCTAGAGGCCTCTAGGGACATTTGAAGTAATGGGGGCGGGGGAAGTTGACTTTTCACTTTCAATCTAAGTTTTTAAAAATGAAAAGGAAAGAATTTTTTTTGTGGGGGGAGCATTTTTCTAGTGGTGATTCTTCTTGGGAGTGTGGAGATAGATCCTCCCCCCAAAAAGTTATAAATCTACAAACTGAAGAAAATATAGCATGTGGTGAACATAGGATGCTAGGACATGTCCTCTTTTATCTTTTTAAAATTTTAATAATAGCTTAAAACCATCTTGGGAAATAATGGACAAACGGACATACATTGTTCTACTTTTATAGATAGGATATAAAAGCCGGGAAGAAAATGCATATAATGATGCTACGCATCCTAAAGAAATGAATATAGGAAGTAAGTTTTTTAAAGGTGTAAAAGTAGGAGGGACAAAAAGGATAATTAGTGTTCTAACAATATTTTAAAAGATAAATAAATGTAAATTTTCTCTACCATTACAGACAATTATATACACAAAAAATAAGAATTATAATGTTCTAGAAAAAATAAATGAAAATACAGAAAAAATAGGAATCTATGATATCTTTATTTTCAAAATCCGCCATTATACAAAGAAGAATAAGACATTTTCTTACTTGCATTGACATGCATGGTGACATACGTACGAGATCTTAATTATAGAGTAGTTCTGTTTTAGAAAATATTAACTTAAAAGGGGACTATCCACGAACAAGAGCACGTGATTCTAAGTACCTTCCAGCATTGATCCTGAGTATTTTCTTTCAGAATATAAAAGGTCACTATTAATGATTAATATATTGACGAGAAAATTTATGTTTCACCACTTCAATTTGAAGAAAAGTAAAAAAAATGTCCAGCATTTTTAGTCAAAATTCTATTAAACGTTTTGTTGAGTTCGGGGTGTCTTTAATTGTCTATGTTGTCAAATGATAAAAATTTTAAAAAGTCAAAAGCACATTTACTATATCTCATATGTATGTTTAAATTAATGCTAATATGGATTAATTTACAATCTATATAACACAAGTATTCACATATGTATCATCAAATATCCATTTTATTAAAAGAATTAGCTTCATAAATGTTTTCAAAATTAATTAAAATACCTAAAAAATCATGGTAAAACATAAATTTTCTCGTCAATACATTAATGATATATGTTGACCTATTAAATTCTGAAAGAAAATACTTCGGATCAATGGTGGAAGGTACTTAGAATCATGTGCTCTTGTTTGTGGATAGTCCCCTTTAGTTATAAAAAGTTATTTGCTACTTTAACATTTTAACAATTTTGTAAATAAATTGTTATTTTTTGATGAAACATTTTTGTAATTGTCTAGACTGACAAGAGAAGGGATAATTGGGCATTCCAAAATTGATTTCAACAATTTACAAAAGGACAATAATATACATAACTAGCGCTGTAGTTGAAACATTATAATTAAATCCAAATGACAGCAGTATGGAAATGCAAACTTCTCGAATGTATGATTTCACAGGAATCTAAAATTAAAACCCCCATAAATGATTTTTTAGGGGCGTAGACACTAGCATTAAATTTTTTTTATAATTAACAGTTTCGTTACAGTTAGCTCTTTTCCTTGTCCTATTTATTAAAAACTTTGCAGGATGATTCCTATCACAGGTACGTCATTTAGGAAGCGTAGCAACTCTATAATCGTTACCAAAAAGTCCGTACATTCATCTAAAACATGCTTTGTATGTTTCTTGGCTGTTAAGATAAACAGCTGAAATTTTAGTGATATAATTATCCTATGTATCCGACTTTTGAAATAGTATTCTTAGAACAACAAGGTACACATTATAAGCGAAGCCTCTTTGTAATCTAGTCCTTAATGAATCCTGAATTTAAGCAATTTTTCAATTTATATTTTTATAAGTTTATACAAATTTGTTTATTCCTTAAAATTATCATTCTAATTTTTAAGTTTTGACACTCTACAAGAGTTATTGTTCATTAGTCCTTCCATCTGACTTTAGAGCTTCGCTTTCATGGATGTTGTCATCCTTGTTAATTTTGTACATATTTATAATCTTATAATAATAATAATAACTATAATACAAAGTAGAACGATGTCTGTCTGTTTGTGTGTGTGTGTGTCTGTCTGTTTGTTTGTAGCGAAGGATCTCGCTAACCGCTGAACCGATCGGGTTCTCCTTAACAGGGTAGATTCTCATATGTCCAGGGAAGGTTTATAACTATTTTGGGGGAGGGTACCACCACCCTCCCTAGAGAAATTAAATTTTTTAAAAATTTCTCAATTTTAGAAAGAGAGTTCAACGAAAAACAAACATCAAACGTAAATTTTTTTTACTTTTTCTTTTAAAATCTAAAATAAGAAATTGAATTATTAAATTCGACTCTCTCCTCTTCAAGTGCCCCTAGAGGCCTCTAGGGGCGTAGCCGCTAGTCTTATAATAAAGTAACACGATTGTTTGTCTATACCGATGAACCGGTATGTTTTTCCCTTACAAGGTAGGTTCTCAGAGGTACTGGGAAGATTCATAACTATTTTGGGGGAGGGTACCACCACACTCTTAAGAGAAATTGCCCCCAGAAATAAAATTAGCCCCTCCCCCACCGTAAAAAAAATCCTCACCAAAAAATTAGTTTTCTTTTCTTTTTCTTTTTAAATAAAATAAAAATTGAGTTATCGAATTCAACTCCCCCCTCTTAAAATGCTCATAGTGCCTGAAAGGGCGTAGCCGCTAGTTGTACATATAGGCGTGTGCATGCACCTCAAATTATTTAGATTCTTATAATGCATTCATCCATCAACTCTTACATTCCTTTAATTTAAAAAAAAGTAAAATTAAATAGTACAACTACAAAAGAAATCATTATCTTTAGCCTGGATATTAAAAATAGCCTAAAACCTCTGAAAAGCACAACATAATCAAAACTGTATTGTGCAGAAAAAAAAATTATCTTACTTTTTTGCAATATGCTATAAATGGACAAAATACATATAAAAAACCTGGTGGGGAGGGGTAATTCTAGACGGGTTAGTGGATTTTTTCCCTCCCCCCTAATCCTTGATCACACAGTAGATCAAAACATTGATTGGGCCAGAGGAGAACCCAATCAGTAAAGCAGTTTGCAAGATCTTAAGAGACATACGGTTGAACAGCGTATGCTTTGTATCATAATACATATGTGTCTCCTTCAATTGTTTTAAATTATGCAAAGACAGAATTTAACACATTTATTCTCAGCAAAGATTGATTTGTCTATAATTGATTATCTCTAGATAAAACTGGTAATTATTCCCATACAAAAATACCAAAATATAATATTATACAGTTGCTTTGCAATTTTACTAAGCTGACAGACAGATATTGGCACAGAGTAAGCTTCACCTCTTAACAATAACTTGCTAATTTTGTAAAACTTAAAAAGTAATCTTTTTAGTTGGAAAAACCTTTGAAGTATGAAGTGAAGTGAGTGGGACAAATTTTAAACTTTTTCCAAGAAAATTATGACAACGGCAAAAGATGTAGTTTTGACTTTGGAATCACGTTTGCCAATATACTTTGAACATTTGTACTTAAACTTTAGCATTCATGATATCCAGGGGTTTTAAAATATAAGACGAGTGGCGTGCACAACTATTCACCAGGGGGTTATGAAAATAATAGGGGTTAAGAAAGAATATGCCCCTACCTTCCTAATTTTTATGTTAGGTGGATGTTCACATCAACCGACACCCTTACCGCTAGCCACTGTATAAGACAAATTGATGTACATCCCAAATGATAATTAACAAATTACCCCATGTTATTTTTTGACACTGCTAGTTCGAACCAATCAATCACGATTAAAAATATCCAAAGTTATCTAAAGAGTGTGACTGAGAAGGCAGAACATTAAAATAAGTCTTGTAGAATGACTGAAAGGTTATTCATAAAGTGCTGCATTACTAATAATATTTATCTAATTTTAGTTTGAATGCAACATAGAGGCGTCAGAGCTTGAGTCTAATCATGATTCCTCATCTTTACATACTTCTCTATGGTCCACTAGAGATTCTAGCCCAGATTATAGGTTAGTATTAGGGTTTGGCCGGATATCCGGTGTGGCCGGATATCAGGCCATTTTCAATATCCGGCCGGATACCGGATATTGAAACTATCCGGCCGGATATCCGGCTCTTTAATTTTTTATACTTTACACCAAAAATCTCTGCTTTTTAAAATTTTAAATGGCTATAATTTTCTTATTATTGAAGCTAGAAGAACATTTTTTCTGAACAAGTTTAACTTTATGTAAATTTATATAAGATTTCTGAAGAAATTTTTTTTTGCTACTTTAGTATCTGGTAATTTGGCCGGTTATCCGGCCGGATATACGGTAATTTGGCCGGTTATCCGGCCGGATATACGGTAATTTGGCCGGATAACCGGATATTTGCCGGATATCCGGCGTTAGCCGGATATCCGGCGTTTGAAATCAGCCGGATATCCGGTATCCAGTATCCGGCCAAAAAAGTATCCGGCCCAACCCTAGTTAGTATATCCATCTATCTATACCCAACCCTAGTTACTACTCTTTACCTACTTCTCTATGGTCCACTAGAGATTCTAGCCCAGACTATAGGTTAGTATATCTATCTATCTTTACCCAAACCTAGTTACTACTCTTTACCTACTTCTCTATGGTCCACTAGAGATTCTAGCCCAGATTATAGGTTAGTATATCTATCTATCTATTTAAAACAATGACTACTACTCTTTACCTACTTCTCTATGGTCCACTAAATATTCTAGCCCAGATTATAGGATAGTATATATATTAATCTATTTAAAACAATGACTACTACTCTTTACCTACTCCTCTAGGGTCCACTAGAGATTCTAGCCCAGATTATAGGATAGTATATATATTAATCTATTCAAAACAATGACTACTACTCTTTACCTACTCCTCTAGGGTCCACTAGAGATTCTAGACTTTTTTTTATTAAATTAAATCTCAAATAAGGTTGATAAGACCCGTATCAAATATTTTGAAGCTAGAGCCTCTGCTCCTAGAGACACCAATAACCTGTTATTTCAGTAAATATTTTTATTTAAATATTTTTATCTATCTATGAATTGTGTCAACTGAATTATCTTAGCTAATGATGCAGTAAATACTTTCAATCTAAAAATCGGTTTTTAAAAAAATTGAAAA
This sequence comes from Acartia tonsa, assembly GCF_053477335.1. Classification (NCBI taxonomy): domain Eukaryota; kingdom Metazoa; phylum Arthropoda; class Copepoda; order Calanoida; family Acartiidae; genus Acartia; species Acartia tonsa. Next base: position 30,619,812 of record NC_137264.1, on the reverse strand, counting down.
TGCATTTTAAATAAAATTCACAGGCTATGGACCATGGTAATTCAAAACCTAGGTGCTTAAGATATTAAAATATAATGTCTACAAACATCCTATTAATGTAAGAAAAGCTTAATACATATCCCAGGAAAGAATGCCCCTTCTTCTTCTATTTTCTTCTGAGAAGTGTCTGTAAACCTTATTTTAACATTATAGTATAGGCTTGAAATTTTTTATAAAATACTTAGCTTCCTATAAAATATTTTAAATTCTTTTTATTATTTTAAAATTGTTCTAATTGTTCGCTTAAAAATGAATGCCTACCTAATTAAGCAAAGCAAGACTTTTAAAATTGCAACAAGATTCTTCAAATTTTAGCAAAAACTGTCCCAGCTATTTTAAATGTTTTTGGTAATTCCTTGAATTATTTTACTATTTTTTTTTGTAAATAAAAGTCTTAATTCATTCAAATGTAGTTTTTTTGTATCTTATGTCCTTAAACTATTCCGCCAGTAAGAATTAACTAGGATAATATATTCAATACATGATTTATTAAATGTTGATATAACATTCTTCTAGTATTATTCTAATACAAAACAAATGAAATTAATTGGGGAGGAAAACAAGGCAGGTCAGCACAAAAAAATATGTATAGACAAACGGTCAAAGTAAGTTAAAGAGCAGATATTCAGTGGATTAAAACAGGTGAAATTAAAAGAGAAAGGGAGGATGAAAAATAGAAAAACATGGAACCTTTACATATGTTTTTCTGTATGACCGACAGTCTGACGGACCAAGCATGTTGTATAATGGATATTTTCACAAACATTTTGTATTAGAATTAAATTGTGAGCTGTACTCCTATATTATGAAAGCCTGTACTTGCTGCTCTGCCTATGAACATAATTGTCCTTGAGTTTTGATGAAAAGAGCTTTAGCAGAGTTTTAAGAACAGACACAGATCTACAACTTTTTGTTTTGGAATTTTGTCGCTGTTATCTGATTATGGTAAAACAAGAAACAAACAAACAAGAAACGGACTTGTGCTTAAAGAAGCGAAGTTAGTCTTAAAATCTGATATATATTTTAATGTCTAACAAAACCAAGCTAATATTGATTGATCCAGTTCTACAAGAGATGCGATTGATAATGAATAATTTATACTTGAAATAAAGTTCAGAATGCTTTTTAGTAGTCTTTTTACTTTTAAATTGGGTTGAAAAAATTTCTTATCATAAAATATCTCTCGATATGTACTTCTTCACCGTATATTATTCATTTGTTCTATTTCTATTAAAAAACTATGCATTTTGTCATCATTTTTTGTATTTTCGATTTAGCTTTTCTGATATCAAAAAGGCATTTGACTCTATACTATAAATTTTGCTAAACTGTAATTAATCTTTTTACCTCTCATCTATTTTTTTTACTTTTTTTAACTTACAAAAGGTCTATAGCAGAAAAAAGTCTAGTTTACCAGACTTGACGTAACCTAAACTATCTATGGTCCATTTAATTGATCACGTATTAGAATAGTAATATGGAACTATAAAGCTAAAGGTAGCAGTATACTTAACAGTCTATTTATAGTTCCCTATGTAACTGATTATTATCTGCTAATCTATCTATCTAAAACTTTCTAATACTATTTTTCATCTTATATTTTTAGACTGGATGTAATCTCCTCCTGTACCAGTACATCCATCTCCCCCCTGCCCCCCATCTCTCCCTCCTCCTCAGTCAGATCTACTCCCCCTGACTCCCCCATCAGAAAGACCCCCATTGCTGCAGACTCTCCCCTTCTTAACAAGGTAAGTACCAAGCAAATTGTTTTATGTAACCTAAACTAAGACAGAAAACTAAAAGTAAAGTACAGAGATAAAGTATCATATTTTGGCGTGGATCAGATACCTTTTGCAAAATCATGGCAAAAACACATTTGCCAGGGACAAATATTAAGGTAGCTATTCTTAATATAAGAAAATAGTCTTTAAAAATGGTAATTTTGGTAATTGTATGATGTCAATTGTCGTTCCTGTGTCAGTCATTACAACATATACATATATATATAATAAAATATCATGTTATTAAAAAAAGTTTTTATGGACACTTTATTTTCTGGAGCAATTTTACTTTTGAAATAAGAGGTACAAATACAAAAAAATTTGTACAGGACTTATAAGAAGCTTCGCTGTAAATGACGTATCGGAAAAGCAGTTAGCGAGATCATTCGTTACAGTCAGACAGACGGAAATAATGACCTTATAATACTTTTGTAAGCAGAATTTTACTGTGTTTTATACAAAGACTGACTTACAGACCAACAAATACGTCTTGAGGAGTAATTATTGCTCTAAGGAAAAACAAAGTACGTGTAAAGGCCAGGGGAAATTGAGGCTAGATAATCCGTTATGCTCTGTAAACAGTATTTTAGCTGCTAAATTTTATAATTAAACGTTGTCTGCAAGTCTAATTGCAATTCAAGTCTTGCGAATAAATTTTGGTTTTAAGGTGTCTGAACGTTTGAGTACATTGAAGCTCTTTATAGTGTCAATAAAAAAAGTTAATAGACTTAAAAACATTTAGCCGAAAATTCCGTATAACCATATATTAGAATTATTTTAGACACTATTAAGAGCTTCAGTATATTTTATTAATTTAATTAAATGTTTTTATGTTTTTAATTCAATATAAAAGGTTATTTATATAACTATATATGACTCCAAACAGTTACAAAAGTAATTTTTTCATTGGATAATTTTCGTAAAATTCTTTTAGTCCCCTATATTTCGATCATTACTGAAAGTTAGTCATTGACAATTGGCGTTATCCCCCCCCCCCCCCCCGGACTACCGACGAACAACTACTTTAGGTTAGGTTAGGTTATAGGCTAGGGAGCCGAGCGCTGCGGCTAGGCAGGCAAGGGGGCCGAGCGCTGCGGCTAGGCAGGCAAGGGGGCCGAGCGCTACGGCTAGGCAGGCTAGGGAGCCGAGCGCTGCGGCCAGAGTTCATAGTTCGCTATCGGGGGGGGGGGGGGGGGGGGGGTACTCAAATTTTCAATATTGAAAAAAAATTTCTAAGAGGATAATACCTGACAATTGATATGTGTATAAATATTAATTACTTGGATGTTATACCAGATTGTTATGTACTCTAATAAAGTGAAAATAACGATACATACCCTAACAACTTTACACCATCCAATCCCATCCTCTGCATGAACGAACTGACCAACTGACAATAAAAGCAATCTAAATCGGCTAAAAATTTTCCCCTTGCAATATATTCACGTATTCTATATACATTTCAATGGCCTAAAAACATTTACTTTGTTAAATTTTGATTGGTTGGTTCACAACTAGCAGTTTTCAAACTTGACAATCAATAATTTTAACCTATAGAAAGGGGTTATTTTGATAATTGGGGATGTACGACACGTCAGTTTTTTTCCCCACTGTCTTATCCCTTAAGATCTATGATAAATACAAATATAAACATTTTTTAAGCTACAAACTGAAAAAAGGCATAAATTTATATTGTAGCTTTCTTCTAAACTTTCTATATTGAAATATTTTTTTCTAATTTGAATACAATTAATTACATAACACCCAAAAAACTGTGAATAGACAAAAATGTGAAAAATTTACTATTGTAATTAATTATGAAAATGTCCACAAGTTTTATTTAGAAATTTCTACAAATCTATTTGCATCTAGTGACTCAGACTTAGAGTAATCATGGACATAATTTCAGGGATATAAAGGGATCAGACAATGACAGATAAATTGATGTACTTCCCTTATAAATGTACACTAAATTATCCCTTCTGTAGACTAAAATTAGTGGTTTAGACCAGGGGCGTCCAAGTTTTTTTTTTTTTTTTTGGGGGGGGAATTTTTTAAGGGGGAAGTAATTCTTTTTTTTTTTTTGGGGGGGGGGGGTATAATGGTGCGCGAAGCTCGCTTCAAATTTTTTTACCCCTTGGGTAAAATTTGCTTGGGGGTGGGTAATTACTAATTAACCCCCCCCAATTTTGTTTACCTTCTCCTAAAATTAACCCCCTGGTTAAAATTTTTTTTTTGGGGGGGGGGTTAATTTAAATTTTATTAAATATTTAGTATTAAATTTTTTTTTGTTAGAGATTTTTTTTTTTTTTTGTTAGGGGGGGGGTAAATACTAAATACCCCCTCATAAATGGTTAGGGGTGCCTACGGCACCCCACAGGGTATGGGTAAATTTTAAATGGGGGGGGGGGGTAATCCCCACTTTACCCCCCCCCCCTTAGACGTCTATGGTTTAGACGCTTGAACACTCAACTTATTGAATCAACTAATCAAAATTCAATAAAGTACCCAAAGTTGGTAAGCCAACGATAAGAAAAGGTTATTGTAAGACTTTGGAGACTACTGTAACAAACAGCTCAGTGGCTCTCTCTGCTGTTTAATCATGGACAATTATGTTCATAAATTGAAACCTTTGAAAATAATAAAAGATTGATATTTAATTTTAAACAGCAATCTAAATTTTCTTGAATGACTGATTTTTTTTTGTATCAGAGCTGGATCTTTAAATGTGTAGCCCTTACCGTAGCCGTAGCCGTAGTCGTGGCCGTAGCCGTGGCCGTAGTCGTAGTCGTAGTCGGAGTCGTAGTCGTAGTCGTAGTCGTAGCCCTATATTAAGTTTTTACGTAATATTATTATCATATTTTCTTCATATTTTTACTGAAAATTTAAAAATTGGTTGTTTATTTTAAAAATTAAATTATGATATGATATTTTATTCAAATGCTTTTTGTTTTATGATAATTTGAATGTAACATTTACTGAATATGTCATAAAATGTTCATAATTTGACCAAATGAGGAGTCTAAAATATCTCTAAAATTGTAGTGATTGCATAGTCTAAAAATGTGAAATGTTTTGGATAAAAGTTTTTAGATAATCTTTTAGTTACAGCAACAATTAATTTTTATAGTGTTTATACAGTGAAAAAAAGAGTTTTTTCTTCATATGAGTCATTTATTGTAACATTAAATTTTAAATTTATTCTTAATATAATAAAACATACTTTTAACCAAAGCTCTGCTGCTTAACATTCATCAAATCACTAAAAAGAGTTTTTAGAAAACTTTGCTATAATTTAATACTAGTGGCTTATAGAAGCTTTGTATTCGGAGGGGGTAGTATATATGATATTACCTCACTGCCTCATTAATTTAGAAATAAAATAGCCTTAAACCATCCATAGAGCAATGTAAATCTTTGGGAAATGAAAGTTATGATATTGTATCTTATTCTTCAACTATTAAGTTAGATATTTGAATTTTTTGCTTGTTAATGTTTTAATGTCCAAATTTTAGAAAATAGTGTACTGCACCACTAAAACTTTAATCCTTTTAGTAGAATAAAAAAAAATTCTAGTTGCGTAGTTACTCTATATATATTATATAGTATGTGTCCGCACGAACAAGCGTATTTTCATGGTATCAATTTCTTTGAAAGACATTATTAGATATAAATTTGAATGTTGATTTGTGTTAATCTTTTAGGTGTTTTTTTCTAAATACAAGTGAAGTATCTTTTTGAGCAATTTTACTGTCTTACTTCTGATCTTGACGAATAATCAACTGATAAAAGAATAGCGTTGTTCATGTATTTTTTATGTTTGTATGATTATTAAGCTTTGCTTTAATGGTTGCAGTGGTCCTTGATTATAAAAGTAGTAAGTGGGCAAAAGATATAAGATTACACCGTTACAAATTGCATCAATTTACTAGTCGCACTATTCAAGGTTTTATCAATTAATTCACTTGACTTAATTTACTACAAGCCAGACATACCAGGGTAAGTTACAACAAGCCACAAACACTAAAATAATTAAACTTACTTTTACCTAAAAATATTCATTTTTACGCCAAGGACCTCCAAAACAATTGCCTCCAATAGTTTGTCTGTGTGTGAGTGATTCTCATATCTTAACCGATTTTGAAATAATTTTCTTACTTAAAAACATTAGGAAATATTTTCCAGTTGTTATATGCAGTAATGGTATGTCTATCTGTCAAAAGAGAAGGATCTTTTTTTGTCTGAATAAATTAAATTTTGCGTATCTTGGTCATTTTTCATCACACCCTTCATACATTGCCTATTACCTAGTTGAGGGAATTCTCCTTCGATTTCAGGTAATCATCTAGAGAACTCAAGGACATCGTCTGCTTGTAATGGGAATGATTCAATACTTTAACGCCTAGTGGTCGATATAACGTTAAGTAAAATCCAACAGACAACCAACTCTTTGAATGCAAGACCTTTGTCTGAGAAGTCATAACTGTGCATTTTTTGCACAATTAGTGGCTCCTTTTTTATGGGCCAAGGAATTACATCTACCCTAACTATTTATGACGCTCACCTGACTTGGCAGCAGTAGAAACATTTTTAACGTCTTTAGTTATGACAATATGTCGGGCCAAGATTCGAACCTATCACTTCATCAACGATAAGCGGATGCGCTACGTGTTGAGTCACGGTCGCGGGTCAAAACCTTCTTATAGAGAAGCTGTACTGCCAATGTTAACTATGTTAATGAAAATATAAATTACCAGTTTTTTCCCAAGTGACGATTAGCTAAATACACAAAGAATTTAGGCCGATATATATATATATACATTGGAAATGTGAATACAAAACAGACTAAACAGTTCTGTAGCCCACAAGTTTTGCGACATCGTACCTGTTTGATAGCATAGCTACTCTATGACTGGTCTGCTATTATTCCATTTCCACTTATTCAATTAAATATTGCATTTGTTGTTGAATAATCAACATAAAATAAGTATTTAAGCTGAAATAATGTCACAACAAGTTAATTATAAACAACTAGTAAGCTGCATATTAGGGAGGACGGTCATTAAAATAGCCTTTAACACCCCCAAGAGTAAATTTTTATAGATGAAAGAGCCTAAAACCATCTATGGATCTGTTTGAACTTCCCTAAAATTGAGTTTGGTGATTAGCGAAATAAAAAAAACTTACTACTTTATATAATAGAAGGAATGATTAACAATATATGATAAAATAACAAAATCTTCCATTAGGCCAAAGTGTTAATAGTTAATTAATGTTTTACATAGGCTTTTACCAACAACGAAATTAATTCGAGAAAAAAATCTCGAAACCTATACGTGATTTTCAGCTGTCGTTAGGAGCATCACCAATTAGAATTATTTCAGATTTATTTCGCTTGTTGGCTATTCATTTTCCGTGATTATATGCTTAATGACATGAACATCTCACTAGATGCAAAGAAGCGCAAATGCTATAAAAAGGAGGATAATTAGACAATGTCATTTTTGACACACTTTCAATTTTTATAGCTCTATATCTGCATCTTATATACAATCATTTATGCGAGACAATTTCTGAAACTTTGGGATGTCTTTACTTTATTTTTCCAGAAAAAGAACAATTTCAACAGTTGTTCTAAGAAATATTCAGGGATGTAGGAATATGACAATGAAAAAGAAAATTAACATCTTCCATAAAAAGTTCTTGGGGTAGTTTGTAAATAACGGAGGGGAGATTGGGGGGAAGATTTATTTACCTGGCAGTGGCCCTTGTTCCTGGAATATTACGATGACAAGATTAAAGATTGACCTATATTCATTTTTCATTTATTCATTTTTTTACTTTACTATCTATCTATTCTATATTTCAGACTAATGACCCCGCGAGGAGAAGGTTGCGTAGTTTTACTAAGAACCTGAGGCGGGCAAAAAGTTTCAGAGCTTCCAGGGAAAAATCTGTTGATAAGGTGAGTTCAGTGAAAAAGGCATAGTTCACAGATCTCAATGTCTTTGTGTGTGATTTTAAACATATCCGTTAATATTTAGTGGTGTACTAATATCTTCATAAGCCGTCATTAGAGGGGCAAAATAAATGGTCATTAACATATCGATGATATGTCAACCATTAGTACTTTTGTTAGATACTATTTAGTCAAAAAACTATACTGAAGCTTTGACATGTTTTCTTGGGGGTTTGTTATTGAGATTATGAATGGAATATCAAATATTGACCCTAGCTTGGCTAGTCTAAAAACAGTGTAAATATAAAAGTAAAGCGATGAAAAAAATATTTCAAAATTACATAAAACTTTAAAAATCAGTTGTTTTCTTATAAAACTTATTAACAGTAGATTATTACTTATTTCTATTATTAAAAGAACTTAAAATTTTTGTGTTTCTAGAGAATTTAAATTGATGTTTTTATCATGCATATTCTAGGATGGCATAAAAAAAGATTTATGAACTCAAAAACTAGAAAACTTTCATCCATAACTAGTGCATTTCACACAAAAAAATATCAACAATATAAAAGATTAAGTAATTTAATCAATTTATGTTTGTCAATAAACAATGACTATATATATAGAGGCCTCCAGGAGCACTTGAGGTTAGGGGGTAAGTGTGAGGGTTAATTTTTTTTCTAAGGGCGATTTTTCTCGGGAGGGTGGTAGTACCACCCCACAAAATAGCTAAAATCTTCTCAGTACTAATGAGAAGCTTATTGTAAAGAAAAAACATTTTGCATTAGCGGTTAGCTATATTCTTCGGTACAGATAGACATCTAGTTACTTTAATAGAAGGATTAGCATTTTTATCTTTTTATGTAGTACTGTTGTATATACCTTATATAAAGAAGCCACTCTACCAAAAATGTCTTGTAGAAAAAAATATCTACATGCGTTTTTCATATATTTTTTTCAAGGTTAAAGAACTTATTTTTTAGCAGGACAGACAAATGACAGAAAACATGTGGCTTATACATGTTGAAATGTTGACAGGGCAGGGTGCAACCCACAAAACTGACCTTTTTTGGCAGATTATCTGTCACGGCTGCCACAGTGTCGGCGGCGCTGTCCGCAGACGGGGCAGTTATCTGCCAGATAGAGGTTTTTGACCCAGCAACTCCCAATCTCAAGCGGAGTCAAAAACACATTTCATATCTAGTTTCATATATAAATCTTCCTTTTTTATCTATAATATCTAACCATTGAATATCTTTCTTTTTATATGGTTCTGTGGTATCCGCCTAGGTTAAATGGCAGACACCCGAGTTCAAATGACTACGGCAGTGCGAACAGACGTGGACACATATATTATAGAGAAGCTACGCTTCTCTAGCAATCACTAAGTAACAAACAGAGTCTATTCAGATGTTCCTTTATTCAGGGTCTAAGGTTTACTAAAGTTATATACAACAAACAATAAATACACAGATTGGAATAAGTAATCATAAACAGAATCAATATAAATACATATACAATAATCAGTTTGGGCAATAATGATCCCCCATCCCTGGAAAGGGTGGGGGGAATTAACAATACAGCTTAACCATAATAAGGCTGTCAAAATCTATCATTAATTTTAGGCATAGGGAGGGGGTCGGCTGACCCCTTCCCCAGTACTCAGGGGAGGGCCCTCGGCCCTTCTCCGAACCAAGGTCAGGGTTGCCATAGACATGGCTCACGGCTGCCGAATACCACAACTCTCCCCTCGGAAGGCTGGGAGGGGGTTTCCCTGCCAGACTTCCGACAGTGGTTGAGGCCTTCGGCCCGCTCATTAGGGGCTATTATATACAAGAGATAATGATTCAATGGAATCCTAGTGGTGATTTTCAGGGCTGATGGGCCCCCAACGTGGGATAGAAGGTAGAGGCTGGCTTTTGTTGGACACGTAGCTCGGCGCCAGCGGGTGTCAGGTTGGCATGGGGCGCAGCCGCTGCGGGACCGGTCAGCAACGGGGCATTCTAGTTGTTGTTGGCAGCGGCTGGGGCACTGGCTACCAGGTTGACCGTCTGGGCGACAGCCTGGCCTCCCGAGGGGCCGCGGGGCTTTCCAGAGTGTGGCCCAGGCCTGCCTGGGCGGTCATTTCCACTATCGGCTGATTGCATGGATACCATCTCCTCGGCTGCTTCCCGGCCAATAGGAATGGCATCCCAGTCCACTGAAAAGTCCCGGGACTTGGCATGGGTGAGCCTGGCTCTGGCCAAGGCCTTGTGATACAAGGTTGGGTGGTACAGGAATACTTGTGACATCGCGTTCAGGGCGGCTCGTACACCTCCTTGTGGGGCTGCCAGGGAGATGATGGTTAAGTCTCCCAGCAGCTTGAGGATCAACAACAGCAGACACAGTATGGCTGCGCCATCTCCCCACTCGTGAATAGCCTGTCTGAACCCAGCCCAGACATCCAGGGTTGCTTCTCCTTCTTCCGCCAGTCGGTCAATATCGTAGGACACGATCCCATGGTCTCCGGTGGCTGAACAGCTGCCTTGCTGGACGCATGAGCCATACGACAGGCCGGTCAGCATGGCGGCCTTATACGCTGGAAACACTAGTAGCTGCTGCCAGTCGTTCAGCTCGGCCTGCGAATACAATCCTCCCGAGCTGAAGTCATCCAAGGGCTCGGTCAGCAGCTGCTTGGGTGTATCCAGCGGGGGCGGCCTCTTCTTAGGTGCAGGAGTTAGCTCTATCCATCCTTCCTCAGCGTGTACAGTTAGGGGGTAGGTGGAGGAGCAGGGAATTTTGGTGGCGTGGCCGCTATACACCTTTGTCACGGCATCTACAAATCCTGTGGGCTCCACCGGCACCTTGTCCCAACATTCATTGCTCTCCCTGACCACGTACTTATTACGTTGGCAGGTAAGCTGGAGCAATACATCTCCCCTCAAAACAGAGAACGTGCTCCCCTGGACGCGCACCGGATGGGCCGGGTCTAGCTGCTGGAGCTTCCAGCAATTGGCCGCTACTTCTTCTGCTGCTGCGCTTCTCATTTAAGTTTCCAGGGTAAATCCGATGAAACCTGCATGTATCTGGGCCTAGAGGGGGACATCCACGTCCCTGGCCGATACTCTGGGCAACGCTGCCGCGGCCGGGTCGGCTGCCACGAACAATGCTGGGTGGTTGGTGGCATGGGCCTCAAAGTCGCAGTTCACTATTGAGGTGGGGGTAGTCATGTTGATGAAGAATTGGGCTTGATGGTCAACCAGGAACGCATCCATCACCAGGCTGGGCTGGAGGCTGCGGATCAGCCTCAAGGGGCAATCTCTCCCCAGGTGGTCCCACACGTATGTGGCCTCTCCAGTGATACAGGACAGCTCGGAATGGGGACACTCTAGGCTCAGGTGGTCAGACTGGGACTCCACCCGTCCATTCTCGACTACGTAGGTCTCTTCCTTGACCAGCAGCCGTCGCTCCTGGAGCACTAATTCATTTCGGTACAGCTGGCCTTCGAAATGGACGTCCTCCCCTTCACAACCCACCCCCTCGGGGCTGTTGACCAATGCGCCCACCATATCGAGGGTAAAGAACAGGGGGTGGTTCAGCTGAAACGTCAATGGCTGGGTCTTGCCTGGCAGAGTGTAGACTCGGTTCCGGGCCAGGTCTCGGCACGTTTCTGGGTCAATCTTGGTTGGCCGCATGAGGGTGGGGACCGAGGTCACCTTTAGGTGGCCCCAGACTCCACACCTAAATGTCCACTGGGACACTGCGAGTTGACAGCTATATCCCGTAGTCTCCCGAATCTTAACTTGCTGCAGGACATGTATCTCATGGCCCAAGGGCACCTCCTGGTGTAGCGGCTCCTTGCTACACATCTGCTCCTTGTTGTAGGTGGTGACATGGGTGGGGTTGGCACAGTCCCACCCTACCAAGACATAGCTAGTTGTAGGCCACACAGCTGCTAGCAGTAGGCCCCACAGGACCATCCACCAATGTGAGAATCTACCAGACAGCCATCGACCTCGCGCACGCATCTGGGGATCCTCGGCTCGGGCCACAACTGCTTCTTGGGGCTGGACACTGCTGGGCTGCTCCTGGCTAGATATAAATTTCCATTGAGTGTTATCTTTGGATGCCCGGGGCGTCCCGATACCCTCCCCAATGACAGACTGACAGGTGACTGGCACCTGTCTGGGTGTCGGCTCCCCTAGCCCCAAGGTGTCCCTTCCCTCATCCATGGCATGCCCAGTGGCATGGGGCTGGAGTGCGTGTGGCACAGGCTCGCCCTGTATTACATCCCTCCCCTGCCCTAGGAACTCAGGTGCATGTGGCACAGGCAAGTCCTGATAACCCCAAATCTCAATCTCCCCAGCCTCTGGTGCGGGAGGCACAGGCAAGGCTGGAGGGTTACAATACTTTGGATACAATACATTTGTCAATTTTAACTTATCCTGGCTCAGTTGAGGATGGTGGACAGCTGGACTCTCTCTGCTGGCAGGGGGCGCTGGATGGTGTATAGCTGGACTCTCCCTGCTGGCTGGTGGCGCTGGATGATGGATAGCTGGACTCTCCCTGCTGGCTGGTGGCGCGGGCTGACTGGGGGTGACGGATGTCACCCCTCCCTCTGGGGCTGCAGGCTCGTTCCAGGGTCCAGGTATCTCGGTGGCGGCGACGGTTGTCGCCCCAGGCACCAGTGTGGGGGCGCTGGATAGCACCCCCCAGTCCTCGCAGGTGGCGGCGGCGGTTGCCGCCCCAGACATCAGCTTGGGGGTGCGGGGGCGCACTTCTCGTCCTTCCCACGTGGCGACGCCGGATGGCGCCCCATACATCGACTCCGATGCGCTGGCTAGCGCCTCTCGCCTCTCTCACTCAGCGGCCGCCAGGGCCTCCCCGTACACTGTCTCGGAGGCGCTGGGTAGCGCCCCTCCGCTCTTGCTGGGTCGACTCGGTCTGGCAGGCCCCATCATGTTGAGGCTGAAGGGTTGAGGCCTCAGGACTTCTGGCTCCGCAATGTTGGTTGGCTGCACGAACTCCGGTCCCAAGTGGTTGAGGCTGAAGCCCAGGCCAACCCGGTTGGGTTCAGCCGCTCCTCCCAGCACGTTGATCCTAGCTGGGATGGTCCCAAACTGCGGCATTCCTTCGGATTGGCCCGCTGCGCTGGGGGCGGCTGCTTGCTGGAGTGTTGCTGGGGGCGCGCTCCCTTCCATGTTGGCTACTCTGCTGGGCTTTCCTGAGTGAGCACCCTTGTCAGCTATGCGTCTCCGGCCGGCTACCTGGTCCCAGTCAGCCTTGCACTCGGCTGCCGTATGGCCTGCGTAATGGCAACCTTCACATTTGGCAGGACGGTCACGGCGTGGCTGGGTGCGTCTCTCTTCTAGGCTGACCTCCATAGGCGTAGGACAATCTCTGACTCGGTGGCCCTTCCCATGGCAGCGATAGCAGCGGCCTGGAATCTTGTCGTCTGGTGCAACCTTCCCCATCTGGTGGAGACCCGGAGCCAAGGCGCCAATCTCCATTGGCTCCGACTCATCGTATTGTGGCAACTGGATGCTGGCCGATCCCGTGAGCCCGTCGGTGGCGTCCACTAGGCAAACACCCTCCTTCAGCTGCTTGGTGATCATGGTCACGGTAAACATGGCTCACCTCGTGTACTCAGGTACCGAGGCGATCTCATGACCCATCATAACGCGTTTCACATTAGCGTTACGAATGCCGCGATTTAGTTCATCTATCAATAACTCCAGGTCTTCGTGGCTGTAGGCCTCCCGGTACAGCGCACACTTTGTGGATATGTAGGCTTGTATAGGCTCTGTCGAGTGCTGCCTGTAGTCTCTGAAGGCTTGCTTCAGGGTCTGAGACTCATAGGCTGGACGAAATAACATTTCACACTCGGCCTTGACTTGTTCGTATGTCAAGGCTTGGCCTGCCTCTCCAAACAGATGAGAGGCCATCTCCGCCGCTTGCCCTGCCAGGGATAGTAAAAGGGCGTTGCGGCGGTTCAGTGTGTCATGGGGGGGCACATGGTAAGCCGCCCATGACATTTCTAGTCTCCGGATGTGGGAATTCCAGGATTGCTTGGGCGGTCCTCGGTACTCCGGCAGGTTACTCAGCATCAGCTTGCGGTACTCGGCTGGAGCCGGCTGGGGATCGTCCTGGAGCCATCCTTGGAGCTGGTCGCCTCCTTGCGCTTGTGGCTGCTCCATCGGGTCAAAGGTTCAGCGGCGGGACACTAAGTTTTAAGTCAATACTATAGGTGGTTTACACTTATGGCTTTCTAGCCTAGCAGCCAACACTGTTTATCACTAGGTTGGTAGTTTAAACTACAAAGATCTAAAATAGGTGTACACTAGAATACTTGTCACTAGCTTCTGAGCTTTAAGGTAGGCTGGTAGGTGTAGATAGTTGTTGAGGGTCTGAACTGCTGTCAGGAACTGATTTGGTTTTCCTTATCACACTATAGATAGGAGGGAGGAGCTTGCAAGTCCTTTTTTTCTAAAAATATCTCTGTTGTATGCTATGGAGTAGCTCCGCTCCTGTGTGTGTGTGTGTGTGTGTGTGTGCGTGGAATCTCCTTTTCTTGCAACGCACCTACGCGCCGTCAGATTGCGCACACAGGTAAAACGCGCATCTATCCCTCAATCTGCTCTCTCATTGGTCCGCTTTATCTCCTTCGTCCGTTGAATTTTTGTTGCGTCCCAAGCTCCGCTGCGCAACCCGTGAATTGCGCTCTGTTCTCTCGGTCGCTATCTCCGCACCGTGGACGGACTTATTCAAGTGTCGGGAGAAGGGGGAGTGCGTGAGGGGACGGGGTAAAGCCGTCCGTTCCCCCCTATGGGGAGGGGGGTGCTGCAGGTTTGAAGTGACTGGGTGGTGAGGTAATTGTGCCTCTTCCTTAATCCTGGGCTTATTGTTATGTCACCTCAATTGTATTTGCTTCAATTTATGGTGGGCCCCTCCCCTTCCGTTGGGATAAGGGGGTGTATTTGTCGTGCTGAAGGCTTGGGGTCAGATTGTTTACCAATGCATTGTTATATTACATCTAGGTTCTATTTTTGGCTTTATCACAATACACAACAAATTTGTTTACCAAGCCTTGCCCATAAATCTATTGTTCAGCTTTCACACCAGGGTGGTAATCCATAAAATCTGATATAATATCTGTTTTTCCAGATGGGTGGCTGCGCTGTAGCCTCTCAGGATACTTGGAGTTAACGTAGTTTTTCTTCTGCTTGGTACACTACACTCGTATTTTCGCTCACAGCTCGCAGCTATTTGGCTTGTGTCAGCCCGTCGGCGGCAGGGAATGTCCCGTCCTGCAGCGCCGTGTATCCGAATCCGGCTGGTGGCAGCAGGGAATGTCCCTTCCTGCAGCGCCGCTGGTTCGGATCCTGCTATCTCTTGCAGTAAATGTTGGCCTATTTTCAGCCGTTTGCACTTATTTGGCCTGTTTCAGCCCGTCCGCAGGCCTGTTTCAGCCCTTGAGCGCTCAATCCTCCATTAGATGTCGGCGCTTCTCGCGGTTCTCCGTCAAGTTTCGCTGCTCTCCGCAGTCTCTCGTCCGATTTCGCTACTCTCCGCAGCTCGGGTTCCGCCACACTTAGTGGTCTTTCGCTAGGTTTCGCTTCCACAACTGCTGGATACAGAGTTAGACCTTGCTATCCAGGGTGGGTAATTCAGGTTGCTTGTGTCAGTTTTGCCAGTTTCACTGCTGGGAGTACCTTAGCCTCAGCTGCGCGTCTGCTCTACACTTGTGGTTTGCCGTAATCTCACACAGCTGTCACCAAAAGTTGTGGTATCCGCCTAGGTTAAATGGCAGACACCCGAGTTCAAATGACTACGGCAGTGCGAACAGACGTGGACACATATATTATAGAGAAGCTACGCTTCTCTAGCAATCACTAAGTAACAAACAGAGTCTATTCAGATGTTCCTTTATTCAGGGTCTAAGGTCTACTAAAGTTATATACAACAAACAATAAATACACAGATTGGAATAAGTAATCATAAACAGAATCAATATAAATACATATACAATAATCAGTTTGGGCAATAATGATCCCCCATCCCTGGAAAGGGTGGGGGGAATTAACAATACAGCTTAACCATAATAAGGCTGTCAAAATCTATCATTAATTTTAGGCATAGGGAGGGGGTCGGCTGACCCCTTCCCCAGTACTCGGGGGAGGGCCCTCGGCCCTTCTCCGAACCAAGGTCAGGGTTGCCATAGACATGGCTCACGGCTGCCGAATACCACAGTTCATTAAAGTGAAATTTTCTTTCTTTTTATATTGTTTACAAGTAGTTTTTATATTTTCTGATATGTAAAAGGCATTTGACTGTTTACAAGCATGTTTAAAGTATTAACAATATGTATCCATAATCATTTACCTATTTATAGATATAGCCATCTGCATCTATCAATTTTTAGATTGGTCTGCTAGAGCAAGAAGCCAAGGATCTGCGAGGCAAGGAGGTCAGTTTCGTCATCAAGAAGTCACTCAATGGCAGAATAGGCAGGATATTCAGTGGCATGTTTCAACAGCTCAGATACTTTATAATTTGCCAGTGTGTTTTCCATCCGTAAAGACATTTATGCTGCGTTGTTTTATACATATAACAGCAAATAAATTTGAGATTTACTAAGAATAACTCAATAGTTGGATATCATGACAGTGGGAAAATTGTCGTAAATTTAGTTTGCTAACATTGAACTCATGTAATGTGTAGTTCGTTCATTCAGTGGAAGGGGAGGAGATTTGGTAAAAAAAAACTTTTGGAACCTAATAAATCTTGATTGAGTTGTACAAACTTCTCATAGGTTTCGTGAAGGTTTATATTTAACTATTTTGGGGGAGGGTACCACCAACCTCCCAAGAGAAATCGCCCCTAGAAAAAAATTTCCCCCCCTAATTTCTATAAAAAATAAAGTAAAAAATGGGGAGGGGGACCCAACCCCCCCCAAAAAATTTCCCCCCCACAATTTTTTTACTTTTTCTTGAAAAATCTATATAAAATAATGAATTGGGTTATAAAATTCGACTCTCCTCTCCTCAAGTGCCCCTAGATGGAGTAGCCGCTAGTTTATATATATTTCAACATTAAATTTTACTGAAGGAATTATTGTGTCATTTGAAATTTGAGATGTATAAAAATAATAATAAACTCCATTGTCTTATCCCTTATAGAATTCTGAATAATCTACAAGTGCAGGATAAACTATCTTCCCCTAATTTTTCAAGATAGTTTTAGGTCAAAGAAAATGAAACTATGTACTTTTATATAAAGGTATAAACATTTTTTCTCTAAGCCTATTCTTGTAAAGTTGTATCCCAAAAACTGAGATGTTTGTTTTTCGTGTTTTTGGTTAGTTAAGTTATGATAATGGAAATATGCGAGGTCTAGTCAAAACATTTTGTAACTTGTTTTATCCATTTTAAAAGTGTTCAGTACATTTGGAACGTGACTTATATTTTCTACTTAAATAAAAAGTAGATTATCTAATCTAAAAATATTTTTAAAAAGATTTATTTACTACCTACAGATTCTGATTTCTCTTTTTTTACCTAAACTATTTCTTTTTATCTTTTTCTTTTTCTGTCTTTCTTTCAGTCTTTTTCTCTTTCTTAATTTTGTTTCTTTTTTCTTATCTATATGCCTACGTTAAATATGATGTTTACGTCCTTCAAAAGTAAATTTTGAGCTTTTTAAGAAACAGGGATAACAATATCCAAAAATACGGATTAAATCGGTTAATTTCTACGTTTAGTTTTACTTGTTTTGGGTAGAATATCTTATTACAAGAATAAGTGATTCTCATTAATTGACTGGGCAATGACATTGCAGGGCTAACTTACCCTACAATAGATTTGCTCTTAAACATATATAGTTTTAGTAATGATTATATCTAGTAAACTAATGAAATATACCCTAGAAGTAATGTACTCTGCCTAGTAGTAGAAAAGCTTCGCTTTGTAAAGTTTGCAGCACTCCAGGTCTTGACGTCATGGTATTAACTACAAAGAGATGTTTTATGACACATTTACTAAAAACATTTCGACATGTCAGCGACGCGATGGGAAAAGAGTTAAAACAGTCCTTTCGAAACTCCTCCCCCTTGGCTTTCCTTATTCCAAATAAATTTCATGCAGGACAAAATAGAAATTTACCCATACAGGGTTATAATAGATATAAGTTAGGTTAGGTTAGTATTAACTTTTTAAATGGGTTCTTGATATTTCAAAACATTTTAAATCAACTTTACAAGTCTTAAGCAAAACAAGTCTCAGGCAATGCATCATTCACTTGTTGCGTGCCTTGCATGACTAACCACTTTCTCTATCTCTTCATATTCTCTACTAAATTTACCCTACAAAAAGAATTTGTACTTGGAGGACTCCCTCAAATTACCTGTTAAGAACTAAACCCCACCTCCTTGATATTGATAAAAATGAATATAAGGAGAGGTAGTGTTTTTGTTTAATTGTTTCTTACCTGATGGTCGGTTAGGTTAGTGGGCAGCCACGCTGGGTTAGGAACTCCTTAGGTGTTAGTCATATGAAAGAAAAAACCTCTTTCCTTCTTATTTTCGATTTATTTTAAAAAATAAAGGGGGGAGGGTCAATGTTCAATAGACAGTTTGAGTTAAATCACTGTATATTTT
This sequence comes from Acartia tonsa, assembly GCF_053477335.1. Lineage (NCBI taxonomy): Eukaryota > Metazoa > Arthropoda > Copepoda > Calanoida > Acartiidae > Acartia > Acartia tonsa. The sequence goes on along the minus strand of NC_137264.1, from coordinate 30,601,400 downwards.
TGATAAACCCATCTTGTTCATGAGAAAAAAATGATAATTTGGACACTTTCTTAACAACACATAGATAGAGATATGTATTGGAAAAATAAGAACTTTTCTCGTAATTATTCGAATCCGGTGGATAGGAACCGGTTCTCATCTATACGAAAAAACTATGTCTAGCATCGTATTATAGCCAGCTTTCTACGAATATAAAAATGTACAATCATAAGATTAAAACCAGTTTTTTAAGCCCGTGCCTTCGTGCTGGATTTAATCTTATAATAATACATTCTGTATCCGCGGAAAGCTGTTTATAATACGATTGGATCATGAAAAGTAAAAGAATTTGCGGGTTTCGTCATATTTTCACAGTAGCTTTTCTTCTATTAAAAAAATAGTAAACCACAAAACAGCAAGAATTTACCAAAAATGTATTACATATTCAGTAAACTTGGTAGCTGATGTGTTTTTTGGGGTGAGAATTTGTGTGTTCAATAATGGAGTAGATACTGTAGACTGCGTAGATATTGTTATGTTTGCAAGACACCTTATTCATATAAATCTGTTAAACAGTTATTCAATGATCTACACTTAATTACCTAAAACCTAAATAATTATTAGATTTTTTTATAGTTTTTATCCCCGTGTCTAAATTCTATAACGTCAATTTTAATTTGTGAAAAGATAGCTATTTACTCTTTACTATATTTAAAATTTAGGTCAATTTGTAAATTCACGTGTGATTAAATAGGTGGAAAATGTCTATTTTAACGCCAGTTAGGCGTTTGTAACACTAAGTCCAACTTTTCTTACTTTTCAAAAAATATTTCAGATCATGGAAGGAAAATGAAGTAATGGGTTTCTTCGTATTTTCACATTAGCTTTTGATAGATCATTTTAGGTTTGGTTAGGTTTGGTAAATGTTAATGATTGCCCCTTAGTGTAAGAGACCCCGAAGTGTTTAGAAATAGGAGAAAAGATACTGTGAAAATACGACAAAACCCCTTACATAGTTTTCTTTCCATGATCCAATATTTCGATAGTTCTTTTTGCAAGGTTAGGTTCAGTAAGGTTTACGAGATCCCTTCATGGTCACAGATACCAGTAGGAGTTAATATTTCTGAACAAGAATTACAACGTTCATAAAAGCTTAGCATAAACAAGTGAGCATTGATAAAAATCTAAAGTACAACAGATTCAGTAATGAACAATGTTTAGAAGTCTTAAAAAAAGAAAACAGCATTAATCCGTAGCTGGACAAAGTGTCTAGAAAAAAAAGCTTTGTGACGTCATAAAAATGAGGGATTATCTATCTCTTTTTTATGATTTTCCTTTCTAACTTCTCATCTCACCTCCCTCATTGGCTGATTTTTGAGACACTTTTTGATGTAAAAAGTTGCAAAGCTTTGAAACTTTTACCTAACTTTTTCAAGAATCATGAATCATCATGCAAAATTTGATATCGATTGGACAACTCTAACATTAACAAATTAACGACATGAGGCATTTTTCAATTTTGTACCTTCGCTTTTAGAAAAAAATCTAGTGCATTTTATGTTCTCTTTGCTAATGTTCAACATAAATATTAGTGTTGGTTTTACACCTGTGCAAGCATAAACAAGCAAATAAACATATGAAATGACCTTCGTAATGTTTATATATCTTAAAGCTCCATGGATGTAGGGATGAGGCAAGGTTTAAATGTTATTAAATGTTATTACACGGAAACAGAGATTAAAAGTACTGTATCTACAAATAGTCACACACCTTATATTTAAATAACAATATTTTAGATTCTCTACTCCCCCCACAAAAAGAGACAACCTGAACATTGAAATTTGTTTCAATTTTTGTATCCCTTCATCCATGGTCTCAAAAAATGCGCCAGGAGGCGATGTTTTCGTAGTAGTTGAAACTTTCAATGTCATAAGAAAAGATTATTTTTGATGGAAAAGGTTTTTCTTTCACAAAACATGCATTTTTTTCAAAGTACACTCTACGTCGACTAATTAATTTACATCACTTGTGGAGTAATATCTTATTTTCTGTCCAAACATCCGGGGCGTTCGGTAAAGCACAGACAATCGACTCTGTCTTTGCACGACCATTGTCTGGAAGTGTTAACTGTGTATGGTAATGCGTGGGTAGTATCCTTTTTGGGTCATAGTACTCCCCCTACTTTTACTATAATGTCATGCATTTGACATAGCAGCAGATTCCATTTTTAAACTTTCTAGAAACAGCATAGTTTTCCTGACTGACGAACAACTTACTTTGTAAGTACTTATAGCTATTATGTAGCTAAGCAAATTTTAGAAGTTTTAAGCTAATGCGCTCCTAGCATCTATGGGCCCTGCATTTCAAGTGGGAGGGAGAAGTCAGAAAATTATAAAGAAAAAACCAGAATTTAAATTTTAAAACTAGATATCTTAAAAACCATCCCAGGACTAATGTATCGCGTCCCTAAAATAATATAATTGAGAATTGAGTTGGTTTGTACTTTGACTTTCCTAAAATTAAGGGAAAAAGTATCTCTTATTTAATTAACACAAATTTTAAATTTTTTTTTGTAAAAACAATTTTTCTTTATAACAACCCTACAGGGTGGGTGTTTTATATTAAGACTTAACAAAAATTCCGTATATATCCTTCTTAAAATCATTTGCATACAGAGGATTGTAATAGGATAATTATATCACATAATAAAAAAGAAAAATAGCAGAAAATCATTATGTTTCAAAAAAGATAAAGAGGATGATTAATCTGTCTAGGACTCATACGAAGCTTCGCTAAAATTGTGTCTGTATATTTGTTTGACTTTAGATAAACTATGGAACATATGAATAGCAAACTAAATAAAGATTATCAAAGAAAAGATTTTAATCCAAGTAAATGTTGATATAAGCAAAGCTTTTGATACATTACACAATTACTATAGACTACTAAATAATTGGTTTCTACTTTTATTTTAGGGGGAGGGGGGGGGAAGGAGGGAAGTACACACTACTCTCCTCCCCTCCACCCCATATAATATAGTTTTAAAGAACTACGCTTTAAATAGTTAACCTGTATATTTATTCAAATATTTTAATTGATTTAGACTGTTACCGCGAAAATTATTTAAGATTATTTTCATTACTCATAAGTTTCCCCCCCAGTCGAAACACACAAACATTCATACACACATATACACACACACACACAAACAAACATACACAAACAAACATACACAAACACACATACACACACACATACACACACACACACACACACACACACACACACACACATACGCACACACACACTTGTATAAAGTATTTATCACCTGAAAGATTAGTAAGTTTTCATAGGTTTCTTTAGACAGGTCAGCGAAAAGTGTCATGTGTGACGTAATAAAAATACGTCAAAAAAGGAAGGATGAGATGAGAAGTTGGAAAGGAAACCCCTAAAAAAGAAAAGGAGAATTGACGTATTTTTATGATGTCACACATGACATTTCCGCTGTTCCACTTTAGACCAATTTGAATTATCTAGTTTTTTTTCCTCAAAATAATTTTTTACTCAAAATAATTAATAGTAAGAGTAAAGTGACAGATAGATAAGAGGAAGAGGGGAGTTTTCAGGGTATTTATACAAGAGAGAGAGAACCGATTATAGAACAGCATAACAGACAGGAGGACAGAAGAACAGACAAACACAATCAATTACAGAGTAGCGTTGCTACTAAAATTATCATTTTTGTGTCGCTGCGCTTCTTATGAGCTAAATAATTCTTGCTGATTGACCACTGAATAATTTGGTTAAAGGTTGGAAGATTATGCCTGACGATGATGATCTAAACCTGAAGGTCAATGCTGGAGTATTGGAACAGGTTATGAATAGGATCAGGTAAATAGATACTTACTTCGGTGCTTTCATACAAAGTACCGGTTGAGCAGTGGTACCCCCACCAACTTTTTTAAAAAGAAGAAAATAATGGGGGGAATTAGTTTTTTTTTTAAGCCTAAAACCTGTGTAACCCCAATCCTGCGTGGCTTCCAGTACCCAATAAAACTAAACCTTATCTAACCTGACCTTATATTGGTCTTTTGTAGCATGACTGACAAGCCGACAGACCAACGAACCAATTATACTAAATACTGGATGCTCATCAGTATAGAAAATCTTCACAAAATTTGTAGTTGTCTACATATACATATATGTATGTATTTGCATTAGTTTTTGTAATACCGTTTCTTACAGTATAATAGAGTTGTAGAGGGAGAAAGAAAAAGAAAACAACTGCAATTATGAAATAAATTTTATCAAACAGACATTCGGACGTTAGATAAAAAATCTTAATTATAGAGTAGCAGCATGTTCTACTTGAAATTTGCAATCCAAATTTTACCTGTCATTTTTCTGCCTAGGGATTTAGAGTTTACTGGGCAGGCCGTGCCAGACAGAATGTCGCTCAAAATCCAATAACAACACATATGAACTTTATACATGTATACATATGTGTATAATGAAACTCTCCTGGGATTTCCCTGTGTTTCTATGTATATGGCAGGAGACCTGGCAAAAAAAGAGAAAGAAAAGAAAAAGATGGAACCCAAACTTGTACATATAAAGTGAACTTATTCTTAAAGGATCATGATACTAATACATTTCTAAAATTATCATTAAAATTTATTTTAAAGTATTTAATTGAAGGAAAGAGCAAGTAGAGATTTTTAAATTTTAGATAGTAACAAATAGCAAAATATTATAAAACTATAAATATTTTTAGCCATTTCAATAGTGTTTATTTCAGGTGTGACATTATTTTGCTAATTTTTGAGGATAATTATTAGGCTATTTGAAAAAGTAAATGTAAAAATGTACATGAAGTCTAAATCTTGAAAATTTGTGTTAGAGATCATAGATTAGCATTGTAGCGGATGACCTTTACGGCGCGCGACAAGCACTGCGGTCACGCCAGGGAGATGGGGGATATTCCACTTAAAAATATATTGGTTAGAAGTTTTATAAAAAGTTCACGTATATCCTAGCCTAAAAACTTTGGTGACTATCATTGAAGTGGTTAACAAATCGAAAGGGTTCATTTTCTTATGCACTAATTTTAAACTACAGAAGGAAAATTTTTTTTAAATTAAATAAGGGAACACGTCAATTTATCTTTCGTTGTCTTATCCCTTAAGATCCCTGAGTAAAGCTAAAATTATGTTCCACCAAAGCAGCACAAGTTCTTCTTTATTCATCATATTATGTTTAATACAATAATAATGGTTAAAATTTGTTGACACATTAAAACATTCAATAGACCTAAATGCCACTGTCGTAGAGCAGGGGCGTCCAAGCTTTTTATTTTGGGGGGGGTAAAATTTTTTTAAGGGGGGGGTAATTTGGTTTTGGGGGGGGTAAAATGGCGCGCGAAGCGCGCCGCAAATTTTTTTTACCCCCCCCAAAATTTTTACCCCGGGGGTAAAATTTGCTTGGGGGGGGTAATTACCCCCCCTGAAATCTTTTGGCAGGGGTAAAATTTGTTTACCCCCCCCAAAATTTACCCCCGGGGTAAAATTTTTGGGGGGGGTGATTTAAATTTTATAAAAAATTTAGTATTAAAAATGCGCGCGAAGCGCGCAAAAATTTTTTTTGTTAAAGATTTTCTATTTTGGGGGGAGTATTTACCCCCCCAAAATGGTTTGGGGGGGGTAAATACCCCCCCCAAAATCGTTGGGGGTGCCTACGGCACCCCCAAGGTAGGGGTAATTTTTTTTTGGGGGGGGTATTGTTCACAAAATTTTGGGGGTGCCGTAGGCACCCCCAAAATCGTTTGGGGGTGCCAAATGGCCCATTACCCCCCCCCTTGGACGCCTATGTCGTAGAGACCATAATTATATAAAAGCTTTACTTTTAGAAGGAGATAAAATGAACAAAGAATTAAAAATAGTCTTCTCCTTTTTTAAAGTTAATTTAGAAACACTGAGTTTTATGCTACATAAAGAAACGTTTTACAGACACATACAAACAGACAGACAGGTAGGAAAGTAGGCAGACAGACAAGCATCTAAACAAGTATATAAACGGACAGAAAGAAAGGTATCAAAACAGACAGACAGGAATTAAAACAGACGGACAAACAGTTATTTAAACATACAAACAGACAAACATTTAAACTAAATAGACAGAAAGACATCCAAACCGACAAAGTTGCAATAAACATGTCACATAATGTGAAACTAGTAGGTGCTGCTCCATTACACCAAGTATATTTGAGAAATAGCACAACTGTAATAATGTTAAAAAATGTAATTATTTTAGACCAAACAAATACTTTAGTTTTTCACTATATAAGTACAGAGAGAGAGAGGAAACAATGATTTGTTTAATACACTGGTCCCCAAAGTTTTATAATAATGTTTTCTTTTTCGTTAACTTAGCATCTTTGGGGACTTTAATGAATTTTGGTTGGTTGGCTCATTAAGTTAAGTGTTTCAACCACTAATTTTATACTACAAAGGCGGTAATTTGTGCATTATTGGGGATGTACATCATTTTTTTGGCCATTGTCTTATCCCTTTAGATCCCTGACATTAGTATGAACTGGCTAAATTTTGAAAAAAATTAGACAAAAAAGACATAAAGTATGCGTATTTTTAAATCCTTGATGGTTTAGATTTTTTTAAGTTAATAAATTGGATAGCTCTCACATAAATCATTAAAATAATGTTTGCTGTTTTATATGATAACTTTCCTCATAAATATTGACAATATAGTTTTGAATTGGGACAAAGTGATTTTGTTTATTTAATGGGGATGAATCGGCTATCAATGTCATTTTTATCACATTTTGAATATCTTTTATTTCTACATAATTTGAAAATCTTTTTAAATCTCAGTAGCGTAAATTATCTAATAACCTGTATTAGTTATTTATCGCATCGTTTTATAGACAGCTTCCCACGGATATTAATTTTAAAAAGTTAAACCAATTTCGTTAGCCAAGTGGGACCGAATGTTTGAGCTTACAAAACTAGTCTTAATCTTTATGATTTTATTTTGATATTCGTGGAAATTGTCTGTAATACGATGCAATACATGATTTACAAGTATAGATGAGAACTGGATCCTAATCCAGCGTATATCAATCGGTTTCGAATCCATGCTTGAAAAGTAATTATACCTTTAAATATCTGAGTAGGTTGCGGTGCACGAAGCGCATCCGAAAATTTTGACACCTCAATTAAACCAAAATCAGAGAGTTGTTGTAGAAGGGTGTGAACTTTAGAGGGTCAAAATACAAACAACAACAGGGTTGTCATTTTATTGTCTGGGGGGTTGATAAAACCCCTCGTAAGGTCTTTTGCAATTTTCAGGGAAGCTTTGAATAAAATATGGAAATTTTTCTAAAATTTATGGACAAGGCCACCAGTTAAAATGTCTAAAATTTAAATGGCAGAATTTAAAAATTGTCTCGTTGCAAAGAAATCAATCTTATAGTTTTGACATGTAAGGTTTAAATTTTCCTTTTTAATTGAGAATATTATTTGATTAAGACTGATGGACAAAAATTTATGGAAAATTTTGCAATATCTGTCTCTCAAATTTCCCCCCAATGAATGGCGTTTTCTCAAATCTCCAAATTATTTTAAAGTTTTAGTGTATAATTTTTCTTTCATAATTTAATTTATTTTGAGAGGGTGGACGTAACCTCCTTAAAAATAGTTAAAAACCTTCCATGGGCCTATAAGAACCTTAACTGTAAGGGATAATTATATCGGTTCAGCGGTTAGCAAGATCCTGAGACAGAGATAGACATCCTGTTACTTTGATATAAGTTTAAGTCTTTATATTACCCTATTATTAATGCGATGTTTATGGTTATTATTAACCTTACGTTGAATCAGGGATCTAATGGGATGAGACAATGGCCGATAAATTGATGTACAACACAATGAAGATTTACAAAATTACCAATTCGGTCGAATTAAATTAGTGGTTGAAACGTTTAAACACTTAACTTAACGAGACAACCAACAAAAATTGTACACATAACGAATAAGAAAACATTGTTATCAAACTTTGGCGACTAGTGTAAATAAACAGCACATTGTCCCCTCTATGACTTTGGATGCTAAATCTTATGAATAAGAAAATTACAAAGTCTCCAACTTGAATGAATTGAATGAACACTTAAATGAAAATACTTATTTGGTCTACATATTTTTTATAGGTAATCATTTAAATGTAAGAGATAGGAAAATATGCGATAAATTCTATAACAAAATAGGATAAAAAAATTAACAGATTATGCAACTTGAATATTTTTAAACCTTTTTAAACATATTTTAATACTAATAACTCTCTTTTTAAATTGGAGAATTGGCACAGAGACACGCTTGTAACACAAATTATACACTAAAAATTGTTATTGATATAAAAGTGTTTTTTATCATGGTGCTCTGTTTTTAGATTACATTGTGCTTGTTAACTATTTAAAAATTCATTTGAAATCATGTATGATATCTTATTTTACATATTCAATTTTAATTAAATCGGAAAAAGATTTTTTCATTTCTATATTTCAGATTTAATATCTTAAATATGATATTTTAAAAAAATGTAAGGCTTTTAAGAAATTATTAAAATCATGAAATTAATTTATATTGTAAATATATTTTGTTAATTATTTTTTTTTAAATAAAGAGATCATTTGATTGTGAAACTTTTGTGATAATGTATCTATAACGAGTTTATATATTTATTGAATAATTAAAACATAAACAAATAATTGTTAAATTTCTTTTATTATATATATCTGAGTATAAAAAATGATTTTGTTTGAATATATTAATTATATATATTGTATAGCAATAATAAATTATTTTGATATATTTTTTAATTTTTTTTTTAGTAGCAAAGCTGCTCTTTATTTCTTAGATGCTTCACAAGAATTTAACTTTAGTTTTATAATAAAATATTACTAAAAAATAGGGTTACATTTCCTATTATATGTATAATGTAAGTAGTACTTAAGGTTGATTGTCCATCATGTAACTTTAACTAAAGGATAATACAATGGCTATAAATCGATGTACATCCCCAATGATGATACAAAAAATTACCCCTTCTAGTTATTAAAATTATTGGTTGAAACTATAAACACTCAACAATAAACCTACCAAAGTCCAAAAAGTTGTTAGGCCAACGAATAAGAAAACGTTATTATAAAACCTTGGGGACTAGTATAATAAACAGCCCATTGACCCCTCTCGCTGATAATTTAAACGTATGTTAAAATCATGATTAACCTGAAGTATGTTTTAAGTACTTTCCAAGGCTAATGTAAACTTGGGGTTTATACAAAAATACAAAATCTAATAAAGGTTTAGTAGCATAACTTTATGTTTTCAGTTTATTTGCTTATAATTCTATACAGCTTGGCTACTATTGGACGAATAATCGACCTCGTTAAGTTGTACTGTGATTAAAATTGTTGCTTCCACAGGATACATACAAAACTATGCCTTTCATTCAGATTTAAAAATTTAATAAATCTAGTATAGTTTACTGGAAGAAAATGCAAGATTTTCAAGTCAAACATAAGCTCCATATGTATTATCTTGTGGTTCGTTATCATCCAGGTGTTCAAGGACATCACTTGAGGGTGGGGAGTTATCCCAAGCCCCTTAAAAGCTATGGGGTTATTTAACCCCCCACATAACCACCTATGTAAATTTTATCAACTTTATAAACATTTTTTTGGAGGGAATATTTTACCTCGAAACTCGAATTACTTTGCGATTTTGTTAACCCTCCCCCCCCCCCCCCCCCACCAGCAAAGATAGATTTTGGACGTCCAAGAAGCTTTTGTATGCAACTATGCATGAACATTAGAAGGTAAACGCATTTTTTGAAGGATATTATTTTCATTTTTAGCTGAGTTGACAATTTTTCTTAAACTCTAATGACACTTTGCATCTGCACTGTTTATTTTCTAAAGCATTCTAAAGTAGCATGATGTGTGACTGTTTGTTTTGTATTTAGTAAGATTATGAAATCAAATTATGAATTTTCAGGAAACCATGATATGAATAGGTCCCTACAACTCAATCAAAAATATCGTTATATAGACAACATCCGCAGAATGAACATGAAAAAAAATTATAAAAAATCCACGGGCCAACAAATTAAAGGATTTGATTATTATTTTTTTTTTCTCTAATTATTCTTTTTTAGAATGTCTATAAAACTATACAATACATATATTCTTTAGTGTAGATCAGAACTGGTATTGAAATTTTTTTAATGATAAAGATAAAAGGTTTCGTGAATTTTAACACTATTTTTTTAAAACCTCGTCTTTGTTTGATAATTTAATATAAAGAAACTTGCAAAATATAACAAAATTAAATTTATAATTAATTTTATTAAAGAGGGGGGGGAGGGTTAATGCAACCATCTCGTAATCAATGAGTAAATGGCACTTACAATTCGAATTTCGATCTGAAATTTTGCATGAGTAATCCTTGGTAGGTCTATTTTCACTAAATCGAACAAAAAGTTGGAAAAGTAACGGCTGCCGGCTCAGCCGTTTAGCCGTGTTTTGCCTATTTGCAGGGCAAATTCATCATTAATTACGTAGGAATCAACTTTAAAACATATTTTTGGTTTAAATCATGTTAAATGATAGCAATGACCATTTTTTAAATTTCTATTACCAACAGCTACCGACTAGAACCGTTTGATAAAGTTTTAGAGTGGCAAAGAATATTATGTGGAGATAGGTTTCGTGTCTAATTTGCCCTGAAGATAACCGAAAAATGGCAAAACGGCTGAGCCGTTAGCCATTACTTTTCCAATTTTTTCTTCGATTTAGTGAAACTAGACCTACCAAGTATAAAAGTCGAAACAAAAATGTAAACAAATCAACCTGCAAAGTTTGAAATCTATAGAACAATTCTAACATGCCTAGATTACCGGGAAAAAAGCTATTTGTTCCGAACATACGGACGGACGGGCCGATCCTATTAATAGGAAAGCTTCGCTTATAATAAGGTATTGATCTTGAAATGTCAAAAAATGGACATGTTTGATGAATCAATTGAACATGACATAGTTAAAAGAAGCTGTGTTTTTAGTATCATGCTATTATGAAGATTACAACGTTTTATTGTTCGTTAAGATTTCGCTAACCACTATCCAGCTTAAGTTAACTATTTAAAGGAGGCTTTATGTGATTTAAGCCTCTCCGTTCCCTAGATGGTAGAGTCGCTCCGCACATATTGATGAAATAAACAAACTTTTTATACCAGTGCGATTTATTATATTAAACTACTTTATACTATACACACACTTTGTGATATCCTTACTTCCTTTCCCTTGCTCTATAGCTTGGTGGTACTCTCTAGTGCATGACTGTACTTCTACCTGCATTCCTACCCCTCCTGCCTAAACCATCGCGGTAAGGTGGTGCATCGTAGTCGCAAAAATACCATTATTGTAATTTCATGATTCTGTTAGTATAACAACATATAAGTATTACATTCCAAAACAAAATCTTTCATAATAATTCGATTAATTTTACTGATTAACGCAGAAATTTCTAAAATGACTGATTTGAATCAATTGTTTTTCACAGAGTAGACTGCGTTTAGTAAAATCATGTGTCTTACTCTTACATGTCTATTAACTATTTAAACAACATATTATTTTGCGACATGGATTGGACACCCAACCATACGAACGTAAACAGTCACTGTATGTCGTAAGTTGGATTGTGTTTAAAGTTACAATACAATACTTTAGTGATAATTTAGCATTTTATTAGTAAAATTTCTATACTAAGTATATTTTGTTCAAAATAAATCATCAATTTGAAAATAACATGATTTAGTGAAAACTGTTTAGTATATTGATGTTTAAAAATTAAAGTTTGTTCTTTCTTTCTGCAAATTATTATTTATAGTTATAAAATAGACAATTATAGATTTACTTTTTCAATTAAGACTCGTAATTAGATATCAATTAACTAATTAACCCTTTCTCTCAATGTTTTATGACAGGCAAACACATTTTAACATAGGTCTATTTACAAAAAAAAAATAAAGAAATCTATAAATCCAATTACAAATTCAACTTTTAAATGTAGTTTTTAGCGGTTTTTTTTTAACTTTTAGTTTTCAACCTTACGTACATTATCCGTATACAGGGTATCCGTCATAAAATTCTCGTAAACTAACCTCTTATATAAGTGTTTTAATCTACGTACAAGGTTTATACTGAAAGAATAATTCAAAAATACTTAAAGTTAAGGATGGTTTCACTCAAATTCCCTACCTTTTTTTTATAAATAACTAAAAAATTAAGTCATGTAGTGATAGGTTAGGTTAAATTGGGTACTAGGATGTCACGTAGGGTTTCGGTACTGCAGAAATAGCCATCCCCCAAACCTCCTATAGGATTAGGCATTACCAAATTATTACCAAATTAATAAAAAAGTAAGGGGTGTTAAATAGTGCTCAACAAGCGCTTTGTGTGAAAGCCCTAAGTTTAGTTTAGAATAAAGTTGTTTATATTGCACATGAAAATGACGTCATACAACACAAATGACAAATGATAGGCAAATACGCAGACTAAATTACCAATGACAGACCAGTATACATTTTGATTGACCAATGTTAGGTCAGTATGACTAATTTTAAAAAGGCACTATAAAAGCTTAATTTATAACTATCCGTTACGTTCGCGTGCTTACACACATTCTAAATGTTAAAAACCTTCATTTATATTTTTCCAAAGTTAAAATGTTGGATGACGAAGATATCAACTTGTCCTTGTCGCCTGTCAGAAAATCAGCGCCTCGCCAGGGAAGGCGGGCTCTCTTGGGCGGAGGGGGCAGTCAGGATATCACCACGCCGCCAATGGGCTCACCATTGAAGGGCAGGTAAAAATGAAAATAAGGACTACGACGTTCAATCGTAGCAAAATGGTTTGAAATTTTAAAGGGATAAGACAGTGAACGATCTATTGTAATTTAAAGTCCAGTCAATTGGAAATTATTTTGGATAACTGATTCATAGGACATCAAAGTAGTATGTTGTACGCGAATCATCTCTATAAACAAGTCTTAAAAATGTGAGTATGCCCTGGAACATTATACTTTATTAAAGCAGTTTTCCAACAAATTTACTTACAATTTTGTTTCGACTTTTATACATTTATATTCTAATTATTAAGTTCTGACACTCTGCAAGTGTTAATGTTCCTTTGTCCTACTGTTTTAGAGCTTCGCTTTTATGGATGCTTTCATCCTTGTATTATTTTTTAGATTGGATTCAGCTGATATCAACTTAGATTCTGATACTAGTGTTCCTTTGAGGTAAATCATACAAAAAATTCTACAAATTAGTCCTTAATTAATGTATCACTTTAGAAAGTTTAATTAACATGTGCTTATTATAAAACGTATGCAACATGCAGATAGACTAATATGTATATAATCAACGTTTTCAGTCATGTAATATTTGTTTATTACATTTTATTTATTGATTTTATTGACTTTTTCTTCTCCCATAAGCTTAGTTAATCTTTTTTTAAAGAAAACAAACTGTACATGACTTAAAATTAATAAAATATTCTTTAAAATAATACTTTAGAAAGAAATCAATATAAATTTATCAAAATTAAATGAATTATGCAGTATTTTAGTCCTCAACAAAACTTCGAGCGCCAGTCTACAAAAGACTATTTTTGAGGCTTTGTAAATTCCAGGGAAGGAGGGGACATTGTACTGTAAGTTAATGTGGTATCCAAAAAGTTTCATAATCACGTTATCTTATTCGTTTGCTTACAAACTTTGGATACTTTCATTGCATTTTGATTGCTTGGTTCCTAAATCTTTAATCAATAATTTGAATCGACAGAAGGGTTAATATTGCTTATCCTAATTGGAGATTTATTTCAATTTATTCTTCATAGTCTTACCTCTTAAATCCCTGGTAAGTATAAAAATATAATCAAATAATTGCACTTATAAAGTAATACTATATTGTTTTTTGTTTTATATATATTTTTTTATTTAAATATTTTAGTAGAAAATCAGCCCCGCCGAGAAGGGCAGGAGGTTGGGCGGATGAAAATTCAAGGTTTGTCACATTATTTTTTATATTATTTATACATTGATATATTTACAATCAATTTAAAAATGTGTTTTCCGATTTTATTAGACAATAGAAGGAATATGAAAAAACAACAATAAGAGTTTTCAAATATTTGGTTCTTTTAGAGTTTTGGAAATGTGTATTGTATTTGTTTATCTTTTACTTTATATAGAAAAGATCCTTCCTTACCTCTCCTTTTTTAAACCTCTGAACAAAAATTTTAATTATTTACATATTTCTTTCACTTAATCACTTATATCCAACTTTCATTTATAATTTTTTTGAGCAATTTTACTAATTTAATAATTAATGGGATGATAGAACATTTGTTAGATTAAGGACTATTATGTACTTTTTTTCTGATTAATTTCTAGCTACTAAGCTATGTTGATGTAAATAAAAGTCTCGTACTATAATATGTATTTCCGTATGTATATGTCTTTTCTTTATGAAATACATATCTTAAATATTTGGTTCTTAGTTAAGATATAATACATCTTATTTATTTAACTTTAAAATACGTAGTAGTTTTCTGAGATGATAATTGACATTTGCAATAAATTTGATCTATTTTTCAACAGAGAAACAGGACTTCATAAGTTCATATTGATTTTTTCTGATTACTATTGGTTATTAAGCAATTTAAATTTTAAATTTAAAAATTTATAAGACTTCTGATTTAAGTTTATTGCATTAAATAAGGAAAACAAAAACATTTTAAATCGTGTAATGCTCTATAGCTTTGTTTCAAAACTTGCTCAAAAAAAATTTACAAATTTTATTTTTTCATTAACATAATCTATAATACAAAGTAGAACGATGTTTGTCTGTCTCTCTGTTTGTTTATTTGGTTGTACCTGGATTTTACCAACCCCGATTGATCGGGTCTCCTTTACAGGATATCTTCTCATAGGTCACGGAAAGGTTTATTTTGGGAGGGGATACCACCCTCTAAAGATAAATCGCCCCTAGAAAAAAATCAACTCCCCCCCCCCCAAAAAAAAATCACCAAACTTTATCTTAGATTCGTACATTTAACCAGATTTTATATAGATTAATTATTTGTGATTTATTTTGTGTAAAAAAATGTTTTAGAACACCTACAAGACCCGAGACAGCATATCCATCTAAATCCTCGAAAGGTGATTCCAGTGACGAAGATGTTCCTGTCATACCTGATCTAGAGGTAAGCTACTAAAATCGACAAGTGGAGCATGATCTTTACAAGTGTTTAAAACAAG
The DNA here is from genome assembly GCF_053477335.1 of Acartia tonsa. Classification (NCBI taxonomy): domain Eukaryota; kingdom Metazoa; phylum Arthropoda; class Copepoda; order Calanoida; family Acartiidae; genus Acartia; species Acartia tonsa. The sequence continues at coordinate 30,586,030 of NC_137264.1, read as the reverse complement.
GACTATTTGATTGATAAACAAAGATTGTGTATGAATAGAGAAGTACAAAGATACATATATCTGTAGTTTCCCCCTCCCCCCTCCCCCCAACAAAATAACTTTAAACCATCACAGGACCAGCATATCCCTCTCAGTATATTCCCTGAAAATTTGTTTTGGGGGGTTGGTGGTGTTGAAACCCCCACCCCCAAAGAAAAAAGCCTAAATCCACCGTAGGATCAGTAGGCATATTTCTTGAAGAATAGAGCCTAATCAGTTCCGCGGTTACCGAGATATTAAGCTTCCGACGGACAGACATCCAGCTACTTTGTATTATGGATTAGAATAAAAACTAAAATAATCTTATGGTGCACTGGTAAAAGAGAAATGACGTATTTACATAAAAGTATAATGGTGTAGTATATTGTCATCTAACTAAATATTGTGTTTTGTCATTAACCACCATTAATTTATTTAGGTATTATTAATAGTACATATATACAAGGACAATCATATAAGAGTATATAAAGCTAATTTAAAAACTATAATACGTAAAAGAAATAGCTGCGTATTTGGAAAAAAAGGATATAGAAATATCATAAAAATTTTAGAACTAGTAGTAATGTGCCGAAGTTAGATATATAGGTGTGTATCACCACCCTCTCCTGGAAAACTTTTCGATACACCACTCTAGGTAGGGGTCTAACAACCCACACGTTTCTAATCTGACTTAATTAGTAATCATATTGAAACCTGAATATCTGTATTGCATCCTAAGGCCCCCACAGCACTTACGATAACATAGCACCTCTTTCGGCAAAACCCTGTTCACGCCACAACGACAGATGGGTGAAATTCTAAGCAAATGATTACGTAGTGTGCGTAGATACTGCATAGATAATTGAAACATTAATATATTTACGGACATGTGTAGCTGCGCTAATAACAAACAACTTTATTAAAGGTTGCGTGATTATTTTATATAACTATACACTATCTTTCTGTTTATTTCAGGAAGTTGAACAAGAAAACATGGCTCAAAGAGTAAGTGTATATTTATAGCGAAGCTATTCCCTAAGCGCCTATGTCTTTCCGTCCGTCTGTCCTTCTTCCTCGCTCTTTTGTAATCTTCACTTTAATTATTGAAGATATTTTTGGTACTATTTTTGTTCTTTTTGAGTAGAATTATTATAAACCAGTAAAACATTTCTAGTGATATTTAAGGAAACAAACATAATTTACTTTTTTCTGATTGTCTCTGAATATTTGTAAATTAAGTTTTTTTTACTTTTACTGCAGTGTACGTACATATAACGAAATTATTATATTATCTTTAGGTTGCCGAAGCCCCGAGTGTAGCAGTCAACAGGGTTGCCACTTACAAGGTATTTTATTCATTAGTACAGCTGTCCAGCAACTACGGAAGGTTTGGAAAAAAAAGCTTCTTGTTTTCAATTAAAACTTTGCAAAAATATCTTGGCTTCATACTTGAGATATAAAAAAAACTACGCAGAATACTGCATTCATTGACTGACAGAACTTTGGGGAATAGTATAAGGGGCGATTCGTCGTATTTTTAAAATGGCTTTTTATTGTTTTTTTTTAGGTTAGGTTAGGTTATATTGGGTCAGGTGATTGCCCCACAGGGTTATGTAATTGGCCCCGCAGGGCTAGAGCCCCCCACAGAGAAAAGCTACTGTGAAAAATACGAAGAATCGCCCCATAAGGTGCGATGATACGAAAAGGTCTATACCCGAACTTTGTTATATAGGATATGCGCTACTGAAACTGTTAAGGGTTGGCTTTGGCTGAAGGTTGTTGCAGCTGAGTGGCTTAGGGTAGGGTTAGCTGCGGCTTAGGGTGGGACTGAGGGTTATTACAGCGGATTCTTCCTACTAGCCGCTTAATTTAATCCAATCCGCAATGCAATTAAGCTTTGTCGAATGAATTGAAACTTATGCTCTTTGGGTGGCTTTATATCACGGGCGGCTTATCAAGGTATCTGTAAGCTGGGCTTCATGGGTGGCTGTAGTTGCCAAGCCCTAAAAGATATTCTATATTTTAAAAGTTATTTCTCGCATCGTATTATAAACGGCTTTCCGCGGATATAGAATGTACAATTATAAGATTAAAACAAGTTATTTTAGCCGAAGGCACCGGCTAAAAAAAATCTGGTTTTAATCTTATGATTGTACATTTTTATATTCGTAGAAAGCTGGATATAATACGATGCTAGACATAGTTTGGTTCCTATCCACCGGATTCGAATAAATACGAGAACATTTTTTAATCTTTTGTTTTAGGAATTGGACAGTGATTTGTTCAAGCACGCAGCCTTCGCTACTTTGGACGATATTGACCTCAGGAAAATCATCAAATTACAAAAAATTGAATAATGACATTTCTAGGACGATTAGACACACTAGTTTAAGGATCTGTAAAGTTACCCTTTATATTAAAGCTTCAATATTTAAAAGCATTCCAATTAAAAAATTTGTCTGATTTGTCATTCTTCGCTTTGTAATTTTTTTTCTGCCCTGCTTTAGAATATTTTTATTATCAATAACATGATGGAAAATAGTTTATGTCTAACAAACATACAGATGTAAAAATAAATAAAAAAAATTATAATAATAGTAGTAATATTACGTTGTTTTCAATGTCAAGTTTTTGGTAGCGCAGCTTCTTTATAATAAGTGTAGGTCTGAATGTCTGTTCGTACATATTTTTAAAGAGATCCTGGGCTTGAATAACTAATTTTTTTGTGTTCATTGATGACTTTAATCTTTATTAAACGTACTAGCCAATGAACTGAACATTAGAGTAAAACACTAGAGGGGGAAGGGTTTAAATATCTGTATGTCCCATTCCCAAGGACCCTGTACACAATTTCAATTGGGTCTTTGAAAATCAACGAATAACGTCGGGAATATTAACCAGCCAAGTCGATACAAAAGAGCAGAAAGCAATTTGCTAGCAGACGAAAAAGCTCCTGAACAGGGGGATCCAGGTAGTTGTCTGGCTATACATTTATACTATAAATTTATTTACTGAACCTCCTTTTTCTTCATAAATTGAAAACTTATTACTGCGCTTCTTGTGGACATAATTGTCCTTGTGTATGTTAATAGCATATCAGACTTTTTAGTGCACGATGAATATAAATATATTTTCTATCCTTTTCATAGAGAAAATATTTTTATTCTTTATAAACACTTGTTGAAGTAGTAATGGGGTTCAGACATATAAACTTGATTTAAATTACATCAAAACTTAGCTCCTAATTTAATATTATAACAGCATAATAAATTGAATATAATTTGATAATTAAGATTTACCCCTCAAAGTGCCTTATTAAGCAAAATTACCCCCCAATCCCTCAGTTGTGTATATGTCTGCTTATTACTTTTGGTCCAGTTAGGTTATTTTTGGTTCCTTGGGTCCCCCCCTTTTTTCAATAATTAAAATAATTAGGGACATGTGGTTATAAGTGCTCGAAAAGTACAGCTAATTAAGATTAAAATGGAAAAAGAATTCATACAACATTTGCTTCTGCTATTCATAACTTTATATTTAATTATCAATACAGTAAATTAGTGAATTTGAAGCCAACGAATGAAAAACCATCCTTATACTAAAGTAACAGGATGTTTGTTTGTCTGTGTGTGTATCTGAACCGAAGGATCTCGCTAACCCCTGAACCGATCGGGTTCTCCTTAACAGGGTAGCTTCTCATAGGTCCCGGGAAGGTTTATAACTATTTTTTAGGGGGGTGGGACACCCCCAACCCCCCCAAAAAATGAAAAATCCCCCCCCCCCCAAAAAAAAAAAAATTTAAATTTTTAAAATTAAAATAAAAATGAGGGGGGAGGCAACCCTCCTTAAAAAAAAAAAAATTCGCCCCCCCAAAATTTTTTTTACTTTTTCTTTTAAAATTTACAATAAGAAATTGGGTTATTAGATTTGACTCTCTCCTCCTCAAGTACCCCCTAGAGGCCTCTAGGGGCATAGCCGCTAGTGATTAAAAACGTATATGGGGTACCAGTATAATTTACAATCCATTGTCCCCTCCATGCATCCCTGAGAAAAAGGGACAATTTGTACATCTGTTAAATAAAACTTTTGTTGTCCCATCGCTTCCACAAAACTTTTATGTTGGCTTAGTTTATTTAAATTCACGAAGTTGAAGGCGCCCTGTTTTCATAGAGGTATAGAGGGGGTAGTAAAACCATCCCAATTCTAAAATCTCAAGAAAAAAATCCTATGTGAAGCTTATCTAAAATAGAGGATCCAATCGGTTCAGATCTTAAGCTTCTGCCAACAAAAACCTTACTACTTTAAATAATAGGATGTTATTTTTGCGTAAATAATATAACACCACGCTATTCAAGGATCTTAAGGGATAAGACAATGGATGATATCTTGATGCACCCTCCTACTGTGATGATAAACAAAACTACCCCTTCTATAGATTATAATTAATGGCTGAAAGGTTTAAATTCTGAATGATTTTACAATCATAATAAGATTTAACATAAGAACCCTAAAGTTTTCATGTATAAATCTTTGGGTACAGCCCAGTGTCTCAATCCTCTCTAAATCTTTTATAAGGAGAGGCACTTATTGTAAATATGTATTAAACTTGCATAAACATTAGAGTTACAAAGAATATCTTTGTTTTTTTGTAACAAATTTTGAATTTTTGGTAGCTAACTTATAATGCTTTAAATTAAATGATGCGATCTACTGATAATACCTGTCTACTTTACTAGTATTTTTTATACGAGTGGCTATGCTTCAAGAGGGGAGGGGGGGGGGGGAGAAACCCTCAACTTTCATTTTTTGTTTGTTTAAAAAGAAAAGGCATAAAAAGAATTTTTTCCAGGGGCGATTTTTCTTAGAAATATTAAGGCATCCTCCCACAGAATAGTTATAAATTTTTCCAGACATATACAGAGTTTTACTGTAAAGAAGAACCATTCGGTTAGCAAGATCGTAAGCTGTATACAAAAAGAAAAACATCCTGTTACTTTTATGAGAGTATCACCTTTTGTCTAATATCAAATTTATCTTGTATCTTGTATGGTGTTATTCAGGAAGATTTATTTTCGTCAACATAAATCTAAATTCATCAGAGAGGGAGGGGACAATGGGATGTTTATTGCACTAGTCCTTAAAAATATAATAAACTTAGCTTATTCGTTGGATTAAACAACTTTAGGGACTTAAGTGAATTTTGATTGATCGAGGCATTATTAAGTTGAGTTTTGAATCGTTTCAACCACTAATTTTTATTAACAGAAGGGGTATTTTGTGTATTATAATGGGGATGTACAAAACACCAGTTTATCAATCATCGTCAAGAATAAACCATGGAGGGTAAATGTTTAATCAATAAAACTGTTAATATCAAGATGAAAATATCTTATTACCCCCTCCCCCCCCCCAAAAAAAAAAAACGTTAAAAAACCCCCTGTAAATTTTTGGAGCTTCGGCCCCAATGGTTTAATGTACTTGGTTTAATTATTGATTTTGATGATTTTTCTGCCAATAGATTATTAACCAGATGTATGGCACCTGAATCAGCTGTTAAGGTAAATAAATTTACAATTATATGTAGTGCTGCTACTCACCAATTGCTATATGTTTGTATGTCTGTCAGTCTGCCTTGTTTTATGCTGATTTTTTATTGGCAAACATATCTAAAACTTTAAGATAAGTATATACTTTGATTTTTTTGCTCGTTTTAAATACCAAGTAAGTATATTTTTATTGTTTTAACCGTAATTAAGAAATTATGCCAAAACTAAATCACTTATAGAAAAAATCTAAATATCTTTGAAATCAGCTAGTTTAAATTGGACATACGGACCATCTAGTAAAGATTATAGAGTTGCTACGCATTTTCATATGTACTTTACTATTTAAGGAATCACAATGCAAAATTTTAAATCAATAGGACGATCAGTTCTTTACGGACTTTTTTTTCTGGTAAATTTGAAACGTTTAATAAAATATAAATTTGTTTTGTAGGAAATGGACGAACCTTGGAATTGGGATGTTCTATTTACAGGTAAACTTAAATTTTAGTTGTGAATAAAATAAATAAACGCACCAGTTCTCGTCCAATTACTGCAGCTGTAGATGTACATTATAAATAAAGGATGTATTTAATTGTATGTTGGCCGTTTTCTCTGCTAAACATTTTGTAAAGCAACATAGCACGCTAACACCTCTGGTTTTCAAATATTCTAACACCTAACAGTTAAATAACCTTTTGATTTCTTGACATTTAATGTGAATCCCAACTGTTCTATTGGTACACATTTTAAATTACACGCACTCTTATTCGTTGACTTATATACATTAAGTAATTATTCAATTAAATAGCAATGTCAGAACTCTAAAAAAATAATCTTAATCTGCAAATAAGTAATTAAATTAATGATCTAGGGATAAAAATCGCTTTATCTGCAATTATCTTATCCCTGTCTGTTTGTAGATGTATCGTCAGCGCTGATGACTGAATGGTTCCCCGAGTCCGAACAGGACACTGAGAAAAAGACAAATGTCAAGGAGAGGCCCTACACTGCCTTCAACCGTTTCCCTGTTTAAATTTAAATTTACGGCGGTTTCCCCTAGAGTGCATAGTCGGGTACAACCCCCAGGCCTTTAGTTTAAGTAAATTGAAAGTAAGGCCTAACTTTTCTTTTGTTCTTGGGTAATGGATAGCCACATAGGTTTCGGGCACTGCAGTTATGATCCACAAGGATAGGGTCAGAGCAGGGATAGGAAAAGGAAAAAACTACCCCACGCATTTAATGTCAACTAAATTAAATAATAAGGGAAGTGGGGTTCAAAGCTCGACTAGGTACTTTGAGGGAAAGGATCAAATTTACACTATTTATATTTGTTGTAAAACTTAGCTTTAATATGTAATGTTGGCTAAAGCTTTTCAACATGTATGTATGTTGGTAAGTTTGTCTGTCTGCTGGTCGTATTTCAGTACAGTAATTGTGTAGCAGTGACTGCATGTTAAAGAATGTTATTTCAAATCCAAGCAAAAGTTAAATTTAAAAAATAAAAATTTACTTAAGTTAAGGATATTTTATATTGTAGTAACGTTTTAAAACTTGGTAATAGAGATGCTACCTTGTAACGTATCTTAAAATCAACATATAGAATTAAAAAGCGAACTTTGAACAATATCGTACATGTGTGGTAATACGACACCCATACGGACAGGCCGAATACAGAGTTGCTTCGCTGTGACTTATGATAACAAACCCCCCGCACTAATCCTATTATATCACTATCCATCTCATGACCGCTGTTAACCCCGCACCCGGCGGTCAAACTAAGCCTGCCTAAATGTGGGGAGGGGACTTGAACATGCAACTATCACGAGTCCATCATGCACTTATATAATCGGGAGGCGCTGCCTCCCCTTTTACCACCGCTGCCCCCACAGCCTGTCTACCGTCGGGCGCTAAGCCCTAGCGCCCCACACCCCCTTCAAACCTAACTATTGTCATATTTTTGTTGTATATATATAGTAAACATAACTTGTAATTATTATTCAGTTTAAATATATAATTCTGTATGATTGAATCCTGCTTGTTTGTTTGGTAGAATACTTAAAGGCTAGGGCCCGTTGAATCCGAACTCGTTACCCCGTGGGCCGAGTACGCTCGGCTTACCAGACATGTTCAATACTAAAATATTTCAAATTTATTTGAAATATGTAAATAAATCTTAAAAGTATTTATAATATGTATTATTCTACGTCAAACAAAAATTATCAACGTCATAAAGAAAACATGTTTTGTGTATCTAGTTTAGAATATAATGTTTACAGTTTATCTTTCTTGTTAAAAAACCTACATCTATCCATTATGAAATAAATTTGGAAAATTTAAATATAAGATTCATGATAAAAAAAAAGCGCGAAACTACTCTTTAATTTATTTTGTTACCAGGTCTGTAAATAGCTTAATTATAATTAACAGCTTGGTAATAATGGAAGAAGAATATACGTGGATATTATGACAGCAGAGAAATTGTCGTCAATTTAGGTTGCAATTTCTCCTCGCACTTAATGGTCGGGCCGTTCCTCCAGTAGGAGGGGAAGGGATGTTGTAAAGGGGGGATATGGGGATCGTTATATTAGCCTGCTACAGATTTCACTTTATTAAAGACCATGAAAATCTGGTGTGAGATCCCAAGTAATAAAAAATTAATTTTGGTAATTCTATATCGCTTGCTAGTTTTCCTTTTATGACTGAAGAATAGTATATGAAGGAAAGGCTCGGTATCCGCAGCCGAAAACACTCGCCAAATTTTTAATTACTTTTGATAAATCTTTTAAAAAGTATGCATATACTCTGCAGTCTATTTTTTTTATAAACACTCGTTTTCATTAACAAAAAAAATATTTTTCAGCCACATCAACCCGCCTGCAATGTTAACTAGCCGACACATTTTTAAATCATCAGCTGAAAGCAACCTTGGGCGGCTGTCCTCTCCTGCAAAATGCACAATGACTTTGTTTTGCACTCTTCGCCTTTTGTAATTGCTAAATCAAGAGATTTAAACCAATCTAATCTTGCAGTGTTCACTAAATAAAACTTTAAAAGTTTAAAATAGCATTGCAAGATTTCCCAAAGATTGAATATAAATTTCTCCCCTCCAACTCTCATCCAAAAAAAATAAAGATTGTTTAGCAATGATACCTCCCACATCCCTCATTTTTGAAATAATTGAAAATTATGGGTATGTTAGTGTTTTTTCCGTGCTTCATCCGATTTGAGATATTTTTTTCATGGACCTCCGCAATATCTAGACTTAGATTGGGCAAAAGGTCCCGTGAGATTATCTTAAACCGTTTGGGCGTGGCGGTGGAAAAACCGCGAAAAAATGGCCTTAAAAAAGCCAATGGTGCCATTTCAGAGAAAAAATCCATCAAAAAAACACGTTTTCGTTTTAGCCCACAAAGAATAACTTTTTCGTATAAGAGATAATGACACGGGACCTTCGCAGGGTGAAAATTCAGCATCCCAGGCCTCCTAAAGTTTTGGTTTGTTGACCCTGGGGTGACAGGTTCAGTGCCCCCCAACCCCAACCGTGCGGAACCTCAAACTTTAGTGCTCTACCCAGAACTAAATATATATATATCATAACTTAATTTGACCTAAAGTAATAACCAAAAAAAAAAAAAAACTAATTTATTTTTTTTTAATAAAGAGGGAGTGGGGTTTCAATGACGAACAAGGCACTGTGTGTAAAATATTTTTAAACCTATCTTATTATTTAAAGAAACAGCATTAAACCTGCTGTATTAAAGTGAAAACGAAGCTTACTTCTTGAAAAGTACAGACTTTGAGTATTACACGTAGAGACGGAGACGTAATTGTTTCAAAACATAAAATTTGTTGTTTTCACGGATCCTCTGCTAGACTTGATCATCATTGAGGTTTAACATATACTCTGGAAATCCCTTAGGAAATACCTTTGCAAATTGGAAGACTTTTTGTGACACTTTCATTTAACTGATTGTTAAAAGCAAAGCTTATCAATAGTTAGCATCGGTCCGTCCGTCCGTCCATGACGGACAGTCAGCTCTTTTCGTTGATTTAATCAGGTTAGAATTGTCCTATCGATTTAAAAGTTTGCATGATGATTCCTGTAACAATTAGGTATTATATAGGAATATTATATATCATTAATCGTTACCAGATGTTATAATTATCATATTCATCTGATTTTTGGAATACTCATTCTCATTACCACAAGGTACAATGCATTATAAGCGATCGAACATCTCTTTAATCAAGTCCTAAAAATGTAAGTATGTCATTAAACAGTATCCAGTTTTGAAGCGAACTTACTTACAATTTTGTTTAGACTTTCTGCTTTAAATTCTTACACTCTAGAAGTATTAATGTTCGTTTGTCCTACAATTTGAGAGTTTTACTTTTATGGATGTTGTCATCCTAGCAATATTAAAAGAAAATGGTATTTTGTTTATTTGGTTATTAGCGTGTCCTTTAAGATCTCGTAAACAGGTGAAACGATGTTAGGTTGCGAGTATGTTTTGGTACAAAAGCAGGTCTTAGTGAATGCACTGTTTCTTGGCGCTTGGAGGCGAAAAAAAATTAAAGTATTGGTTGGTTGTCTGTTTTAAATGTTGTTATTACTTGAAATTTAGGCTTTTTAAAGCTTGCCTTTTTAAAATGATTAAATTAAGTGAGTCAAAAAAATTACTCCTATAACTAAGCTAAAAGTACCCATTTAGTTTCTAGATTCTGATTCTATGTTTCATAGATAAATTTTTGTATTAAATAATTTGATTTTTTATTTTGTTACATAATATTAATTTTCAATAAATTAAATATGCTATTTAAGGAAAAAAAATATACTACTGATTTTATTTTCAAGAAGCAATTACATGATCTAATTTGTCTATGATGCATATCGGGTTTGCTGTACACTTACACTACGTTAGTTTTAATTTTACCACGAACGTATAAGGTTCTATAGATTTTGCTTTAAAAATTAAAAGTGCGAGATATCATAACACGATGCCACCTAAAAAACGGCAGAGTGTAATTAAAGACGACAGTTTTGATTGTAGTGTAGATTTCTCAGTGAACGATTGTAAGAGAATATCTGTAAAAAACTGGAGCGGAGTTGCCGATGCCTTGCACGAGAGTTTTAATGGCGACCCAGTTGTGATATGTGGGTTAAAGCTGTCGGCTGATAATCACAATATTACGGATTCCGCAACAATTTTGGATGGTAGCATTTTTAGAAATGAGGCGAAAACTTTTAGCACGGCCAAATTGTGGCCATTTGGCGACGGTTTAACGCTGAAAATCGGGAAAATAGAATGTTCAAAATTCGTATTTAAGTATGGTTTAACTTCTGAACTATTAGACCACAGCCTCATTGACTACACCTTAGTTAGACAGAATGGCAGCACCGTAAGCCTCGAGGATCTAAATACAATGGGTTTCACAGGATTCTGTTGTCGAGTTTTTATTCAACCTGTCTCGGTCAGCAAAGCTAAGTTAACAGTTCTGTTGTTTCCCCTACCTGCTGAGCAGCTAACTAGCGATCACCCACTGGCCAAAGATCCTGGGTTTCCAGGGATTGCGATACACAGGCAAGAAATAGACCTGGGTTTAAAGGCTGCGGCGATTTTTGATAAACGAATGGGCAGCCCGATAGTGCCCGCTATCCTGCCAGGGAGCCCGCTCAAAACCGGTCAATCCTTACCAAAGGGTGCAGATATCCTCGCGAAAATGTCGGCAGTGCTGAGATGTGTGACAGTGCCAGAATGTAAATCCAATTACAACGGTCTAGCCGAACGCTGGGAGGCAATAACCACTGGCGGCAAGGCTAGCTTGAAACTGAAACAACCTGACATATTGTGGCCGGAAGCCTCAGCCGTTGACGCACAGTCAGGTAAAAATAAAGTCCTTATTGGTTCTAGTAAACTCATGATTTAAGAGAAAATTCTGCTTGTATTACTATTTAATATAAACGCAATTCGATAATATTTAGCACACATTGTACTTAAACTTTCTCAAGATTTTAATATTAAATTTATATAAACTAGAAACTATCCTAATATTGTTTTGATATTGTATTGTTTATACACACTTATATTTTGGGTGCGGAGCACATTTAATATTATATAAAGTTTATCTCTATAATATTATCTAATTGAGATTTAAATGTTTTATTCGCTTTTATTACAGTAGTTGATAGAATAGATGTTACCCTAAATTGAGGGTAAAACAAATATATATTGAGTAAAGGAAACAATTTTAAACAAGGTCAAATGCATCCTTAAGTCGCGAAGATTCTACGGTGACGGACTGATGGGGAAAGTTACAAATCAGACATAATCTAATTAGAGAAATTTTTACCTCACAAAATTCTGTAAATGGTTTGGTTGTGTTATCTAAAATTATGTTGACCCCAAAGAGGTAGGGGGGAAGGGGGGAGACGTGAAAGTGACAAAAGATACATACAGCTGTGCCTTTATTTTAAACAAGGGTCGGGAATTCGCACGGGGTCTTTATTATATAAATAAGTTTGTTATATAAAATTTTATCGTATGGGAGTAGCGGCGGGGGGGGGGGGGAGGGGGAGGAAGCTAGTAAGAAATAAAATATACATATAGTTATACACTTATTTTACTATAGGTCGGGAAATCTCATTTCTCTGAGCATTTTTATAGTAGGGGTTAGACGGAGAGGAGAACAACATATTATTTCAAAAAGAATTGGTTTCTCTTTCTAAAGCCATGAGTGATTTGCAGGACGCAAATACTGATTTGAAAGAGGAGATTAAGAAGCTGAATGATGATCTTGAGTCCAGGCCTAAAAAGGCAGATTTAGATGCTTTAAAAAGCGAGCTATCTGCATTTAAAGCAGAAATTAATGATAAGCATATACTTCCTTTAAAGGAAGGACTTGAGACTGTCAGAGAAGGAGTGGATGCTAGAGAGCAGGCATCAAGGAATTACTGTGTGCGTATAAATGGTCTATTTGTTCCAGAGGCGCAAGCCAAAAATATCTCTGAATATGACCATGCTAAGCTTTGTATGGCTGCTGTGCATGAAGTGCTTGAGCCTGTGTTGATCAAAAAGAAAGATTCCATTGGGTTCAGCGTTGATCAACCATCAGATTACATTGAGACAGCACATATATTGCCCATCCCAAAGAGTGGTAACTATATGTGCCCACCTATTTTTGTGCGTTTCAAAAACCGCAACCTTCGAAATCTTATTCTTGCCAACAAAAATTTTGCCAAGGTTCGGAAAAATGATAGTGAAAAAGGCACAAAGAGCTATCGTATTGCTGCGGATTTAACCAAACGCCGCTATGCTGTCATGCAAAAATTGATCCAATCTGAGAAATTTGAAAAAGTTTGGCATCTAGATGGTAAAATTGTCAAATTTATTACTAAAAAGAGTGAGAAAGTATTTAAAGTAAAAATGTTTGAAATCACACCCAATCAAATAATTGAGAAATATTGTTAAGATATAAATATATTACAAAGTGAATTTTATGTTAAATATCCTATCATATGTAATACTTTGATTTTTGACTAAGTTTTATCTTCTTACATTATATTTTATAATATTTAAATTATAGAGTAGCTACGCAACTAAAAATTGCTTCATGTAAATATAATTTTATACCCTTGTTATGAGATATGTTTATGTTAACTAATAATACCCAATTTCCGTTTGTTTCATTCATTATATATAACCTATTTTCCCCTTCATTATACCTTCTTAATATGAGTCACACACTGTGTTGTAATTTTAATTTTCGATAGAGTGGGTAGCATCTGTCAGATTTTAAATAACATTGAATATGATTTCTTATCTAGATATAAAGATTCTACATTAAATGGTAATAATTATGAAAATCCGTATTATGAAATTGATCTGTCATGTTCATATTTTAATAACAAACAATTTATTGAAAAATGTAAGCAATTTCAAACATTAAAATTTCTTTCTTGGAACATTCAGAGTCTTAATAGTAAATTTATTCAGCTTAAAGAATATATAGATCATTTAAAAGAAAATAAAGTTACAATAGATGTAATATCTTTGCAAGAAGTCTGGACTATTTATGACCAAGATATATTTAAAATAGAAGATTATATCTTTATCTATAAGTGTAGAAAGAATAAAGGGGGCGGCGGGATAGCCTATTATATTCATAAAAATCTAAAATTCAAAATATTAAATGAATTGTCAACATTTGAAGAAGGCTTATTTGAGTCACTCACAATTCAACTTGAATATAACAAAGAAAAATTTATTTTGAGTAATGTCTACCGGCCTAATACTTCTATAATGGGATTTACTGAATCTCAACAAATGGATTTTTTTATTGATAATTTTTCTAACCTACAAAGTAAATTAATGTCTTTTAAATGTGCCTCTTACATTTTCACAGATTCTAATTTTGACATTTTAAAATATCATTGTCATGAAAAAACAAATGATTTCCTTGAAAATTGCATTGCAAATGGTTTTTTATCTTTGATAACGAGACCAACAAGAATTTCTAGGACATCAGCAACATGTATTGACCAAATTTTTACTAACGCAAAAGATAATAGTTTTCATTCAGGAATTTTATTAAATGATATATCTGATCATTTCCCAATTTTCACAATAACACCTTATTCATATAAAGCAAGTAAAGAATCTTGTATTTTTACAAGAAATATTAATGAAGAAAAAATTACTGGGTTTATCAATCTATTAAGAAATGTTAATTGGGAAAATGTAACTAACAGTTTAGAACCTCAACATTGCTTTAATAAATTTTATGAGCTTTTTAATGAATTTTATGAACTTTCTTTTCCTTTACAAAAGATTAGAATTAATAAGAACATACATAAAATTGAAAAATTTATGACTGATGGTTTAATGAGATGTAGAGATAAAAAATTTGAATTGTCAACGTTAAGTATTAATGAACCAACTGCTGATAATATTAGGATGTATAATAGATATAGAAATGTCTATAATCGTGCAATAAAAACAGCTAAAAAATTGTATTATTGTAATGAGCTAAAAAAATGTAAATCTGACTTGAGGAAAACTTGGGATATTATTAGAGATGCAATCCGAAAAACAAAAGATAAAGCAACATGTATCAATGAACTGAAGTTTAATGATGCTATATATTTAGATAATGCAGAAATTTCTGAGAAATTGAATGAACACTTCACTTCTGTAGCAAGCAAGATATCATCTAAAATAAATCCTTCTAACATTGATCCGTGTAGCTATATACCTAATTATAATTCCAGTTTTAAAATGCATACAATAAACCCAAATATAGTCACAGATATTGTTAAAAAAATGGGAAATAAACAAAGCATGGACATTTTTGGCCTGTCAAATTCTTTTTTAAAGAAAATAATTTCTGTCATTGCCCTTCCTCTCTCTCATGTCATTAACCAAACTATTTTAACTGGAAAAATACCTTCTGAATTAAAAATTGCAAAAGTTATACCTATTTTTAAGTTAAAAGGGAATAATTCTAATGAAAAAGCTGATCCATCAAATTATAGGCTAATAAGTTTATTAGCTATTTTCTCAAAAGTTTTAGAAAAAGTCATTTATCAACAACTGTCGTGCTATTTGATTAGAAATAATATCATTTTTGAACATCAGTATGGATTTCAATCAAAAAAGTCTACAATACACCCTGTGATACACCTCTTAAATTATATAGCTGAAGCAAAAAACGATAATAAAACTGTAATTGGAGTCTTCTGTGATCTTGCAAAATGTTTTGATACAATTCCACACTCTATTTTAATTAAAAAGTTGTCAAAAATTGGCATTAATGGCGTTGAACTTGAATGGTTTAAAAATTATTTAAGTAATAGACAGCAATTTGTACATGTAAACAATACTGACTCAAGAAAGCTGAACATAGATAGAGGTGTCCCACAGGGCTCTATTTTAGGACCAATTCTATTTTTAATCTACATAAATGATCTTAAAAACTGTACTGATTTATTTACCCTATTATTTGCTGATGACAGTAATTTTTTAATTTCTGGTAAAAACTTTACAGAGATTAAACTGAAATTAAACAATGAACTTAAAAAGATATCCGATTGGTTTAGGAGTAATCAAATGAGCTTAAATCCTGATAAAACTAAAATCATGATATTTAATAAAAATGAAAATACTATTGATTGGAATGCTCTTAATATTAAGCTAAACTTTAACAATGAAAATGAGTTTGATCCTGAGAAAATAAAAATTTTAAATTATGTCAATTCAAGTAGCAATATTCCTGCAATTAAATTCCTAGGTGTATTTATAGATCCTTCTTTAAATTTTAAATATCATGTAGAACATTTACGTAAAAAGATTTCTAGTTCCTTATTTCTTATAAATAGAGCTAAACATATACTGAATTTAGATAGCAAAAAAATGCTTTTTCACTCACTTATAAATAGTCATTTACTTTACTGTTTACCTGCCTGGAGTTGTGGTCTTAAATCTACTATGGAACCATTAATTAAAATGCAAAAAAAGGCAATAAGAATTGTTTTTAGTAAGAAACACATCTCACACACAATGCCTTTATTTAAAAAAATGAATGTCCTTCCTTTACATGAATCAGCTAATTATTTGAAATTATTATTTATGTATGATTTTATAAACAGTAAGCTACCAAGTTCCTTTCAAGGTACATGGCTTCGCCGTAATCAATTACATATCAGAAATCTTAGAAACTCTAATATGTTT
The DNA here is from genome assembly GCF_053477335.1 of Acartia tonsa. NCBI lineage: Eukaryota > Metazoa > Arthropoda > Copepoda > Calanoida > Acartiidae > Acartia > Acartia tonsa. The sequence goes on along the minus strand of NC_137264.1, from coordinate 30,569,742 downwards.
GATGTTAAAAAACCGAAGTTTAAATCTATTGAAAGATTTCCTAAGTATCATTTTCAAGAATTATGGAATAACCATTGTAATAATGATTTATTAACCCACAATCAATCAAGAAAAAAATTTATAAAAAATCTAAAAGAATCTTTGTTATCAAGCTTAACTTTAGTGTGTAACAACCCATTATGTCAAGAATGTAGATAAAATTGTATTTCTTTTCAATATTGTTTGAAATCTGATAAATCAATCAAAATCTATTTGTTGAAATGTTTTTTTAAAATTTCTATTATTGCAATAATGGTGTGAGACTTGTATGCCCTAATCAATCCTTCCTAATATCATTCTTTCCTCTCCAATATGATTTTATTTATTGCTTATTATCTTTTTTCTATTTATTTGTCTTATCTATATGGCCTGTATGAAAACAATGTGTGAATACACATTACTGCATACTTCCTAGTTTTTAGGAAACTGCCATTTGGGAAGAAATTTTTTTTATAAATTAACCATATCAATAAAATTTGACTGTATATATAAATGTATATAATATTCATTTAATTCATTTATTATTTTGTTGTTTTTTTTTCTATGTATGTACACCCAAGAATAATAAATCTAATCTAATCTAATCTAATCTAGAGTTTCCTTTGCTGCTATGAATTGTGAGAAAACAATGAACTGATTGTTTTTCTTTTACTTGTTCTGAAACTGTAACGAAATTGGTTACATTTGTTTTAAAACTTACAGATGAATAATATAACTTTTTAAATAGTAGAGGTCTATTTTTGCTGTTATGGTTTTTTAAGGAAACAATAAACTGATTGTTCTCTTTTTATTAATTGTATAGAAACTGTAACAGAGTTGGTTACATTTATTTTAAAACTTGATTTGTTTGTTTTCATTAGTTTGTGACAAGTGTTGACTTGAACACCTTAATTATTTATTGATTAACCATGAAAATACTAAATAGTGGATTTAAAAGATTTAAAGATTAAAGGTTTTTTAAAAAAGTTGATAACTGTAATGTGCATTTATAAGAATATGCACTAACATTATTATTTGATTTATTGCTGGGTTTAAATTAAAATGTTTAATTTCACATTATAATCCAAATTTAAGAATAAATCTCATTATTTTATTACAGATAAGTTCAGCACAAAAGGGAAGAATTTACCTAAGAAATGCATCAAAGAGAAAAAATACGGACCAAAAGGATTGTACAATCTTAATTCGTTAGAGCATTTGAATATACCTGCAAAGTTAAAATGCATACTAATAGATCATGCAAACCATTCACTAGCCGTTAGAACTTGGAATACATACAAATCAAGTCTTAAAATGTTGTCAAAATGCTCAGATGAGCTAATGTTTTCTTATGATTTCCCTCTGAAAGAGGAAACAATTTTAACTTTTATTGCTTGGTGCCTAGAAAAAAGAAACACCGCTAGTACAATAAAGTCATATTTGTCAGGGCTAAGGCAAGCTCATATTGCATTATGCCTTAAGGGTCTAAACCTTAATACTGACTTAGTGCATCAAGTGCTAACTGGGAGTGCAAATATTGCTTTAAGTTCAAAGTCTAATAAAAAAAGAGTCCCATGCACGTTAAATATTCTGAAACTACTTAAAGCCGAAATCAAAGCCTCTAGTCTATCTAACAGCATGCAAATATTGGTTTGGTCAGTTTGTTGTATAGCTTTCTTTGGAGCTTTTCGCATGGCTGAACTGTTAAGCAAACGAACATCATGTTACAACCCAGATTTTACTTTGCTAAAAAAGGACGTTAAACTTTTGGACACTATTGGGTCAGATAGAAAATGTTTGCAGTTTAAAATAAAGAATTCCAAAACAAATAAAACTGGTAAACCAGAAATTGTTGATGTTTATGCAACAAATACATCAGTGTGTCCAATTAAAGCTTACATAAAACTTCAAGTCATCACTAAAAACTCCCCGCCTGATGCTCCAATGTTTTGTGGGAAAGATGGGAAGCCTTTAGTTTTAAGTCAGCTGAATAAACTTCTAAATAAACTTGTCGGAAAACAAATTCAAGGCGGAAAGTTGACAGGACACAGCTTTAGAGCTGGGTTAATCTCAATGTTTGCGAAATTAGGGCATAACTCTCAAGAGCTTAAACAGATTGGGCGTTGGTCATCCAGGGCCTATGAGTGTTATATTAAATTAGGCAGAACAAATAGACAGCAAATAGCCATAGCTTGCAGCAAAATTGATGCTAAACTGTAATTTTTATGTATTTTATATATATTTCAATTTGTCTAAATTGTTATCCTTATTTCAACAAGTTACTGTAATTGTAACATATTTATAAAAGACGCCCACCAACTATTATTGTAATTGTAACAAAATGCCTATGTGGATTGTGTGCTTTTTATTATCTTATTGAATCCTAACAATAATTTTGTACATATTGTTTTATGAATTGACAAATGAAATTTGATAAATACAATTTATTTCAGACGCTAATTCTGAATCCCACGACGATGTACAGCTGTCAGAAGATGAGAGCATCAACACTTTGAGGAGAAATGCGTGTTTAGACATGGATATTGAAGGTAAAATGCGTTAGTTGTAAAAGGGGGGGGGGGGAGCGTAAAGCAAAATGTCGTATTTTAGATTTATCTGTGCTACAGTATGGACAGCACGAATTGAATAATAGGGCACAAATGTGATTTGAAGTAATTGTAAAGTATTATTATAGATTTCTGCTCTGATAAAATATTAAATTATTGGTCAATTTTTAGAGTACTATATAATTATTCATTTGAATTTGATGATTTTAATTATGGTGGTGCTTGGTGAAGTTTGTTAAGATTTATTTCTTATGTTAAAATATGTTTATTTGTAGATAATGCGGATAGCTCTGCCAATAAAAGTGAAAATGAATGCCACAGTGCTGTTTCTTCAAATGGTAATTATTTTAATTAGCTTAAGTTCGTTTGAATTACCCTAGTAAATTTACATTTGACATAGTTTATTTTGCAAACTATTTATTTCGTTAATTCCAGAAACTAGTATGACTATTAACTAGTAATTTATTTTTGAACAAACAAATAAGTGTTTTGAATAAAAGGAATAAAATACATAAGTCTAATATTTGAGAGTATTAGTTGGCATAAAGTTAATTCTTAACTTAATTCTTAATAAATATTTACTTCATATTTAGTAATTAAAATACTTACTAAGTTGTACATATGTTTAAGTTTGGTTTTGTTGTTTTCCTAATTAATGGCTCGAACTGGTCATTGTTTATAGAATTTACGGAAGTCATAATATATTTTAATTATAAAATAATTAAAATTTATAATTTAGAGGAAGACTTCATACCGGTGAAAACTAAGAAACGTCCAAAAGCTCCGGCGATGATTCATAAGCCGACCAAGAAACAAAGGTAGGCAGATTTTGGTTTAGCTATTTTTGTTTTAGACAAAGTTGTATATTGTTAACAACTTAAAGTAGAAAGGCAATTTTTTGTTTGAAATCTTGATAATATTTGCTATTACAGGCTTGTGCAATAGTACATGCAAGAGCTAGGGAGTAAATGTACATTTATAAAATACTATACTTGCCGTATTGTGTTTAGTTCGGGTGGATAAATAATATATCTGAGTCTTTATAATAAACAATTCCTGGACCTAAATACAATTTGGCTCATAACTTGTTTACTACTTATTAAGTATGAGTGTAAAATACTATTTGTCGATATTTCTTTGTTTGGTTTGTTATTTGCATACCCTTTAAAGTTTAATTTTGAGCTACTGGTTTTGTTAAGAAATCATTATAACTGTTATTAAGGGAGTATTGTTTTGAGGCTGAATATTGGTAATTATGTAAAATGAATTACTTCTAATAATGATATTGTTTTTGTTTTAGGCTTTCTGGTCGTCCTAAACGTAATACAGTTGAAGTATCAAGTAGCTCAGATGAGTGTTCTAGTTCTGATGACCAAGACCCAGCTTCAAACTGGAACCTGCTTAAAGAAATTTGGCCAGTGGCCGACCGCCCATTAGCTTTACAAGATAAACATACCGTGAATAACAAGGATATGGACACCTTGACTGCTTTATTCAAAATGAAAGCAGAAAAAGATAAGTTAGACGGTGCTTCGGGTCTGTTCGCTAACTTAGCGAAGGATGGTGATCATCCAGTTGTATCTTTTGCTAAGAAAACGGATAATGGACGGGACAATTTACACCCAGCAAGATTTTGCCTTTATCCTATGATTGAGCCAAGTAAATGGTATGATAAAGTTCCGATTAAGAGTAAACCTATAATTAGACAGTTGAATCTTGAATTTTCTGGTTCACAGAACTCTGTAAGTGAGAAGACTATTGAATATTTACATGATAGAACAAAGAGTTTAAGTCTAAAACACTTTTATAGTGGGAATTTTAGTGTCAGTGGCAAAGTACAGAAAGAAATAACTGTGGTAGAAGAAGGTGGTTATGCTAAAAAACTTGATTATGATTGGGAAACGCCGTTCAGCCTCCAGAGCTTGCAAGAAGCTTTGTTGAATTATGTGGTTGTTAACCACCAGTTGTATCCGTATGATACCACGGGATTCAGCATGATGAGGATTCTGATAAAATATAGGTGGATGGCTCATGCTGAAAATGCCACAGTTAAGAGAAATATAATACAAACATTTTTTGAAACTGTATCGAGACAAAATGCGTCAAGAGCTAACAACAGCAAAGCACCCTTAAGTTACCAACAACAGTTAGAACTTTTTAGGGAAGTTCTTTTGAAGAATGGAATAAGCCCAGAGGTACCTCTTCCAGTAATACCTAAAAATGTGAATGCGGGTGGATCTAATACTTACTCAGCACCCTCTAGTGGCTCAAGTGCAAGGGGTAGTAAGAGTACTGGCAAATCAACTAAGAAAGTTGCATTGTACAACAACTATTTTGTGTGTTATTCTTATAACAATACAGAAGGAAGGATTTGTCAGAACACGATGACTGGTGTAGGTTGTACCGATGGCAAGAAAACTTTTGCTCATGTCTGTAACGTGTGGTTATCTGATAAAAAAGATTATTGCTTCAAAAAGCACCCAAGGAAAGATCATGTCTGAAATAGTCTTTGGGACTTATAAAATTTGATGAGTGCCTGAAACTCTCATTTAATTATCTAGTTCATGGAGAACATATTTGTTATAATATTAAATGTGTTTAATTTGTTCTGTTTTTTTTCTTAAATAAACGGTTTTATTATAGTTTATGGTAAATTTTTTTAGTTAGGGCGGAGCTACTCTATAAATCGTTAAAGTCTAGTTAGCTTAAATATTTTGGAATATCTAAATTTAATATTAAATAAATTTTTTTATTGTAGTTTGTTGTACATCTTTTGGACAAAGCTGCTCTATAAACCATTAAAATTTAGTTAGTCGAAATATATTTGGAATTCTTAAATGTAATTGCTATTACTGGCTAGCTTATATTTTACTTAAGTTTGGCGAATTTCTGATTTATTTAGCATATCTAGCTTAATTAGGATAATTAGAATGTTAGTGTTAGTGGGTTTCAGCTGTTGTTGGGGTTGTATCAAATTGTATAATAGACAACCTTGTTTTGTCCTCCAAATATTATTTTGGATTTATTTAACTTGATGGTTATACTTCATTCCTTAAACTTAGTTTTTAGTATAGTTTTCACAATTTTAAGTTATCCTTTTTCAAATCCGGAACCGCTTGATTGTAGAGGCGCAGACCATGAAGTGAGAAACATTCGACTATTTATTAAACTAGTCAATAAAGTTATGAAAAAGGTTTCTTATTTGTTGACAACTGTGTGAACTTTCGGTGAATTTAGTTTGGTTGGTTCATTAAGTTAAGTGTACAATTAATTTTATTCTACAGATTTTTATGTGTGATATGGTGTAAAATCATAGGGCATATATATCAATTTATTCGCCATTGTCTTATCCCTATAGGTCTCACTAATTTTAATACAAATATATTCAGAATGTTAGGTTGCTAGGGTAGCAAAGCTTTGCTGGTCTACTAAATCTTAACTAATATTAATAGTTAATGATAAATATTTAAGGCTTAGTTTATGTCTTGGCTTATTAATGCGGATTTTACTTTTCAATATGCATGTTATTGGTAAAGGCTATTTATAATAATTATAAATTTAGAGCTAGGTCAACATTGTTTATATTCGTATGTACGTTGAAAATATTTGACACGAATGTGAATTTCCAATTGTGTTCGCGGCTAAATTTTCGGAATGATTGGGTTTTTTTTACTATATATTTTCTTTGATATTGAGTGGTAGATTAGAAATTATGAAAATGTCTTTTGTTTCAGGGTTTTCTGCTTACACTTTGCTAGTAAGAGATTCATGGGAAGCTTTATTTTTGGAACAATTATCTAAAGATACACCAGAACTCCCTGAAGCAAAGAAGTTTAAGGCTAAACATGATTTGCCATTATTGCAAGATTATTCTAAGCCAGCACCCGATTGGTTCTGGGAGAAGTTTCCAAGCAATTTGAAAGATGGGAAAAGTTCATTAATTAATGCTGATGTCCTTTATGATTTAGCTATAGAGTGTGGTTATAAAGACCATGAAAATTTGGAGAAGATTTGCGGTTGGTTGAAGAATGGTGCTGTTATTGGTTGTAAAAGTCCTTTTAGGGACCCGGTGTTGGCCAGTAATGCTAAAAGTGCTATTACAGAAGGACAAAAAGTTACTGACAGTATTTGTGATTGGATTAAAAAAGGATTTGTGTATGGTCCAGTAGATCAACAACTTGTTCCAAATAATGCTAAGTTTTCTGGTCTCATGACTAGACCTAAGCCTAATGGTGCTGTCAGGATTATTCTAAACTTTAGTGCTCCATCTGGTAGCTCTGTTAATGATGGCATTGATAATGATGAATATCCAGCGTTTATGTCTTCTACTACAGATTGGCTGAGAGTTTTAAATAAAGTCGGCTTAAGATGTTATATCAGCAAAACAGATTTTTCTGATGCTTATAAGCATATTTCTGTAGCTAAGGATGATACAGATCTACAGTGGTTTCGATGGTTAGGGAAAGCATTCAAAGAACTATGTCTAATTTTTGGAGCTGTTAGCAGTGCTGGTATATTTGATGCTGTAGCCAAGATCATCCTTTTTATTGTCATTAAAAAGGCTAACTTCTTTCCTGACCAATGTATTCAGCATCTAGATGACATTTGTGCTGCTGCTTCTGAAAATTCAAATCTGCTTCATAAGTTTGATGACAAATTTTTTGAGATTGCTGCCTTGCTTGGTGTGAAGTTAGCTCCCAGAGATGATCCAACTAAGTCTTTTGGACCATGTACCAAGGGAGTTGTACTTGGAGTAGAATATGATACAGTGGCCTGGACATGGGGTCTTCCAGCTGAGAAATTGGTCAGGTTGCAGAAATGTCTTTTAGATGCTTTTGATTCTGAGTTTGTATTGCAGAGAGACATGTGGTCAATAGCAGGTAAAATAATTAATGTGAAGCCCTTGATACCTGGTGGAAAGTTTCATGTAGACCATATCATTAGAGCAATGGGACACTCAACAGTTGGCACTGACAAAGTTTACATAACACCATGCTTGAGGAAACAGTTATGTTTTTGGTATCATATTTTGCCAGTCTGCTCTGGTAGAGTAGCAATTCCAGATCCTGATAGATGTCTTCCTCCTTGGACATTTAATGTTTATACTGATGCGGCTGGTGGTTCATCTCAAAACAACTGGCATGGGGTTGGTGCTGTAACTAGTTTTTGGTGGTCTTATATTCCTTGGTCTAAAGCTATAAACCTGGGAAGAGATGCTGGCAATGGCAGACGTCTGAATAGGGTAATGTCAGCTTTGGAACTTGTAGGACCATTGTAGGTTGTGGCAGCTGGCTATAGATGGTGCAGAAACAGTTGTGTTAGAGTGTGGGTTGACAACAGTGCTTCTGTGTGTATCTTTAATAAAGGATATAGTTCATCATGTAGGTTGTCTTCTACCATTGTCAAAGCAATATCTACAGTGGCTGCTGGTATAAATTGTAGAATAGAGATTCAGAAGATAACTAGATGTTCAAATGAGTATGCAGTGATGGCAGATTTCTTATCCAAGGGCCAATTTCTTAAATTTTATCAATTGGCTAAAGCTCAAAAGGCAAATATTCCAGTAGACATGGCTATAGTTCCTAAAGCTGTTAAAGTTTGGCTGTCTAACCCATGCGAGGATGACTTACTTGGTCACAAGATATTGCTGGAGTTGGCTGACCACACTGATGTTCTCAGCTACAACTGCTAGGAAAGTAGGGATAATTTGGACTCGGCTTCGCCATTTTGGGGTTGTTTTCATGTTTCAATCATTTTAAACCTATGAATTTTAATGTCTTAAAAAATAAATTAAAGTTTATAAGACAATTCATTATTCTGAAATTAAAGATTTCAGGTCTGGTTTGTCAGAATTTTAAATCTGTTAAAATTTTGCCAAATATTTATTTTTAAATTTATTTTTGCAACCCTTGTTCTATAGTCTTTATTCTATGTTGGGTAGAGACATAGACTTCCTTTTATCCTACTAGATTATTTAGGTTGGAGACCTGAGAAGTTTTATGATAAAGTTTTTATATTTGTCATTGATTGTAAAAAAATATAATTTTAAAAAAAAATATTTTGTTTCTTTCTTTTAGTTTTAGTAGGTAGGTAATTAATTTTGATTCATTGAAATTTAGGCTTTTTAAAGCTTGCCTTTTTAAAATGATTAAATTAAGTGAGTCAAAAAAATTACTCCTATAACTAAGCTAAAAGTACCCATTTAGTTTCTAGATTCTGATTCTATGTTTCATAGATAAATTTTTGTATTAAATAATTTGATTTTTTATTTTGTTACATAATATTAATTTTCAATAAATTAAATATGCTATTTAAGGAAAAAAAATATACTACTGATTTTATTTTCAAGAAGCAATTACATGATCTAATTTGTCTATGATGCATATCGGGTTTGCTGTACACTTACACTACGTTAGTTTTAATTTTACCACGAACGTATAAGGTTCTATAGATTTTGCTTTCCCAGCCCACCCATCCCTTTCTTTTAGGAATAATTGCAAGAATTTATGAAATGGAGGGGTTGTTTTCATGTTTCAATCATTTTAAACCTATGAATTTTAATGTCTTAAAAAATAAATTAAAGTTTATAAGACAATTCATTATTCTGAAATTAAAGATTTCAGGTCTGGTTTGGCAGAATTTTAAATCTGTTAAAATTTTGCCAAATATTTATTTTTAAATTTATTTTTGCAACCCTTGTTCTATAGTCTTTATTCTATGTTGGGTAGAGACATAGACTTCCTTTTATCCTACTAGATTATTTAGGTTGGAGACCTGAGAAGTTTTATGATAAAGTTTTTATATTTGTCATTGATTGTAAAAAAATATAATTTTAAAAAAAAATATTTTGTTTCTTTCTTTTAGTTTTAGTAGGTAGGTAATTAATTTTGATTCACCCTACTAGCCACACTACAACGTTAACACAGGGAAGAAGGGGACAATGGCCTATGAATTAAAAGTTTCATAAACAAGTTTGTTAGCGTGAAACTTTAAGTACTTAATTAATTTTGATTGGTTGGTACAAACTAATAGTTTTTAAACTAGTCCACAAATATTTTAATTTACAAAGTAGTAATTTTGTTTATCATAATTTGTAGTTTACATTAATTTATCATTCAGTGCCTTATCCCTAAAGATCCATATTTGTAAAACGCTTAAATCTAATTTTAAAAGGTAAACAAAAAGATATGAAAATTTGGCAAGTTGTTATTTAACCTCATCTAAATTTTATTTTCTGTAAGACTACCAAAAAGTAATTGTCATTTATATAAAAAGTAATCTTTTTTTGTTATAAATATACGAGATATCAGCAACTAAATTTCGACAAAATAACAAAATCTGTAAAATGTATCTTAATTGCTACTTATTAAAAGCGAAGCTTTTCTACAATCGGATAGCTTTTTCGTTCATTTAGGCACGTTAGAATTGTCCTATCGATTACACACTTTGCATGATGATTCCTGTAATAGTTAGGTACGATTTAGAAAGCGTAGCAACACTTTAATCGTTACCATTTTAAATATGTTGATTTTTAACTTTTTTAATAAAAAAAATTTATGTGATATAATCATCCGATTGAACTGATTTTTGAAGTACTTATTTATTCCTATTACATTGAGGTACAATATGATAAGTGAAGCATCTCTATAATCAAGTCCTAAAAATGTCGGTATGTCCTTAAACAGAGGTGAATTCTTTTTTTTAAAATTAGGCTCGCTACTCTCTGCATAGTGAGGCAAAATTATTTTTGTGAAAAATCCTCCAAAATCACATTAAAAATCTACAAAAAATTAACAAAGTCTTATGTAATAACCCTTTATGATTTTTGAAATTTTGTAGATTTTAATGCGATTTTGGAGGATTTTTCACGCTAAAATAATTTTGCCTTACAAGCGATTAACGAGCCTAATTCTTTTTTGAGAATCCATCCACCTCAGTATTCTGTATTTAAGAAGTTTTGCAACAAATTTACGTATAATTTTGTCAAAACTTATATTTAGTTCTGACACTTTACAAGAGTTAATATTAGTCTGTCATACTGTTTCAGAGCTTCGCTTTTTTGGATGTTATCATTCTTAGCTGGATCTTTAAATCATTTAATGGTGCGCCAGATCAAGCGCGCCAGAGGTGGTCCAGATCGGCGCACCTTATATCAATCTTTAAATCAAAATGGCATAGGCGATCCAGCGCACCCAGCGGTTCACCTCTGGTGCTCCAGTTACACTCGTTTGGTGTAACCAACGCGCCAGATCGGGGTGAACCGTATTTAATAAATAAATATTTTTTTCAATTAGTTTTAAAATTTCATTGCAAAATTATCATGAAAACATTTTTATAACTATTATTAAAATAAATTATATATTGTTTTATTATAACACAATATATAAATTTATTACTTTAGCCGGTCAGTACGATATTTAATATATAACTTTTATTTAAAATATCGTACTGACACGGCTAAAGTTATAAAGTTGTAACTCTTTTAAAGATCATTGTTTTTTAGCAGTGGCTGTGGCTCACCTTCGGCCCACCTCCGGACCACCCCTGGCACGCCCCAATCTGGCACACTACTAAAAAGATTTAAAGATCCAGCTCTTGTTAGATAAAGTTTTACTGGTTAATTCTAGTTGCTTTGTTGAAACACTAAAATTGAAACATAAGAGCAAATAATATATGTGGGAGGAGGTGAGAATGAGATTTAGCGGAGGATATGTTCCTGGGATTGAACAAACAAAAAAATCTATAATATATCCGTACATGATAAAGTTATGAATTTGATATCATTCAAAAGCAAAGCTTATCTATAATTAGGGTCTGTACGTCCATCCGTAAAGGTTAGCTCTTTAAACAGAGCTGGATCTTTTAATCATTTTAGTGGTGAGCCAGATTGGGGTGAGCCAAATTTCAGCCAATCACAGCGCGGCATTTCATAAAATGCTGTGCTCTCATTAATGGAAAGTTGGCTTACCCCGATCTGGCTCACCACTAAAATGATTTAAAGATCCAGCCCTGGTTAGTATTGTCCTATCGATTTAAAACTTTACATGGAGATTCCTGTAGTAGTTAGGTACGATTTTGAAAGGGTAGTAACTCTATAATCGTTTTCACTTTTTTAACAAAAATTGTTGTGTGACATAATAATCCCATTTATCTGATTTTTCGAATACTGATTCTTAGGACAACAAAGTATAATGTTAAAAGCGAAGTATCTCTATAATCAAGTCCTAAAATTTAGGTATGGCCCTAAACATTATCCTGTATTTTAGCAGGTTTTCAACAAATTTACTTACAATTAAGTTTGAACTTTATAATCTGATTATTTAGTTCTGACACTCTACTAGAGATAATGTCCGTTTGTCCTACAGTTTCAGTTGGATAAATTTTTCTGTCTCTTTGGCAAGGGTAATAAAACCAATGTTTTGACTATTTATAAGATTGGCTAAAACACAAAAGCACCAACTATGAAAGTACTTTCTCTTAGTAAGTATGAAGGGATTAATCAGCTTATATCAACAACGAAATTAGTCCGGGAAAAAAATCACGAAACGTCGTTGAGGGGATACACATAGTAAAATTGACGACCTTTTTATCTGCCCCCCAAATATTATTTTAGATTTATTATGCTTGTTGGCTATATCTTTTTCCTGGGAATTAACACAGAAAAGTTCTTAGAAAGATACACATAATTTTTTATTATTCGTGTTTTTGTCTTTTTGATAGTTAATTTAGTTGGTTTCCTTATAATTTGTAAACTCAGGGACCTTAAGGGATAAGACATTGGAATATTAATTGATAATGATAATAAACAAAATTACCCCTTCATTACATTAAATTGATTGGTTGAAAACTACTAGTTTCGAACCAATCAGTCAAAATTAAATAAAACTACCCAAAGTTTTTGAGCTGACGAATGCGATAATTGGGTTATAAAACTTTGGATACCAGTGTATGTTACAGTTAAGTGTCCCATTCCTCCCTGTTTTTAATTCTATACTGCAGAGGCTAGCTTTTTATATTCATAATAAAATTTACATCAACAACTACAAAATTAAAGCTTAAGAAACTGACGGGCATCAAGTAAACACAGAAAAAGTGTAGAATAGACTGGATGAAATTCAAAGAATTATAAATCATAATGATTTTTTGAATGATCATTCGTTTTGTGTTGTCATTCATGTAATAAAAATTTTATTGGCAGAATTAAAAACATATGTAATACCTTATTTTCAAAACAATTATTTCAAGTTTAACCCTTTACAGTCGGGCCCCTGGAGACCTGGAGGATCTGGACCTGCAGGATCATACCTGGAACCTGAAAGTGACTTGAACACCTGTATTTCATATAAGGATGTACTACTAGAGGATTTTTTAGTATTTTGGTATGATAAAATGCTTTGTTTTAGTCCAAAAAATATTTTTGCTCTTTACCTGGATGACCCTGCCAGGTTTGCTGGCATCCTGTGCCCGCCAGGATGAAGATATTCAAAAAATTCCAACTCTCAGTTATGTGTCATACCCATACTTAAAAAGTCACGCAGTTTGGGCTCTTTATCTTACACACACAGAAAATGAGATAGAAAAAACCGGATGGGGGGGCGTTCAACGCCCCCCCCCCCCCCGACCGTTAAGGGTTAAGGAACCTTATACAACGTTCCAAAAACCGAAGCTCAAAAAACTGTAAAAAAAGAAGATTTAATGATAAAAAAAATCTGTGAAGATTTTCTAAAAGTGATAACTTTAGTGGCTCTGTCACCTGTGATTAGTGAGATCTTAAGGAACATACAATTAAACTTATAGAATTATAAGTATTTCATCCCAAAATATATCAGAGAGACAAACAGATGGATTTCTTGAATAATAGAGTAGCTTCAATACCAAAACCCGAGAGCTAAGGGTTAAACTAGAGAAGTTATTGCAATTATGAAATACATTATTAACGATCAAACTGCCTCAAGTTTAAAACATATAAATGTGAAAAAGCTTTGCTTTTACAAACAGTTGTTAATATCAGGGAGGGAGGAAGGATATAGGGCTGTTTATTACTCTAGTCCCCAAAGTTTTATTCTAACGCTTTCTTATTCGTTGACTTAACAACTTTGGGGACTTTAGTGAATTTTTATTAGTTGATTCAATAACTTGAGTGTCCAAACCAGTAATTGTAATCTATAGAAGGGATAATTTTGTGTTTTATCATTGGGGATGTATATTAATTTTTGTCTTATCCCTTTAGATCCCTGTGTTAATATCATTCATATAAAATATTCTTTAATAAATGTAAAGGAAAATATTGAAGAGAAGGAGAGGGTTATGTAGATGAAGGATTCACACATTCCAACTAATTGTAAATAGCGAAGTTATCCAATAAATCTTTAAATATAGCAAAATTATCTCTGTTTGAACCGATAAGGTTCTCCTTTACAGTTCAGCTTCTCACAGGTTCTTGGGTGGGTACCACGCTTTCCATACGAGAAATCGCCCCTAGAAAAAAATAACTCTTCCACAAAAAATATGTATACTTTTTTTTAAAACTAAATTTAAATATGGGTTGTCAAATTCAAACCCACCTCCCTCAAGTGCCCCAAAAAAGTTCTATGGGCGATATTTGTTGGATACTGTGAAAAAGTGGAAAGATATTTGATAAAACTTACAGAATTTTCTTCAATTAACTAGCAATAAAGAATTTTTTTAAAAATTTCATTTAGATCCTGTGACTGTCAGGTTAAATAGCCCTTGTGACTGTCAAGTTGGATAGCTTCTGTGACTGTTAGGATGGATAGCTTCTGTGATGTCAGGTTGGATAGCTTCTGTGACTGTCAGGTTAAATAGCTTCTGTAACTGTCAGGTTGAATAGCTTAATTCTGTGACTGTCAGGTTGGATAGGGTCTGTGACTGTCAGGTTGGATAGCATCTGTGACTGTCAGGTTGGATAGCGTCTGTGACTGTCAGATTGGATAGCATCTGTGACTTACAGGTTGTGACTTCATATTTTAATTAAAGAGTACCAGCGCTTCTATCAATTAATGGATAAAATTTTCTTGTTCAGCATATAATTGTAAATTTTGCTTAATTGATAAAACATAAAAATAGAAAAGGTTAATAGTGGGAGAGGTTATTGGGGGTGTTGCTATTATCAAGCCTCGGGGAGAAGGTAAAGGGGAAGGTTTGAAAAAAGGTGTAAATGACTCCCTCCTCCGGGAGTCAAAATGGAGAGGGGGGAGGGTTTAAACGGAGTGTTCGTGTGTGTGTGTGTCCATAGCTACACATATTCTTTTTCTAGTATAGTATAAACTCACACTACCATGTGTTAGCTGTAACCCTTGAAAAAAATCGTCGGACACTGTTTTAAAAATAGAAGCCTATCAATGCTTTAAAAAGTGATTATAATTTTGTATTAAAAGAATTTTTAGTTTTAGTATCTATATACATTGACATATGTTACTGGTAAAATTGAATCAAGAACAATTTTGACAGCAAGCGTAACAAGATTAAGCTAAAAGTAATTTTTATCTAAATATAAAAGTAAACTCTTTAGTTATATTCTACAAATGTTGGTTTCTTGTAAGTAAAAATACTCCAAACAGTCAAGTTATGCTAAGGTTGGATTTGGACAGTCAATCGAACGGTCGGACAAACCAAGATATAAAGTAGCTACACTACTAAAACAATTGTATAAGTAAAACAGAAAGGAAAATTAATATATTAGAATAAATATACGTATCATATAATTAATCATTATACTGTGGTCGATTTTTCCGTCTAAAACAATATACATTAAAAAAAACTATAAAGAAAATAATGAAATAATTATTTGATATAATTAAAAGGTTTTGATGAGCAAAGCTACTCATTTCTGTATAGAAATATAACATCTCACTTTAACTATTCAAACAAGATTGACATCATCCATGAGTAAAGCTTAACAATAGGGAAAAACAAAAATTTACAGAAAGAAAAAATGATCAATCTTAAAAAAAGTTGTTATTTTGTTAATTCGAAAAAATGTATTAAAGCAAGATTCATAATATAAAAGAACGGTTCCAGGACAAACGCAGGAGTCCCAAATGTCAGAGTGGACAAACGCAGGAGTGTTAAAATATTAATTTTATTAAGTATTTCTATACAGATTAGGTTAGGTTAGGATATGAATGAACAAATAAGCTTCCCGCAGGCAGTGGCGTGCGAAGCACTTTGTCTAGGGGGGGGGGGCATTTTTAAGATTTTGTAAAATTTTGCCCCCCCCCCCTAAAACAAAGTGCCCCAGGGGGGCATTTTGATTATATATACTAATTTTAAATATGGGCGTTTTAAGGGGTGGGATTATTTGATTATGGGCCTTCTAGTTCTTATCCCTTCTTCCCCATCCCTATTTCCCATTTACATCCCACATCTCTTCCTCCCCCCCCCCATCTCTTCTCCCCCATCCCTTCTCCCGACCCTGCAATGGCCGAAAGGAAGGGAGCTAGAAAGCATCTTCAAAAAAATGTACAGAAGATAATTTAACCTCCAACCCCCCCCCAACACAAAACATTTTTTATGGGTGGAAGGGGATGTTATAAAATCTCAGCAGGAAGGATGAATGACCCCATTAAAAAAATTTGGGGGGGGGGGGGAGAAAAACACTCATTTTGGAAATAATTTACCAAAAATTAACCTAATATGTAAAACTGATTTTAAATATTTTTTTATTGTATGACAACAAGGATGACAACATCTTTAAGTATATAGCAAAGCACAAAAAATCATTAATAAATCTGTTGAAATAAATATATATTTTAGGTAGAAAAAGTCACAAATCCTTTTTCATGTATGTTGTGTGATGACAGTCAAAGTAAATTACATACTGGATGCTCGAAACAGCGAGAAATTTTATTTTTTTTAATAATATAATCCACAATAAAATTTATCGTACCATAAAAACCAAAGATATAAAGAAATATGTAAAAAATAAAAAAAATTACTTGTTCTTTCATCTACAGATATAAAAATCTCTTAGAAATATGGAAAACTTTGGGGTATAGTCTCTTTTGTGGCAACGCCTCTTAAGGGGCATTTCATCGTAATTTCATAGTAGCTTTTAATAGGTTATTCTTGGTTAAGTTAGGTCAGGTAATTTCCCCGCAGGGTTAGGCAATTGACCCGCAGGAGCTATAAATAGGTGAAAAGCTACTGTGAAAATACGACGAAATGCACCTTAAAAGGCAATGTCACAAAAGGGACTATACCTGAAATTTAAAAGATACAAAAATAGCCAAAAACGTCCTGAAAAGCAGTCCGACCTCCATGAATTTTTAATAGTTAATTATACTCCATAATGATGGGAATGTTAACATTAAGTTTAAGCCTTCTATCTTTAATTGCAGTTGAAAAAATACCATTTCCCCCTTAGCATTACGTACTGACAGCCATATTGAATTATAGAGAAGCTAAAAAGTTATATCAACATATCCTACCCTCTTTAAATGGCACTTTAAAACTCTGTTAATTTTTGATTAAGTGGTGTTTAAAAGGATTTAAAAGGTCAGTGAGTGAAGCGCACCTAAAAATATTTACTCCTTTCCTTTTAACTAAAATCAATTAAAGACAACAAGAGTGGCGTATTTTATCAAGTTAGGAATATAGAGTGTAGTTAGTTTTAAGGGTTTTTAATGAAAATTGCCAAAAAAACATGTCTTTTTGTAAAGGTATGTACACAAAAAAAATGATAAACTTATCCTGAAAATAAAATGACATCATATATAGTTATTCATTTAGACAGACATACAGTGTTGAGAAAAAGGCTTAGATAAATATCAACTCTGTTTCTTTTTTATATAAAATAACTTTTTGATTAAATATTTTTGTTTACACATGTTTTTATAGAAATAAAAACAAAATATACAATGTGATAAAAAGCAGAAACTATTTGGAAGGGCGCGAAGCGCAAATTTTTTTCTTCAAATATGCAGGGAGTTAGGGGTTTTTGGGCTATTTATTACACTAGTCCCCAATATTTCATATAAAATTTTCTTATTCATTGGCTCAACAACTTTGGGGACTTTAATGAAATTTTGATTGGTTGGTTAATTAAGTCCAGTTTCCATACATTTCATCCACTAATTGTAATCTATATAAGGGGTAATTTTGTGTATCATCATTGGGGATGTACAAAATTTCTTTGGTAAAAAGTTTTTATTATACAAAATAAAATACTTCCTATTACCTGGTTTGTTATGTTCAGTGAAAAAAGATTATAACCTAATTTCTAAACTAATTAAAAAATTTGGTAAGGTTAAATGAATAGTAACTGTCAGTTTGACGCGAAGCGCCAAAATTTTTTTTTGGAGTATTTCTTGATCTTTTTTTTTGGAAACTGGGATAATTTTTGCTTTTTGTAGGGTAGGGGGCAAAAAGGGGCATTTTTGTTGACCAGGGGGGGGGGGCAAAATGGGGCATTTTTCAACATTTAGGGGGGGGGCGGTGGCTAGGGGGGGGCGTTTTGGTCGCTAGGGGGGGGGATTGCCCCAAATGCCCCCTTCGGTTCGCACGCCACTGCCCGCAGGGGTTAGGCATTTATAAAACCTATAATATGGTCTAAAATAGGTTAGGTTAGGTTAAGTGTCCACTTCAACGTTTGTCCACTCCGACGTTTGGGACTCCTGCGTTTGTCGTAGGACCTAAAAATTGGTTTCATGATGTGTCTTGTCATTATAGGAATCGCCATAGTAAACATCAAGGGTAGAACAGTTATATTGTAACAAAATTCATAGTTAAAGGTACAAATAGAAATTGAGCATAATAAAATTTAAGATTGCAATCTTAAATCAATTTTTATTAATAATTACACTCTATTTTACAGTAAGTAATGGAAACATTATGACAACATCCAAAAAGCGAAGCTCTGAAACGGATGGACAAAAGGGCATTAACACTTGTATAGAGTGTCAGAACTGAATAATCAGAATATAAATGTATAAGAGTCGAAGCAAAATTGTAAGTAAATTTGTTGAAAAATTGCTTGATGCAGGATAATGTTTAAGGACATACTTACATTTTTAGGACTTGATTACAGAGTTGCTTCGCATATAATATTGTACTTTGTCGTCCCAGGAATCAGTATACCAAAAGTCAAATCAATCGGATAATTAGATCATATAGAAATTTGTTGTTAAAAAAGTGAAAAATCAACTTGTTGAAAATGGAAATTGAAGTTAAGGTATACATAGAATATTGATGTAAGTTTACCCCACTGTGCAGAGTCGTGGTGTATGTATTGAAGTTAAGGTAGACATAGAATATTGATGTAAGTTTACCCCACTGTGCAGAAGGGTAGTGTATGTATTGAAGTAAAGGTAGACATAGAATATTGATGTAAGTTGACACCTTACAATTTTATCAAGAATAAACAGAAAAATAATCAAGAGAAAATAATTCAATTGTGTCCATAAGCAACGCAGCAATAACAAGCATAAGAATTCTAAATTGACTGTGATACAATGCAATAAATAACTTTACAGTATGACTCAGAACAGGTTCTGATCCAGCTGATATTATTCGGTTTCGAAGCCATTCTAGAAAATATCATGTATGCCTTTTCTTCTGTCTTTATACCTTTTATACTAGAATATTTTTTTAGTTTTGAATAACATAACGTGTGAGTACTGTGTACTTTGCATTTCAAACGTGATTTATATTCAAATTAAAACAAGTAATAAAGAACTCAAGATTAGTGCAGCTAATTTTGGTACACCTACCTAACATAGTGATTTAATTTATAGCATAAAAGGTTGAGAATATCTGTCAGCTCTTTTGAGATTTGACCGTTTATCTATCCATCTGTCTGAAGAATTTTTCATCCTCAAAAGTCTAAATATCCACACAAAAAAAGTTGAAGGCAGAGGATAATATGCTAATTAAGGGTCTAGTTAATTCATATTATTTGAAATTAGGTCTACTTCGAATTTTTCAATTATAAATATTGATGGCATACTTATTAAGCCGACAGGCACAGATGTAAAAAGTAAATATTATATCACATTAGCCTCGCTGTTGAAAACAGATGGTTAATTAGTATTTATTTAAAATATAAATGTTTTTAAGGAGCAAAAATAAAATTTTACGAAACAAAAATCCTTTATTTTCATTCGGTCAAAAAGCAAAAAGGACACCTCAAGCATAAATTACACAAACAGCACAAAGATAATTTTTAAAACTTAGATGTCAATATATTTTACAGTAAATTCCTAAAATGAATTATTGCTATTTTGTAAGAATACCATACATACAACTTCATATCATCACCTGTTTGCCTTCATGCTGCTTATCAAAAACATAACAAATTAACTTAGAATTAAATGGAATTTTCCACTGGTTCCTAATCGGTTCGAAACCGTGAAGAAAAAACATGTCTAAGTTTGCTGAAAGATTACAAGGTGCAATTTCATCCATACTGCACATAGACAACAAAGACATAGACATAGGTTAGGTTAACTAAGGATTAAGAGAGACCTACAGGGAAAATACAATATGGATGGATAGGCCTCATAATTTGCTCAGCTACATATTTCTATTCTTTGTCTTTTTATGCATTAGCTTTCAATGCTATAATTTTAACTTAAGTAAACTGCAACACTCTCCCCCCTTAGGAAATAAAAGCTTCTTAAATGGCCCTGTGTCACCCTTTTAGCCTCCATCCTTAGTTAAGATTAAGGGCGAACACCCTTTTTAGTAGCGAAGCTACTCTATAATTCACTTTGTCCGTCCGTCAGTCAGTCCGTCAGTCAGTCCGTCAGTCCGTAACGCTATGGGGGAAATGGGATTTACTCAGGTCCTATAAAAGATAGAATGCTGAAATTTTTTGACAACATTCCCATCATTAAGGAGCACAATTGACTATAAAACATCATTGGCGTTCGGACCGATTTTTAGCAGGTTTTAGGCTATTTTTATATTTTTCACATTTTTCTCCATATCTTCAGTGTTTATGGTCCGATTTTCAAATTTTTTTCAGTTACAGATATTAAAATTAAATTTCCCGTCGTTTAAAGGAACAGCCATGAAGGCCAGACTGCCTTTTTAGCAGGTTTTAGGCTGTTTTTTTATATATTTAACATTTTTCTCCATATCTTCAGTGTTTATGGTCCGATTTTCAAAATTTTTTCAGTTATAGATATCAAAATTAAATAACCCGTCTTTTAAACAAAATAACCATGACGGCCAGACTGCCTTTTTAGCAGGTTTTAGGCTATTTTTATATATTTAACACTTTTTTCCATATCTTCAGTGTATATGGTCCGATTTTCCAATTTTTTTAAGTTAAGGATTTAAAAATAAATTTTTTTGTGGTTTTAATAAAACAACCATGACGGCCAGACTGCCTTTTATCAGGTTTTTGGCTATTTTTTTATGTTTTACATATTTCCCCATATCTTTGTATATTTTGATGCAATTTTCAAACTTTTATGGGATATCTGTATCAAAATAATTTTTCTCATTGTTATGAGCATCTTTAATATAATTTACTTTGACCATCGTCATCATGCAAAATAAAACAAGGTTTCATGTTTATTTTATCCAATAAATCTATTCTTGATTTTAGTAAAAATCTTCAAAATCTACGTATTCCAATTGACGATTTTTTGTGCTTCGCTACTTATGGATGTTGTCATCCTTGTTCTTGCTTATTATTCTTTATTTTTTTCTATATTGTAAAATTAATTTAGAATATTTATTTTCTAAAGTAAAATTGTGTGATTGATTATTTTGGAAATGTAGGTTTTAGTGTGTAAATTGCAGATATATGGCTTCTTTACGACATCCATTCTAATCAAAACATCTTCACAGGAAAAATACATTTGATAACAAGTTACTATTTTCTTCAACTTCAAATGCCAACATCCATAACAGCGAAGCTCAACAAATAAAACGATTGGACTAACGAACATAAACAACTGATTTAAAAAAGAGTTAATGGCCTTTTCGGTCCAAGAATCGCCATTTTAAAGGATATTTTGATATTGTTAAAAGAATTAAAGTTGACAAAAAAAACACATTTATTAAACAGGTGTTTGACTGACTGACTGAAACATTTGACTTTTAGAGCAGCTGCGCTACTTACAAATTTACTTTTTAATCGATTGAAATAGTAATTAAAATAATAATAAAACATGTATTAAGATGCAAGTCAGAACTTACTTCAAAATTTAGGTTACACTTGTTCTAAAAGAATTAATCGGTGTAATCCCAAGAATTTATAAGTGGGTAACCAAACCTCCCCACTCAATTTATCTTTTGAACTTTCGGGATGATATAACCTTGCGAGCCTTATACCTGCCTAATACTTATGCTGTTGACCTTACATAACCTTACCTGATTTAAGAAAAGCATTAATATTCAAAATTATTAGGAGAGGGTCAAGGTGCTGACTTTGGAAATTACCAATAATTCTTTAACCACATTTTTGGACTAAAAGTCTAGTAGGAATGTAAGAATATGTATTTTTCTATGCTGGTACAACTTAAACAGATCGATAAACTTTTGGATTTAAAGATAGATGAACAGATTTACAAGTATAAAATCCATATAGATAAACGATAAATGGAAGACAGTCGGAAAACTAAATGGATGGATAGATAGATAGACATGAAGACAGACAGAAAATTAAATGGATGGATGGTTAGAATGTTTTTGCATATTTACACAAACATTTTTACGAATTCACTCTTTCACCACCAAACATTTTTACAAAAAATATAATTTTTAGTAGCAAAGTTACTAAATAACTCATTTTGTATGTCATTCATTCCATCCAGCTGTCCATACGACTGTACGACTAAAAGGAAAACCGAGGTTTTCTCTGCTTCCATTAAAGATAGAAAGTTGAATCCTTGTGAACAGATTTCTTACATTCAGTTCGCCAGTAAGTCGTTAATTCTATGAGAGACACTTAATTTTTACAGAGAAAATGTAATTTTCACGGAAACTTCTTAAGGTATAAGGCTGTATTTTTTAAGATTCTTATGAAATGGTTAATATTTGGGATCATAGCTATCTGTTAAGGACTGATGGCCCTACCCTAAACGTAGAAATGTTCGCTTTAAAACTGGAATATTTTTAACTGTCTATAATGAACTCCCTATCCACCTCTTATTGTTAACCCTATCATCGACAGTTTTTACACTTTAAGTAAAAAAACAATTTTTTTATTTATATCAAATGATTTTTTTGTTGCAATATTTAAAGCTTTTTTTATACACCAAAAATAATTTTGCTGAAGTATAATCTTTTATAATTATACATATTTTTTTAGTTTTTATTATCATTAAATTGGTTAACTTTTAGAAACACTCGTTCTCAACAAAGTCCTCTTCCCTGATTTGTGCTGATGCTACCACGCCCCCACCCCCCACCCCCTTATTCTCCCCTGTCTCTTTGTTGCAATTTTTTCGTCAAATCATTGGGTCTAATGCTAAATCTTGCATTTTTTACCTACATTTTGCAACTTCACATGTGGCGAGCATTCAGTCAGGGATCTTCAGGGATAGATTAATGTATATTTCCAATGATGATAGACTAAACTACCCTTCATTAAATTACAATTATCAGTTCAATAGTTTTGCTGGTTTGAACCAACCATCAAGATCAAATAGAAATACCCAAAGTTTAAAAGCAGCGAATAAGAGAGTGATTTTTAAAAATTGTTACTATAATAGTTTACAATCCATTGTCACCTCCTTCCCTGCGCGGAAGGTGAAAAGGATAGAATTTATCTTTATATCGCATACATTGTTTTTGCTTTTAAACATTTTAGAACAAAAGCAGCTACTCTTTAACTCAGTTGTCAGCGATATGATTTTTTCTTTTTATTTAATAGGCGTAATCAATCAAAATAAATATTGTATAAAAAATTCTATATTAGAAAAAGTTATTTCAACTTACATGCATTTATTAAAAATTTTATACTTTCTTCTTTCTAAATAATTGGCATTTCTCTATTTAACTGTAATAAAAAGTTTATAATTATGTTAAATTTCACCATTATACCAGGGAGGGAGGGGACATTGGGCTGTTTATTACACTAGTCCCCAAAGTTTCATAATAACGTTTACTTATTCGTAAGCTTTACAACTTTTATCGAATTTGTTCAGTGTCCTAACATTTAAACCATTAATTGTAATCTACTGATGGGGTAATTAATCAACATTGGGGATGTAAATAAATTTATCGGCCATAATCTCGTCCCTTTAGATCCCATAATGCTTTTTAAGACTAATAAGGTTTTGTTACTATTTAACTGTTATAGTTCAAGAAAATATGGCAGCTGGATTATAAAATAAATGCTGCAGATTATTTTCGGTATTTAGCCATTAACAGCTACAATTTTGGCACTTACTGGTTGAATGTTAATGCTGCAAACTGTTACAGCTGCAGGCCGCGGCAGCTGAACCCTATTTTTAAGTTTAATAATTGATATATGTATATCTGCTCTGATAACAAAAATATTTCCATATTAATATTGTTTAAAAATCCAATCTACAAATACCCCAAGGCTTAGAAAGTGATATGAATGATCTTTTGCAACAAAATGAGTAAGCACATTATTTGGGGACGTACAGATTCGCGCATCTAGCAAATGCTTTGGCTAAACTGCAGGGATCGAAGGGATATTGGACGACAAATTACATTGGTACCCAAAGTTTTTAAAAAGATATTATATCATTTGTTGGCTTAAATTTTTAAGGTACATTCTAAATTCCTGATTCATTGATTAAAACTTGATTGGGCAACCAAACTAATTAATTTTATTAACATTTTTGTGGACAATTTATACAATTTCAAATTATATTATAAAGTAGTAAGATATTATGGTCTGTTATTAAGATCTCGCTAAATAGCTAACATAATTCTCCATTTTGACATAATTCTAGGATCATTTTAGGTTATTTTTTAAATTTAATTAGTTAATTATAGGGTCTTTCAAGGGAAAAGTTATTTTTAAAAACTTAATTTTGTGTAGAAACAGATTAACTATATAAAATGTTTTATATTTTTGGAAAATGTGTTCTGGCACATTTGTGTTTCCAATATTTTAAAATGATTATTTCAACAAATTATCCCCTAAAAACCGGTTATTCCAAAGGCCTTATTTTTGAATATTTATGGATTTAAAGTAACATATTCTTGAAAGACCCTGTACTACATCATAACGTAGTAATGTTTTTGGTCTTTCCTTTGAGATCTCTCTAACCACTTACCAGATTAAGTTCTGGTTCTAAATTTTGGAAAAGTTTCATATATGTGTCGTATATCAATTAGTAACTATTAATTAGTTTTTCTATATAACCCCACATGACTATTTTTTATTTCAGAGATTAGACAATCACAAAATGCAGTTTGTGTGAAAACTTTAATTAATTCTAAATTAAATCAGTTTATATCTCAGTAATTTTAAATTAAATAAGGTAAATATTTTTCTTATAAAGAGGACATTAGTATCTGTTAGTAGCGAAAAAGTAACAAATTTTATTACAAAACAAGGAAAATTTTGAAAATATTAACCCTTACAGATCGGGGGGGCGGGGGTCATCGTTTTTTCAATGTCATTTTTTTTTGTAGGTAAGATAGAGAGTTGTGACTTTATGACTTTTTAAATTTAGTAATTATACGTCGGTAAGAGTTTATCTTATTAAGATATCTGGTCCGTGTCGGTCGTGGCGTCTGGTCAAAGTCGGTTAGGTCGCACCAAAATTTAGAAAAAATTCGAAATAACTTAATTTCTTCATTATGACTTTTGTGTATAAGATAGAGACTAAAAATTATTTTGGTGAATACTGGGATATCAATGAACATCTGAGAATAGTGGTGTTATGACCCTTTGGCCGTTTGACTGCTTCCTGACCGATTTTATGTCCTGCTTTTAATATGGATTTATATATATATATCGTGGCTTCTATTACAGCTAGAGACCTAAAACATTTTGTGGTACATCCTTGAGCAATAATAAACTTCCGTGAGTAGAAAGGTCATGACCATTTGACCACTCCTTGACCGATTTTTGACAGAGTTTTGACCGATTTTCTATTTCTATTTTCCTAGCTTTAAAATTGGCCCCTCTACAGCTGTTTTAATATTTAGCGGCTGGCCGCTAAAAAGCGGCTAATAAGCGGTCTGACCGCTATGACTAGAAAAAGTAATTTTCTCTAAATATTTTTATGTCTATAACTGAAACAGTAGCCAAGATAGAGTGGGGGGGGGGGGGGGTTCCCCCGATCTATTAAGGCGGGAATTGGGGCCCGATCTGTAAGGGTTAACGAAGCTGTACGAAAAAAAAGCAAGATATTGGTAAAATGATATAGCTACAGAAAGAAGAAGGTGAAAAGGAAGAGTGCTTTGAATATAAATAACAGGATAATGTTTAAGGACATACTTACATTTTTAGGACTTGATTATTGAGAAGCTTCGCTTATAACATTGTACTGTGTTGACCTACGAATCAGTATTCCAAAAATCAGATGAATAGGATAATTATTTCATAGAATGTTATTAAATCGGCATATTTTAAATGGACGTGCAAACTTTCTTGTAACGATTATAGGGTTGATACGCTTCCTAGATCTTACCTGACTGTTAAAGAAATCACTAATTATATAAAAGCTTTTCTATTAATAAGAGAGAGGGAAGTGACAATAACCTTTATAACCTGGTAAAAAAACATTTACTTAGCACAATTAAAGTCAATTTTTGGTGAATATTTTGTCATATCTTGTATACATTATCAAACATGTTACAAATATTTAAAAATGCCACTGGTTTCTTTCAGAAGGTTATAAAAGTAAAATCTATATTCATTTGATTAAATTTCTGTTGATCTATTAATAAACTTATTAAGTTAGGTAAACGTTCTTCATATATAGAAATATACATATAGGGACCTCAGGATTGGGTCAGAGATAAGTTTTAAAAACGAGAAAATTAAAAAAAATAATTCTTACAAAATGCAATTCCCAGAACCTAAAATACGCCTAAATTGAAATAATTTTACTATAACAAAGATAATAACATTCATAAGAGCGAAAAATAACAAAAGGAAAGGAAGTTCTGACACATGAACATTAATTAAGTTCTTAAAATTTCTTCATCTGATATGTAGATTACATATTATGTTGTATGCACTGGTTTCCAGGGATCTAAAGTGATAAGACTATGGCCGATAAATTAATGCACATTTCCAATATTGATACACAAAGTTACCCTTTCTGTATATTAAGATTAGTAGTTGAAATGTTTGAACACTAAACTTAAGTACAATCCCCTCTCTCTCTGACTAGTTTCTATATTTGAACATACCCAAATTCTGAGGTCTCCCGAATAAAAATGTAATCAATAAAAGTTTCTAAAGATTAAAAACTTTTCTAAAAGTCATGTTTGTCATCAAGGATGAACAAAACACAAGATATTTTTTAGTTGCGCATCCACTCAATAATGATATTTTAGCAGCCTGTTCGTCCATCCCTGGAGGAACGACAGAGGGGTAAAGTTTTCTACTATTTGAAAGAAGAAGGAATTGTGGAGGTTGACCCTTTCAATTTTAGTTTTAAAATTGTTTATTTTTAAAAGCGAGGCTTTTCTATAATTAGGGTCGGTCCGTACGTCCGTCCGTCCGTACGTCCGTCCGTCCGAGATAGATAGCTTTTATTCGTTATTTAGGCATGTTAGAATTGTCCTATTGATTTCAAACTTTGCATGATGATTCCTGTAGTAGTTGGGTACGATTTAGAAAGCGTAGCAACTCTATAATCATTACCAGAATGTCCGTACGTCCATTTTAAACATGTTGATTTTTCTACTTTTTTAACAACAAATTTTTAAGTGTTCTAATTATCCGTTTGATCTGATTTTTGGTATATTGATTCCTGGGACAACAAAGAACAATATTATAAGCGAAGCAACTCTATAATCAAGTCCAAAAATGTAAGTATGTCCATAAACATTATCCTGCTTCAAGCAGTTTTTCAACAAATTTACTTACACTTTTGCTTCGGCTCTTATACTTTTAAATTCTGATTATTCAGTTCAGATACTATACAAGTGTCCTACCGTTTCAGTGCTTCGCTTTTATGGATGTTGTCATCCTTGTTTAAAATTACTTTATTACAATAGAGTAGATTGAAAATACCTCCAAGGAAACAGTGTCCAATAAAGAAGACGTAATACAATAGAAATTACCAAAGATATTCCAGTATACAATTTACCATTGGTCAATTACAATATATACTGGCCTATCATTGGTCATTGGAATTGTATGACGTATTTTCTTATTGGACACTAAACGCTGTTTCCCTCCAAGCTCTAACTGTTCATTTATATCAAATATGATTTAAAATTGTTATTGCTGTGTTATTAAAAAACATAGGTAATTATCCTTGTTAAAATAAGAAATTTGGCTTGTTGCATTTGTTCTATAAATATCTTAATCCAGCTGTTCAAATGTTAATTTAATCTTTAATATATCATCCACGCTGATCTAATTTGTGTCATCCTTGATTAATATTTCATTTCCGGCTATCATTATTATTATTATTCTTATTCACGGATAAAAGGATATTTAAGTTTGCAATAATGAATTATTTTCAATTTAATGCTTTTAAATTCTTTCAGCATTTTATTGGCATGGCACTTTTTGACATGAATAAAACGTTAGTTATAAGGCTGATGCTAACTTTTCAGTTGTATCTTAAATAGCAGCCGGACCAATCGAATCTACCCTTCATATTTTTAAGACTTGATTATAGAGATGCTTCGCCCATAAAATTGTACCTTGAGATTTGTTGTCAAAAAAGTAAAAATTCATCATATTTTAAATTTTTAAATTCTTGGGTTGAGATGGATCAAAAGCTTTTAATACTATGTTTTAAATGGATGTACGGACTTTCTGGGCAGGGCTTCTTAAATCTTATTGTTATAGGAATTATCATGCAAAGATTGAAATCGGACGGACGGACACATATACCATACCTAATTGTAGAAAATCTTCGATTAAAAAAAAGTTAATTAAATATTGAATCAACAAGTAGAATACTAATCAAACACATGTTTTACTCCCTTACCAATCAATTCATGCACCTGGGGGTGTGCAAACGTTTCCACCAATCAATTCGTGCACCAGGGAAGATAGCCTGATATCTAGTTGCCGAATGTGTACGCATTTTCCTGGGTGTTTCCTCATCCTCGCTCAATATTTACTACTAGCTACAAATCTTCAAACTTCCCTTAAAAAAATCAAAATTTGAATGTGTAAACGATTTATACAATATACATTATAAATTTGAATTTTTTAAATTTTGATTTTTTTTTTTTGAAGTTTGAAGCTTTTTTAGCTAGTAGTAAATATTGAGCTAGGATGAGGAAACACTCAGGAAACTGCGTACACATTCGGCAACTAGATATCAGGCTATCCCAGGGAATGGGCAAACGTTTTCGCACATGTAACAAATTATCAATTTTGGAACTGCATTTTCGGGGGTTTTCCTCAATCACTAAAACTGACACATTTATATTTTTGATAGAATTAATAATAAGGGGGTTAATTTTGCCTAAGACCGGCATTTTTAACTCATTTTAAAATAATTAAAGAGGGGTGTTATGTGTTCGACTATGCACTTTGAGGGAAACACCCGCAAATATTATTTTCTAAAGTAGAAATGTTTTTTTTCTGAATTTGAAAAATTGCTAAACATGGAATCGGTTGATATCTCAATTCAAGGGAAGCTTCACATAAATCCCAGGATGGTTTTATGTTATTTTAGTGCTCATCCCTCATAATTCGAAGAAAATAATATGTTGAAGAGTATGAATACCGCACCTGGAACACTTGTATGATCGGCGGTGCTCCTTCCCTTACGCAAAAATGTCATATTTTCAAATAATTGGAATTGTTATAAAGTAACAGGATGTATGTTTGTACCGAACTAACCTCTTTACTGATATTTTTCTCTTTTACAGGGTAGCTTTTCATAGGTCCCTGGAAGGTTTATAACCATTTTGGGAAATGCACCCCACGCCAAAAAAAGGGGGGATTGTGCTTTTTCTTTTAATTATAAACTAGGGGGAAGCTAAATTCATTTCGCCATCCTAAAGTGCCCCTAGAGGCCTCTAGGGACACAACACTATTTATAAATTAAGCACCATATGTCCATTTACATTTGATTAGCGTTTATTTTCAAATATTTTCTCAATTTTATGATTTTATATCCTATTGTTATTAATGTAAGACACTTTGATGGTATACTTAAAAAGGCGGAATTTATTGCACATAATTTTATACGAAGAAAAAGATACACCAAACTTTTGAGAATCTAGCTGAAGCTAAAATCAATAAATATCAATAATAATTAAAGCATATGATAATTTCTTTTCAGTTAATGTTTTGGGAGTGAGGGAAGGGGTGGATATTATTTATTATTCTAAGTCATTTGGGGGGGGGGGGGGGTGATATTGCGAAAAACTGAATAGATTTAGGAAACAGACTAACAGTAATCATTATGCTAAGTTTGAAATCGATAGATAAATTCTAACATGCCTAATAAGGCGGGTTGATTTCCAACTTTTTTGGAATTTAACATTTTTTCACATTGGCAAGGGTTACTGGACCAATATAAAACCCTAAGAAATTTGAAATTTGGTTTTTTAATCCAAAACAAAGGGGGCGCGGGGGTTATAAAATGTGCCCGCCCCCTTATAAAACCAAAAATTGAAATTCCTTCAAACACAGGCATGTTGCATATCAAAATGACCACATTGAAATGCTGATTACAGATCTGAAAACCGTTTTGAAAAATATTGATTCAGTCTAAAATGATTTTCAAATAACCTACCAAAATGAACAATTACCTTTCCGTCACGAATCCACGTATGTGGACAGACCCTAATTATATAAACTTTGCCTTAAAAAAGTGTTACTCCTAATTTTATATTTTTCAGAATGATTCTTGTAGACACAGATTTGGACATGGACGCATCCACACATATAGGTAAAATATTTAGAAGCGAAGCTTTCTGTAAGTCCGTCTGTCAGTCCAAAACGGTGTGTCTTTTATTTTAAGTCTCTTTCCTTTATAGTATTATTTAATGTAGATGTCTTAAATTGTCTCTATATTTTTTTTTCAATTTTTCCATGTATCCCTATATCAGTATCTTTATAATAAACTTTGCTTTGTTCCTAGCCTCTAGGGGAGGGTAGGACAGTTCATGGAAAAAACATCCCAAGTAATTTATAAAGGTTCCCTAAAAAGTACAACCAATTTTGACCATCATTTTTTAAGATCTTAAAAAAAAACTTACTACTTTATATAATTGGATAGATATAAAAAAATATCCATACCTTTCTGACATACTTACGACTATCGATATGACATAAGTTGACACAACCCAATCTTTCCCGATTTTGTATAATTTTTGATGGAACACGACTCCAGTGACGTCAGGGGGGAAGAAAAAAAGAGATGGGAGAAAAGGGGGTTTTCCCCATCTCTTTTGAAGAGATTTTCTTCCCCCCTTCCCTTTTTCGGGAAAGAAAAATATGACGTCACTGGAGTCATGTTCCATCAAAAATTATACAAAATCGGGAAAGATTGGGTTGTGTCACATAAGTTACGTAATGTAGTTTTTTACTGATCCTAATTTGAAGTAGCTTCGCTACTAAACAAAAATAACCAAATTTGAGAAAAGCAAATGTGGGTAATCCTAATCCTAAATCCATAAACAAGTTTAGTTTCTATCCTGGGATTATTTTTAGAAGCGAAGCTTTTCTATTACTAGCAATTGTTTGTCTGTTAGTTAGGCTTGATAGTTCATATTGTAATGTTGAAATCGTCTTATCGATTTCAAACTCTGCATGAGAATTTCTGTCTAAGATTAAAATGAAAACGTAGTAACTCTATAATTGTCCGTGCAACCAAAATAGAATTTCTGTTTTATATAATTTGATATAAATTTTCAAGTTTATGCAGAATATAATTATTTTTTAAATGAGGGCTCCAAGGACGATTTGACATGAGGTAAAAACCATAGCAATATAGCTGTAATTAGTCTGTCAATTTAATTGTAAGTGTTTCTCAGTAAATAAATCTAATTTGATAAGCTTCGTCTCTATATATAATGTCATCCTTGTTATACCAAAATTCTTACTTTAAAAAACGACCAATTTAATTAGCACTTTCTCTAAAAAATTTCGACAACCTTAGGACAGATCTTAAACAGTAAAAAAGTTACGAGTTAAAGCGAAGCTTTTTAATATTAAAGGCCGGTCCATAATTATGATTTGTTAAATCATGATTAATTGGCTCAAATTAGCAGGGTCCAAACCTTCAACCAATAATGTTTATTCACAAGAAGGGGTAACTTTGTTAATCGTTATTGGAGATTAGATAAAGGATAGATTATTCCAAGCATTTATAGATTATTTATATTTTTTTACAGGAAAAAAAACTCATTTGTTCTTTATGAATGTTTTTATTCTTGTTTTACGTATTTAATAATTCATATCATCTTTCAAATAAAAGTATCGAAGGTGTCAATTAAAGAGAATGTAAGACTCTTCAGCAAAATATCAAATATTATTTCTTTTATAAGAAATTTGCAATTTTTTTCTGGTAAAAGCTTAATTATTTAATTCATAATTAAGTTTTTAGTACCTATCTACCTTAAATTAGAGTATATCTAAAAGTCAAACCGTAAGTCTGACGTTTTATCTATAAATAGCGGCTACGCCCCAAGATACCCCTAAGGGCACTTGAGGAGGGGAGAGTCGAATTTGATAACCCAATTTATTATTTTAGATTTGAAAAGAAAAAGTAAAAAAATCTTTTCGAGAAGGTGTTAATTTTTTTTTTTTTTGGGGGGTGGGGGTTTCCCCCAACTTTTTTATTTTTAGTTGAAAAAATGTTTTAAAAAATTTGGGGAGGGGGAATTTTTTTCTAGGGGTGATTTCTCTTGGGAGGGTGGTTGTACCCTCCCCCAAAATAGTTATAAACCTTTCCGGGACCTATGAGAAGCTACCCTGTTAAGGAGGACTTGATCGGTTCAGCGGTTAGCGAGATCCTTTGGTACAAACACATAAAAACACAATCAGACAAACAGACATCCTGTTACTTTAGTATAAGGATACAAAGTAGCTTGATGTGTGACCGTTCGTCTGAAGCTAAAGATATTGGTAACCACTCAACCGATTGGATTCTATTCTTCAGAGAATATATCTACTGGTCCTGTGGTGGTTTTAGGATATTTTCCTGGGGGTTGGGACACCCCCCCCCCCAAAAAAAAAATCCCCTCCAATTTTTTTGGCAAGTTATATAAAACATTAGTGCTGCAGCACAAATACCACTGGTTTTTTTAGGCAGGTAATTAAAACAGTGGTGCTGCACCACAACAGCCACAGTTTTTTAATTACCTCTTTGGGAAAAAAGCTCCTAGAGACAAGGGGCAAAGCCGCTAGTCCTTACAAAAAAGTAACAAGATCTATATGTATCTGTCTAGAACTGCTGGACAGGTACGGTTCTTCTTTATAGTGTATTTCTCCTGGGGGTCCTGGGAAAGTTTATACTTTAGTAAAATTTTAGTGCGCCTTGAGTCCATTAAGCGCATAGCCGATAGTAGAGAATCCAGTAGTATATTTAGACATTATACATCACAGTACAGCCCCATATGTCTATTAGGTGGAGGATTTTTTTTGATTATTGAAAAACATTTCGATATAGCGTTTAACGGTATGAACACACAGACAACCAACTTCGATACATACAGGGTGACTGAAAAAATCCAACCTTGCCCTTTCTTTTATTTATGTACATTTTGCTTATTTCATAAAATTGTATTATTTTGTATAATTTTATAATCTTTAAAGGCTTTAAATTATGACACCTATGCATCATGAAGAGATAAGACATTTAAATGAAATAAAATTGTCGTAGGTTTCTATAAAATTGGATAATAAGCAGCGTCATAATCTTATTACAATTTTTATTGCGAAGCTTTTCGAATAAAAGGGGTCGGTCCTTACATCAGGCTGCTCGTACCCTGGGATCTAAAGGGGTATATTATTGACAATGGCCTATAAATTGATGTACATCCCCAATTATGATCTGTCCACTTTCTCTCTGGCTCGTATCACTAATTTAGACTTTTATAATTGTTCTATCGTTTCAAACTTCGCATGCTGATTTCTGTCACAATAAGGTAAAATTTCAAAGAAAACGCTTCTACTCTAAAAACATTACCAAAATTTTTAAAATAATTTTTAACATGAAGACATTTAGTTTTTTTTTAATATTCTATCTATAATACAAAGTAGAACGATGTCTGTCTGTTTGTTTGTGTGTTTGTCTGTTTGTTTGTAGCAAAGGATCTCGCTAACCGCTGAACCGATCGGGTTCTCCTTTACAGGGTAGCTTCTCATAGTTCCCGGGAAAGTTTATAACTATTTTCTTGGGGGGTGGGACACCCCCAACCC
The DNA here is from genome assembly GCF_053477335.1 of Acartia tonsa. NCBI lineage: Eukaryota > Metazoa > Arthropoda > Copepoda > Calanoida > Acartiidae > Acartia > Acartia tonsa. The sequence goes on along the minus strand of NC_137264.1, from coordinate 30,535,677 downwards.
CCTCAAAAATGAAAAATACCCCCCCCCATAAAAAAAAAAAAAATTTCTTTTTAAAACTAAAAATAAAATAGTGGGAAAAGTCAACTCTATCCCATTTTAGATTTAAGTTTTAAAAGAGTAAAAAAAATATTTTTTTTTTTTTGGGGGGGGGGGGGTGAAGACACCCTCCTCAAAAATAGTTTAAAACCTTCCCAGAACCTATAAGAAACTTCACTGTAAATTAGAACAATAAAGGTTCAGCGGTTAGCAAGATCCTTTGGGACAGACAAAAAACGCTTACTGCTTTATATAATAGAATTATCATTTTTCTCTGATTTTTGGAATATGAGTTACTATGACGATTAGGTATATTGCTATTAGAGAAGCATCCCTATTATTAAGTCTTACAATGTTGTAATTTTGGAATATTTTTTTTCTTCAAACTTTTAAGTAATCCTTACAATAAAGTAACAGGATGTTTGTTTGTGTGTTTGTATGTTTGTACCAAAGGATCTCGCTTACCGCTGAACCTATAAAACCTTGTGTTGAATATTATATTAGTTGTTACTCTACATTTATTTATGTATGTATGTCTGCCTGTCTGAACTTCACTTTCATGAATGTCGTCGTCCTTGTTTTAAATGAATTTATTAACTCTTATCTTTTATAAAAAAAGTGCAATATAAACATTATTCAAACATGATATTTTTCAACAAACTAAAAGACCTTTAATAAACTTATAGAAGTTGTCTATCTATCTATATCTATCTAATAAACTATCTATCTATATATCTATCTAGATGGTATGCATGATGGCCTTTATAGAGATGAAATACTGGACTCGTTGTGGCCGTGGGATCAACATTTTGAGGTAGGATTGTTTATCGTCATGGGATCTGTATGAAGCTTCTCATTAAAGCTCATTGATGATAGTAGGAGATTTTTATAGGTTTCATATTTAGTACTATTAATTAAAACTATACTAAATAGCACATCTAAAAAAAAGTAAAAATATAACCTTTGATTGTCTAACCTTTGCATGCAAGTCCTATTTGACCTTTTTATTGGTCATTGCATTTCCTTACCATTTACGATTGTCGCTGGTATCATGTAGCAGCAGAAAGGCCAGTTTTTAACGTCTTCAGGTTATTTTTTTAATAACTATAAAAGATTAGTATGATCATTAGGGATAAAACAATGGATGTGAAATCTACAATATACATCCCTGATGATAAGAAACAAAATTACCCTTTTCTGTAAATCAACATTATTCTTTGTAAAGTTTGAAACAAAAAATCTAAATTCAATGAAAGTACCCAAACTTTAGAGCCTACGAATAAAATACCGTGGTTAAAAAAATTTAGATACCAGTGTAATTTTCAGTCGATTGTCCCCTCTCTCTACGATTTTTTTCAGAAAAACTGATTATTTTTTATTGCTAATGGAAATAATTGTCCTTATGTTAAATTCTTACATTCCTATTTAATTAGAGTTGAAAAATGCATAGCATTAAAAATAGACCAATATGCCACGCATTAGAACTAATAATACCAGACAAAACCAATTTGTGATGTATGTTTATGTTCGACTTAGAACGATGCTGTGAGTATTGGTGCAAAAAATATGACGTAACAAAAAAAATTAGCCAATGAGAGGCCGTTATTGACCAATGGTAAAATTTATAGTGGCCTCTCATTGGCTAATTTTTTTGTTACGTCATATTTTTTGCACCAATACTCACAGCATCGAACAAGTTTGTTTTACAAAGCAAGAACTTGAACAATATACATACAATACTAGCGGTTACGCCCCAAAGGGACCTCTTTTTCTTGGAGGATAAAGTTCCCTCTCCCAAAACAGTTAAAACATAAATCCATTAATTGATAATTCCATTGGCCACACCCCTTTAAATAAGGGTGTCTAATCGTTTCCGTATAAAAAAAAACAACATGGAATATAACTTAATTAATACTATCAAAAAGAGCACGATTTAATATATAAAAACACAAAAAGAAAAAAAAAACATTTACTATCTTAATTTTTGAAATTAAGATCTTGTAATAATTAAGATCAGTATTTTGGTGGACGCTAAAAAACATCGCCAATTGGCAGATACTATGTACCGTGCAAAAATAAAGAGATAATCCAATAAAACAGCTAAAAACAAATAAGTTTAAATTTTAAGTTGAAGAGGATTTGAGGTTAGCAACTTAGCATCATACATAATAAAGTGAAAAGATTTTGATTGTCATATACTTTTTAAGTGGTAGTAATATCTTGGCAAATCAAATTTTGGAACACATTTTAATTGTATATTCATAACTTTAAGATAAATGTAGTGCTATCAAGGGCTCGTTGTCTATGGGGCATTTCGACACACATTATTATCATCTCGGTTGATTTATAAAAATAAAATAAAAACATTAGGCATATAATCGTCCATTTTGCAAGTTTGTAGAAACCCCTGATAAAGGTCCTCGCACCAAATGAACTGCTTTAGACATAAAGGCCTTCTTTTCAAGGCCCTTTTAATCTCATTTCTTATAGATTAACAATGTATGCATGTACAACAATTTGTGTTAGGTCATTCTAGGCCTTTATTTAGTAGCGAAGCTACTCTATACTTCAATTGTCCGTCTATAACATCTATGTCAGTCCTACTGTCTGATTTTTTTGGGGGGAAAATATTAATATTTTTTACTACAGGTATTTTTTCTTGTATAAATTACCTATACCAATGGGTCTTCAGTACATAATTTAATTATTCGTCAGTCTTTATGTCAAACTACAAAAGACAGATGAATATATGTAAGTTTCGTTATTTTCTATTTCTTTTCAACATATTATTCCTCTTTTTGGAATATATGCTCTATTTTTTGTTCCTAGCTACTTTTGTCTTTGCCATTCTTGTTGAGTGTTTTTGCGTGTTAGTAGGGCAGCTACTCTAAAAGTGGGTGTTGCATTCGTCCGTCATTTGTAATTGTAAATTGTATATATATTAGGTATTAATTGACAGTTGAAATAAATTTAAATTTTGTAAAAATTGTATTTTTACTTTTTATCGATAATACAAGAATTATTCATTCTAATTCCTATCTTAGATTTAGCAAATACATTTGTACTTGACTATGTAAATTAAGAAAATATTTCTAGAATATTTTATTTCAAAACAGATACAGACATTTATATCTCTATGTAAAAATATTATTCAGAAAGACCTTGGGTGTAAATTGTTCAAAATGAAAATAAACATATCTTGTATAATTTACCATGGAGAGAGGGGACAATAGGCTGTTTATTACACTAGTCCTCAACGTTTTATAATAACTTATTCGTTAGTTTAACAGCTTTGGGTATTTCAGTGAATTTCGATTGGTTGGTTTATTAAGTGATTGTTCAAACGTTTCAACCACTAAATTTAATATACAGGTGGGGTAATTTTGTGTATCAACATTGGAGATGTACATCAATATATCGGCCATTGTCTTATCCCTTTATATCCCTGATAATTTACATGGAACATTGTGTTCTATAGAAACGAATTTCGTCTTTGTAAATGCTGAACCAATATGGTATCTCACTAACCGCTGAATTGAAATGGTTTTCCTTTACAGTGAAGTTTCTTATATTTCCAGGGAAAGTTTAAAACTATTTTGGGGGAGGATATCTACACCCTCTCAAAAATACCACCCCCTAATAATTTTTTTCTTATTTCTTTTTAACGCATACAATGAAAATAGAGGGGGGGGGGTATGTTCTTCACTCCCCGCCCCCCCCCCCCTCATAAGTATCACAAGAGTCTATTAGTGGCGTAGCCGCTAGTTTTAAATATATTATAGAGTAAATGATGATTTATTCAAAGCACATATGTATATATAGCGAAGATAGTCTTTCTATTATCAGAAGTGTATGTCTATCCTTCTGTATACTGTATGTTCGGTACATGACATTCTTCTGTGTCTTATCCCTTAAAATCCCTGTATTTTTCTATAAAAAAAATGAATATATTTGCGTTATGTTTCTTGTTTGACGCATTTTCTTATCTAGGATATATTAAGTAAAGTGATGTTTTATTAATAAATCCTTCAATATTAGTAGCGCAGCTACTCTTTTCATAATGTTCTGTCAATTTTTCATTAGTGGCAACTTATTGAGATAACAAAATGTGATCATTTGTGATTTATGGACAACTAAACCGTACTTTGTATATTAATTACCCTTGATTTTTTCCTATAATGGGGCAACCATAAAAGTGTCTGACTATGACGTCAGAAAAAATTAACAATTAACCAATGAGAAGCCAGTATTCACAATGGTAAAATATATAGCGGCCTCTCATTGGTTAGTTGTTAATTTTTTCTGACGTCATATTCAGACACTTTTACTGTGGCCCTATAATGGTCATATTTTAGCTTACATTTCCTGTATTTTTATGATCAAAAATGTTGCCATCCTGCCCCAAAACTATTTCATTGTATACATAGATATATATAGCATGTTTTTATGGCTTTAAACTAAAGTATCCATAGCTGACAAAATATCGAAATACCTTTTGAAACATTTACGTCGACCATATGTGTGATTTTATTAAATGTACTCATAGCTGTGATATAACATCCACAATATTTTGACATAACAACTAAATGCTTATGCTGACATAAAAACATCACCATTTTTAAATTGAATAATTATTTGTTGTTGCGCTACCTATGGACATAATTGTCCTTGTTTCAATGATAAACAATTTATGCAACTTTTTTATCTTGTTTTATCTCCTATAGAAATATTATAAAGAAAAAGCTTTTTTCACAATATAATTTGTTGTAAAAAACTTTTATTATGCAAAAAATGATGATTCTTATTACAACTTATTACACAATTTTACTGAAGTGTTGCAGTCGGATTTAGTTGTTTTAAATCATATTCTGGATTTAATAACTAATGATATTGTTTGGCAAATTTCTAGCACGTAAAGGTCCTAAAATTACTAATTTATTTAATCATTAATTCAAATCCTCGTTATTTAAGTAATTGGTTTTAGCTATTATTCTTGGTTTCCTTAACAAACATTATTTTAAAATAAATTTAAAGGGAATTTTTTTTTTTTGGGGGGGGGGGTGTTCGTGTTTTACTTTGTTATAATGGGAACAGGGAGAATGTAGCCCAGGGTGGTTAAGCCACGCAGATTTATGGTCCCCTGTAAGGGTTAGTTAGGAAAAAACGCTCCTACCATCTTATTTTAAATTAATTACAAAAAAAATTAAGGGGGGGGGGGGGTTCTGTGCTCAATTGGTCTTTGGAGAGAAAGCACCCTTTTTATTTTATATAGAAATAGAATAATAGTAATCCAACATGTGACTAAGAGATTAAGGAAATAAGAGGAACTTATTATCTTCCTTATCTAATCCATAAATCTATGTAGGTTAATTTTTTTTCTTTTCTGATTCCTAAAATATATTGTTTTACAATCGCTTGCGTCCGTAGCCTCCGAGGCGCAGTATTTTAGAGTGTAAAGAGGGAGTGGCATTTGAATCATACCAAGACCTATATTAAACAAGGATGACAACATCCATTAAAGCGAAGCACTGAAACGGTATAGTGTCTGAACTGAATAATCAGAATATAAAAGTAGAGGAGGCGAAGCAAAATTGTAAGTAAATTTGTTGAAAAACTGCTTGATACAGGATAATGTTTATGGACATACTTACATTTTTAGGATTTGATTATAGAGTTGCTTCGCTTATAGTATTGTTCTTTGTTGTCCCAGAAATCAATATAAAAAAAATTAGATTAAACGGATAATTAGATCACATAAAAATTTGTTGTTAAAAAAGTAAAAAAAATCAACATGTTTAAAATTGACGTACGGACATTCTGGTAATGATTATAGAGTTGCTACGCTTTCTAAATCGTACCTTACTACTAAAGAAATCACCATACAAAATTTGAAATCGATAGGACAATTCTAACATGCCTAAATTAACGAAAAAAGCTATCCGTTACGAATGGACGGACGGACGGACCGACCCTAATTATAGAAAAGCTTCGCTTTTAAAAATGGAATATACCAAAAACTTCCCTAGGGACAATGTGAAGCTTTCCTAAAATGGAGAACTCAATCGGTTCTCTAGGTAGTGAAATCTTTCAATAAAATTTTGAATTTATATGAATGTAAGTCTTATCTAACTTATATAACATTTTCGTCTCTTAAATTAAGGGCTTTACCACAAGACTGTTATTATTAGAAATAAGCTTAATATATATTATATCCTCCTATTATATAAAGTAGATTGATTTTTTTGTCTGAAGCTTAAGATTTCAATAACCTTTTAACTAGTTAGGTTAACTATTTTAGGTAAGCTTCACATAGGTCCCTGTGATGGTTTAATGCTGTTTTATTTTCATATTTAAGCCTAAGGATGGTTTTAAGCTATTTTCCTAGGCCTTCCATTCCCTTCAAATACAGAAGCCCTAGATGCTAGGGGAGTAGCCACTTGTTTGTTATTTGGTTGTTGTTAAAATTAAAAGAAGCCATACATACAAAGAATTCTCAGGAAGAAAATATATCGGATAAACCAAATATACCTTTATGTGAATTAAATTCTAATTTTTGTAGCAAAGCTACTAATATTTTCCGTTTGCATTTTTTTTCTCTTTTTTTCATGATTTAGTTTTTTATTAGTCGTTAGATTCTGAACTGGGTAACCCGGCAGGGTTAGGGCACCGTAGATGTAGGTCCTGCAGGGGCATGGACAAAGGAAAGAATACCCCCTTCTTATTTATATTCACTAAAGAGTGGGGGTTTACAAGTGCCCAACCAGCACTTTGTGGGAAAGTACCGAAATTTTCTGTGAAAACAGAAAACTTAGTATATAAGCCTACTTTGTCTGCTTTTATATTTCTTTATTGTTTTACCTTGATATAATTTCCTATTATAAAAGATAGTGAGGTCTTGTCACCTTGTGTCTGTCTCCATTCTATAGAAGCATCACATAGGTTCCCGGATGGTTCTAGGCTATTCTATTTATAAATTTATGCTTTTTCAATTATATAGAAACTATGCTTCTGTAATTGAGACTTTAATTAAAACGTAAACTAAAATGTTTTTTTTACTAAATATATGCACTAAGTCTAGCTGACTTTTTTGTACAAATGTTTAATTTTTTTCACCTTTACATATTATATTTCTTTTATACTTCTAAATATGTTATCCTTACGTAATGAAATAATTACGTTCATAGGAACAGCAGCAATAACAAGATAACAAAGTTTGATTATAATTTTCAGGTAAATTTAGTAAATGTAACAATTGTTTGTATATGTATGCACATAATGACAGTCATACAGAGCTGACATGCCATTGTCAAAGAGAAGCTTCGCTCCTAAAAATATACATTTGTTACCATATAAACGTGTTTACTTTAATCCATTTTTGATCACGTTTCCTTACTTTTATATAAATATTCTTATGTAAATATAATCTTTTATTCAATTTCAAATATAATAATATTCTAATTTTAATTTTATATTTAGTTAATCAATATTGGTCGTTCGCTGTTTGTCTCTAGGGGCTTTTACCCCATGTACATATCCCTCTCAGATTTTTTTGTGGGGAACTTTTTGTTCAGGGCAATATCTCTATGGGGGATATTGTACCCTCCCACTCTCACTATCTTACAAATAGCCTAAAACAATCCGCTGTCCAGAGCGATAAACATCTTGTTACATTATATTTAGCATAAAAGGCCATAACCCTTTATTTACAAATAACCAATATGATTAGGACCAATAAGAAGCTTTTTAAATTCTACAAATAACTATGGTAAGCGCTTTACAGGAAATTAACAGACAGAAAAACATCATTCTATTTTGTATTATAAAATAAGGTTTATTTACGGGCACAAATACGTACTTTTGTAGAATGTCTTTTAGACTATACCTCGATTTGTATCAGGGGTCTTTAGGGATAAGACTAAGGATGAAAAATGTATGTGCATTTGTGTACGAATTACGATTAAAATAGTAGATTAAAATTTTTAGTTTGGAGACTGCTTAGTTTGAACCTTCTAATCAAGATTTGATAAAGTAAAGTAACAAAAATTTTGGACCCAACGAATACAGAAAGTATTTGTCAAAGTTGTTTCCAGTGTAATTTCTATCAAAATATCCTGTCTCTTCCTGGATTTTGATAAGTTTAAATCGTATGCTTTGTTTTCGAGTATTTTTTCATTAAATTTGCAACCTTGCTAAAATGCACGTGACAAAGTATCAAGGATTCAATTGTAGAATAGCAGCGCAGCATAAAAAAAAATTTTTTTGCAGCGCGGAGCGGCTTAATAAGTTTTTGTGTCTATTGGTCTTTCCTTCGGTAATATAGAGGGGGTTTTCGATTATTTTTATTTTATTTTTGAGTTTACTTTTCTTTCCTCTTCTATTATTCTATAATGCTCTGTTCAACGTACTAAGTAACTTTTACTAGCTACTTGTTGCTACTTCATCTTTACATTTAATATTCTAGATTTTCTTTTGTGTCATATTAGCAATTTATGGAAAAAAAAGATGATTTTAGAGAAGTTACGCTAATCAAGAGTGTTACACAACAAAGGAGCGCAGCTTACGATAAAATACAAAGATTCTAACTAAAAAAAAGGTCAGCTGATGTGTGGTATATTAAGGCTACATATAGGCCGCTTTTATAGATTTCGATTTTTTAATAATTCAAATTCTGTAATATTTGTTTTCTTCAAAAAGTGAAGGGGTGAGTTTCTTATACAGCTAAAGATCTTTCTATTATATAAAGTAAAATTAAATTTAGGTCTTGGAATGAATGTATACTATTAATATTTTCTTCCCCTAAGTTTTCTAGCTTTTGGAATACACAGCCCCTAGATACTAGGTGCCCAGTCACTAGTTTTAAAAAAAAATGAATAGTTTCTTTCTACATTTAATTGATCTTTATATGTATCATTGGAAAAATATTATTGCACAAACTAAGAACATGTTGAAATTCTTCATTAAATCTTTGTTTTCTCTGGGATGGAGGGGATATTGGACTGTAAAATATACTGGTACCTTAAATTGTTTCATTTGTTAGCTCAAAACTTTTGGTACTCCAATAAAATGAATGAAACTACCAATGTACAAACTTTTCAATCAATATTTTAGTCTACAGTAGGAGTAATTTGGTTTATCATAATTTTGGATTTACATAAATTTTTTTGTCCGTTGAGGTCTTATCCCTTAGGATCCCTGCTTTGTTTTGCTAAGCTAAACATAAGAACAAAGAATTATAGCAATGACATACATACTTTTAATAGTAAGGGAAACTTTTAGGGATCTAAAGAGATAAGACTATGGCTGATAAATTGATGCATATCTCCAATGATGACACACAAAATTACCCCTTCTGTAGATTAGTGGTTCAAACATTCAAACACTCAACTTAATAAGCCAACCAATCAAAATTTAGCTAAATTCTCCAAAGTTGTTAGGCCAACGAATACGAAAACGTTATTATAAAACACTGAGGACTAGTGTAATAAACAGCTCATTGTCCCCTATATCTCAAGTTCATTTATAAATGTTTAAAAATTAATAATTCCCAGCTGACACATTAAACTAAGAGGAAAATTAATCTTTAAAGGGATATATTTTAAGTTTTGAGGGTGCATTTAAAGGGATTTTATTTTCTTTCTTGCGTTGCCCAATTTTGTTGCAATTAAACAGTAAAATCTTTGTTAGGAGTGTATTAACAACGTAACTAATATTATAGAACAGTAAATGATTTTCAGATACTCAATAGTCCAGGCCAAAATAATCAAAAATTCAGCTTAAATATTTTTCAAATTAAAATTAAACAGGATAATTATTAACTTTTTGTATGTATACTTTTTTCAGTTATGCTGTATGCACAATTAATTTTGGGACACTTTAGGCTCTATGATATTGTGGGGACGATGGCTGTAAATACTTGACTGTCCCACAAAAATTATCAAGAATTTTAAATAAGATAACTCTTATAAGTTACTAGGTTATAATAATAATAGTTTATAAAGTAAAATATAGAAGTAAAGGTTCCTATTGGGCCCCAATTAATTTTGTTTTAAAATAAAAAGAGGTATTTAGGTCGATGTGTACTTTTAACATTGTGGTGTGTGTGTGTGCAGGGTGGGAGGGGTATATCACGTCTAAAATTACCTGAAAATTGTGTTTTGATTATTCCAGCCACTTACAAATTCTTTAATTTGATACAAACAACTTAATAACTTGTAGAATAATAATAGGTAATGAATTTTGTTGATAAAAAAGTTTGTTGATTGTAGAAAATAATTCAAATATAAAAGATATTTTTATTCATTCATTAATTACTTTACTTTATATTTTATGATCAAATCAAGGTTTTAAGTAATAGTTTTAGATATTAGAAAAATTCTACCAATAAATATGATATAGTAAAACTCATTGTCAATTGAAAATGTTTTTTTTTATCATGAATTGCCGAAACAACTCATGTGTAAAGCTAAAATTATTTATTTGAAAATTTGGTAAATGTATTTACTTATCGAGAACATAGTAGTAGCGCTTTTGCAAAGTCATAATTGTATTGAATGAATTTGAATAATATTTAGTAATTTCTTTGGAAATTAAAATATTATATATTTGAATTTTATAAAGGGTTACTCAACCAAAGTATCATAGAAAAAAGAAAGGTCAGTGTTTACAAAAATCTTTCTTTCTTTGAAACCTTTTACTGGATAGTCAACATTTTTTTAAGGATGATACCTCCCTCTTATCAACATCATTGCCTTTTAGTTATTATTTTAACACAGGACACACACAATGGTTCTCTGATCTTTCTTGGATTGGGCACGATTTGAGGTATTGTTGATATATCAGAATTTCCTGCCTTTCCTTAGGGGCTGAGACATAGCACAAAAAGCATGGAAAAAAAGTCCTTTGTATGTGTAATATCTCTAAATTTTCTTTTCTTTTTTGCTCATAAATTAATTGTGATTGAGTGAGTCACTTAGTAACAAACAAATTAATTTGTGTCAAATTTCTTTGGGACTAATTTAAAAGCAATTAGAACATATGTGGGAATTTCTAGGGGGAATGAAATTGTTATATAGGCAATACGAGGCATTATGCAGAATAACATTTTGTAGACACAATTTTATCTTGTGGGATCTATCTTTTGTCAGATCTATATTACTAACTTGTGGTTGCACCTCTAGCATCTAGGGGCTTTGAATTGAAGGGAAGGGGATCGAGGTGACAGAAAAGAACTATCTAAAGACTAACTGACTATTGTAAAATAACCTGAATGTAAAGCTTCCCTGAAATGAAGAACTTTGTCAGTTCAACAACATTTGTTAGCGAGATCTTAATTGACAAATAAAAAGTTCATTACTTTTCATAAATGAATTATTTGAAGCCTATAGAAATTTTAATTTAAATTCTTTTCGTTATTTCATAACAACAAAAATTTGATTCATATTAACCAGTTGCAAACTAGATACTTATTATATACATCAGTCATGGTAAGTGAACGGAGAAAATAATAAGTCTATCATTAGAATAACAACATATATGCAGGGAGGGTTGAGGCATTGGACACTAGGTTATACCGGTACCCAAAGTTTCATAAACACTTTCTCTCATTCTTTGTCTTACATTTGTGCACTTTTTATTAATCTTGATTGGTTATTTTAAACTAGCAATATCCAAACTTTTCCAAAATGATTGTATTTCACTGAAAGGGTAATTTTTTCTATCATCATAGGAGATGTACAACGATTTAATGTCCATATTCTTATCCATTGAGATACCTTCGTATAAATGTGTTACAATTCTTGCAAATTTTTGTTTAGAATATTAAGATTGATTACGTCTATTCTTTTTAAGTGAAATTTTTATAAGGGGAGGGAGAGGACAGTGGCATTGGAATAAATCTACAGTCTACACCTTCTTCATCACCCCCAATGTTGAATATGTTTTAAAATATAAAACAAAAGGGGTAAAGTAATATTTGTTGTCTATTTTCTTATCCTAGTAACTCTTCTAGCTTTTGAAATATTTTGGTAAAATAGTTCTATCGACTTTAACTTTGCATAAAAACTTAATAATAGATTAAAATGATAGCTACATAATTATATAGGTCTTTTTATTTAAGAGAGTCTCTTAAATACTTTCAGGCTTCGATTAATAAATCTTGTCACCCTTGTTTTAAACAAAATATTTTTAGGGCTTTAAATTTTTCAAATCCTAAACAAGTATTTGATAATGCCTTTAGAAGATTGACTTTTATTATTGTCATTTATAATGGATTTTACTCAAAAAAATCGGTTTAGTATTCAGATTCAATTTTTAAAAAATATGTAGAAATTATCTGGCATCCTCTTTAACTTACTTTGTATATCCGGTTATATTCAACATTAGATTCCTCACGAGGAAATATAAATATCTTCTATTGATGATAAATGTCTAGATTAATTTCCAACATGTTTGTGTCTAAATAGAAACTACTCATTTAAACTTATTGTCCGTCTGTCTGTCTGTTTGGTGATTTTAAATATTGCTTATTTTTATCGACTGTGCTCTTGTGGATGTTGTCATCCTTGTTTAATTTTCTCCCTTAAATTTATGTTTTTCTTAATAGATCTTAAAATGTACACTATTTTATCTTCCTATCCTATACTATCACTATGGGCTGCGCCCACAGCACTACTATATATTTCATCTAATTACAGGGGATTGGACACAAAAATATTCTAAAACCGTACTAAGAATGCGCCCCTTGCATCTAGTTGTTGTGTATTGAAGAGGGAGTGGGCAGAAAAGTAGTCTAAAACCGTACCAAGACTAATTTTTATTAAAAATCATCTGAAACTATCCCGTGACCTGCATGAAGCCTCTATAAAATTGATAATTTAATTCAATCCGGTTTTGTTGTTTGTGAGATCTTAATGGACATTTAAGAAAAACGCACTCTTTTATGTAATAGAATATTTTATTTATCTTATTTAACATTTGCCTGCTGTATTTCAATTGAATTATCAACCTAGTTGTTGTATCCCTCTGAATTTCAATTGAAATGCATAAAAAAAAAACTTTCCCAGATTACTTAATTAAATAAAGTTTGTGTAAAACTGTGTGGTGTACCGTTAATTTTCTTCCACGCCCCCATCCCTCCCTTCCTCCCGTCCTTCCTTCCTTTTTCACTTTTACTAAGATGTTTGCCATACAGTGTAGCAAACAAGGATGACAATGAGGATCGAAGCACACACAAAACAATCATTGATCAGAATACGTACAAGGAGATTTAAATATCACTGGTTAAAATGAAGAGTAGATTTTTTTTAGAAAAAAAACTTTTCTCGTGTATTAATATATAATCTGACATCTATATTATGTAGAATAACTGTCAGACCGATGACGGTCAAAGAAAACTACACACTAGGTGCTCATTGGTATAGAAAATAATTACACAAAATTCAGACGATTTAGAAAACTCCATTGAAAGTTTTAGCGACACTAGCATCTATTCTGGACTTTGTTAGTGAGGGAGAAAATAGCGTTAGAAATATGTAATATTCCCAGATAATAAGGATTGCTCAATTAGACCATTCCCGAGGTCTAAATCCTCTCATCTGGAGGATCTATATTTGAAGATGAATATAGCATAAAAACCATCCCAAAACCTAAATACATACTCAAGATACACATGTTTCATTAAATTTGTAGCTACGCTAGAAAAGCTTTCAAATTTTTAATTAGAATTTTTGCTAAATGTATGAACATTTAAATCCATAGTTTTGGATGGTCATTCTCCATCTACGTATTCGCTAACATTCAGAGATAGGACAATCAAAAATGCTGTATAATACCTGATTCTGTAATTTTTATACATTTGGAAGAGGATTAATATATAAATTTATTTAAACCACATTTGTCCCTTCCTCCTTGATATTCGCTTACAAGATAAACGTTTAAATAAATGATCCTTATTTTGTTCACTGTAGTACAGTGCAAAAAAAGCAGTGAGATGGAGGAGGGGGGACATTGGGCTGTTTTATAATAACGTTTCTTATACAACTTTGGGGACTTTCATTAAATTTTAATCTTATGTTGAATGTCAAAACGATTCATCCACTAACTTTAATCTACTGAAGAGGACATTTTATTTAACATCATCACTGATGTACATCAATTTATCGGCCATTGTCTTATCCCTTTAGAACCCTGGCAAAAAGACAATCAGTTGAATTAAATATATGGCATTGATCAACTCTTGTTGAAGTATGTTTGTAATATTCTAATCCTTTTTAATAGTTATTGAGTAGCTTCTTTAAATATTACCATAATCTTTTAATTTCAATAACGATTTTTCTTATCAGTACAAATTGTTATTGTGTATAAGTACAAAAATCTAGGGGAAAAAATAAGAAACTCAACGAAGTTTACTACGAACATGACTACCAAAAATTAGAGACCATCTAGTATCCACTTAAAAGCTATGCAGAGAGAAACAGGGTTTTGATTTCATTACCAAAAACTTATTTTATTGGCTATTCTTTTATTTTCTCTTCAATAAGGGCATATCTGTTGGTCAATATGAAACAAAATAATAGAAAGTTACCAAAAATGACTGACTTTAATTTTTTTATTAAAAAATTTCCAAATTAAATTATTCATCAAACGATAATAGGCCATGTTCTATGAATCTACTTTAAAATAAAATTTTGTCTAAAATTTTTGATATTTATTGCATCGTATTAAAGAAAGATTTCATTGGACAGTAAAACGTAAAATAGAAGATTAATATCAGTTTTGTTGACCCCGAGGGGGCCTCTGACAAAGTTCTTAATGCTAGGGACGCCGTCGCTAGTCTACTAGAATTATAGTAATAATATTATATTTTATACTTTATTCATGATTACTAATCTTGATAATAACTTTAAATCTCTTTTTGTTATCAAATATAATAATTGATTAATTTATATGTAAGGATAGATTAGTGGCTTAACAAGAATAATTCTGTCCATCTGTAGTACAGTTAGAAGTATTATACAAACAATATAAGTGTATTTTGATTGGTTGGTTCATTAAGTTGAATGTTCAAACGTTTCAACCACTAACTGTAATCTAAAGAAGGGTTAATTTTGTGAATCACCATTAGGGATGTTCAGAAATTTATCGGCCATTGTCTTATCCCTTTAGATCCCTGTATTCGGACAGTAATCTATAATACAAAGTAGCTTGATGTCTGTCTGTCCGTCCGTCCGTCTGAAGCTTAAGATCTCGGTAACCACTGAACCGATTGGATTCTACTCTTCAGGGTATATACCTATCGGTTCTGTGGTGGTTTTAAGCTATTTTCTTGGGGGGTGGGACACCCCCAACCCCCCAAAAATGAAAATATTCCCCACCATTTTTTTTTATATTTTTTTTCCTTGGTCCTTTTACGAATTTCGCCTAAATTTGTTTTGATCACCTCTTGGGGCAAATCCCCTAGAGGCTAGGGGCGAAGCCGCTAGTAACATATAAAATTTGTTAAGTAATTCAATTTATAATAATTTTGTTAAGACGTATAGAATAGACGCTTTTTACCTAACTACATCGAAACAACTTAGTCTACACCCCCTGGACAAATGCCGTAAAATCATTCTAGAATTACCCCCCCCCCCTCTCCAATCAACCCTCTGTAAATATAATGTTTCCCTTATTTTGTCCGTCGTCATTTTGTGGATGACTAGTAATATAATGCCGTTTCTTGCGGTCGTACGCGATCATGCGTCATGTTGGAAAGGTGATGCAAATTTCAGATCTAGTTTTCGCCATTTAATTTACTATTTTCTCTCTAAGATAAAACCGATGCTTGCAACCTTATTTAATTCGCTATACTATAAAGATAAATTATTCTCAAATTGTGATATCTGATATCTGACATTTGCGTCACCCTTCCAATATGAAGTATGATCGCGTACGACCGGGAGAAACGGCATTTCATTACTTGGCATCCATTTTGTGGCAGGCTTATCATGTTAGTTAATTCTCTCTATTATTCTATTTCCCATTATTTTATACTTAGAACTGTACACAACATTTTCAAACCTAAATTTACAAAAGACAATCCTATATACTAAAATAATAAGATGTCTTTCTCTCTATTCTGTCCGGTAAGATCTTATAAATGGCTAAGCCGATTGCTCGCAACTTTTAGGATAGTTTATGTTAGCGTTAGGTATTTGGCTATAATAGAGGCTAGAGGCGAAGTCACTAATAAGTATTGAGGTCTGTAAAAGGTTTAATCATACGGATTTTGCTTTCTAGGGTAGCTTTACAAATGTCCCTCAGTGGTTTAAAGGTATTTATCACATGTTAAGTTATTAAGATTGGATTAAGCATTAGATATCATAAAAGATATTTTGTAGAGAAGGGGTTTGCTATTTTTATTATGAAAATAAAAATTATTTTCTTGTTTGTTTTATAAATTTTTGTTAAAATTTCACTAATACAGTTCTTTTCTTTTGCTATTCCCCTCTTATATTGCTTCTCACCTCTCCCCTCCCTTTTATACAAGCTACTTGACTTCCTCTTTCTGTGGTATGCCGGCTGTAAGTCTGCTAAATAAACACAAGTGCGCCTGCAGGGGAGGGAAGGGGGTAGTAGGGGCTCTACCGGGATTTAAAGGGGCTTAAGAGGGCGTATTTTGGAAAAAAATTTTATCACAAAAAGAACAAAAATTACATAATTAAATTACAATTTGTAATAAAAAAGCTTTGCGATCCTAAACTAAACACTAAAAAAGTTCTAAAATGTGAAACTTGGCTTAATTATAAGAATGATGATGTACAAGTCTGTGTATAAAATGTTGTTCTAATACTTGAAGTGCCCCCCCCCCCTCTTTCTTTAAATGTCCTTCTCATTCTCCCATGCCATTTATCCCTCTCCTCCTTCAGTTCAGGCCGAACCGTCGCTAAGGCCTGACGTCTTTTGAAAAATTATGTATTAAATTTTTCCTTACAAATTACACTTTTTAATCAACTGTTATAACAATAGAATATTCAATTGTTAGATATTTAAATTTTATAAAAAAAAATTTTTTTTATCATAATCCATTTTTAATTAATTCCTCTATACTTACTACTTAGTCCTATTTAAATTGTATATTACAACAATAACATAATAAATCAAATGTGAAAAAATACATTATTAATTATTTTAGTGCATTTAGAAAAGTGAATTTTTCATAAAGATCAAAAGAAGTTAATAAAACAAAATTTTAAAATGTTTGAAGATATGGATTGGCTGAGAGATAGTAGCTTGGTAAATACAGTTTAATCTTTACATTTTTAGTAGCGAAGCTGTTCTATTATTCGAATTATCCGCCTATCTACCGTAACTTTCTCGGCTAATATGTAAGACATACTGCTGAATTCTTTATAAAGATTCCCTAAAAGAATGACCATCCATAGTTTTGTTCATGACAACAGAACACCAATAAGTCAATTTTTCCGTTAATGCTCTGCAACTTATAGATGTTGTCATTCTTGTTTTATATATCAAACAAGAACAATTAAAGACAAAAAGAACAGAAAATTGCAGAATGATGAAATTGTGTAAAAAATTATAAGAATAAAATACAACACATTTTATGATTATATTTTTTTTGTATATGTTGTATACAAATGAAGATTTTTAAGTCTTGAAATATTATTTAAAGCTTGGGTAAAATAGTTTTCTCTGGGAGATAAATCATCCCTTGTCCATATGGTCTTAAATATGAAGCTGCTTCGCTTTCAATAAAACATTTAAATGAATATTCAAGCCAAAATTTAAATACTAGAGAACGATTCTTTCATTCAAAACATTTCAAATATTTAGTTCAGACAGACATGAAGACTTATTTTTTATTTAGTTGAAATATTTCGGTTTAAATTTAAAAATTAAAACTACCTAATGATTTTTTTCTTTCTATAAATAAGTAAAATCTGCTAAGATACTTCAATTAGTACCGTGCTTCAATATATACTTCGGGACAGACAAACAGACGTACATACATCCACAATTTAATTTCCATGCCATAGTATACTTTACAAGAGTACAATATATAAATAAATGTACTCAGTTTCTAAAACCACAGCTTATCTTTATGTTTCTAGTATATTACCCTTTCTTTTTCTAACATATATTCTTAACTTATTCTACTACAGGCTGCGCTCTGTATTTAAAGACAGGAGTAAGGAAAATAGCCTTAAAACCAAACTTAGATATAAGAATTAAATAGCTTAAAAACACCCAAGAACCTTTAATTAGCTTCTATAAAATAAATTACTCAATCAAATCAGTAGTTATCGAAATCTTAAGCTACAGACAAAAAAAAACTTAAAACTAATAGGATGTATCTACGCCAGCAATGCCATCAGTCACAAGCTACGTGATAATTACTAAAGTTTCCTTCTTTCCCTTTTTGACCGAATTTTAAAATCTAGAATGTAAACTGCCTAAAAGTAAGTAATCTTTCTAGCTTAAATGACATATTTAGAAATTTATTGACAATGTCTACCTAAAATACATGAACTTTACTTTTTCTATCTTCCAACCTAGTATGGTACCTTATAATTGCTGCGCTACTTATTTACAAAATTACATCAGGAAGATTATGGCCTAAAACATGCTTCTTACATGCATAGAATAGGGAATTTGTAAGATTTGTTACTGGCCCATTTTTGGTCAACGACCTTTATATTCAAGATTTCAAAGAAAGATATCTCACGATTTGGAATATGGTTTTTGCTGCGCTCTTTTGGACAAGAGCAAGTTTGTTTAAATGAATGCACTTGCACGATCTGAACCTGAAGGTTAAGTGCTTTAAAAATCTACAAAAACAAATTAACAAAAAAAGAAAAAAATGCAGTACAACATCAATAAAATACCCCATGTTACATTTAAACATTTTGTTCTCATTAGCAGTTGCGCACCTAGGGAGGTGACAAAAAACTCTAAACCATCCTAAGACTTAAATTTTAAAAAAATAGCCTAAAATCATACCTAATATCACATTATTTGCGTTAATTCAATATCAAATTTTCGCTTATAATCCACAAAGTTACATTTATTATCTCGAAATGACATACAGACGTTAGGACATAACTAAGATTTAGAGTAGCTGCAGTACTAAAAATAACAAGAATTTAAAGAAAGGAAAGGATAGATAAAGTGAAAACATTTTCATGGCCAAAAAACCTCAGCAATCGCTACAATGCCCGAGGCTAAGAAAAGTATTATATTATGTATTTATGTCAGATAATTGCTCACTGTAAAATATTTTTATAGCACAGCTACTCTATAACAAAGATTTTTCAAAACGTCAGTCCGTCCGACTGTCCGTAAGCAGAATATCGTTCGGATAATGATTTCGCAGAATTTTGGTTGGTTGGTTCATTCAGTTGAGTGTCGTTTCAACCACTAATTGTAATCTGCAAAAGGGGTAATTGTATGTATCGACATTGGGGTAATTATCAGCCATTGTCTTATCCCTTTAGATCCCTGATGATTTCGTTTTTAATTGTTTCAAATTGTTGTGATTCTGGAAATAATTATCCTTGTTAGGAAATAATCATTCTTACAATACTTTGCTCAACATTATATTAAATTGCAGACATTTTAGTTGCAAAGCTACTCTACAAGTCATGGGTGTGTGTGTCTGTGTGTACATGGACGTCCAAAGGTGGGGGGGGGGGGGATGGGGTGACCTCCCCCCCAAAAAAAAAGCTTGCACGTACTTGCGTCTTTGGTATAAAGATTACCCCCCCCCCCCCAAATAAAAAGTTTAATTTTAAATTTTTTACCCCCCCCCAAAAAATAAAATTAAAAAAGCTTGGATGTCCTTGTGTGTGTTTGTTGCAAGACCATCGAAAATCTACCAAAATACTTTTGAAAGATAGGAATACTAAAAAGATTTATAATTAATATAAATTATTGTAATTGTAAAAAAATAAGAAACCAATTTATGTAACCAATAGGTAGATTTCTCTATTTTCATGTACACTGTGTATTTCATATTAGGCATGCAGGGAAAGGACATGCAAGATAATATTTTCACTATTCACAACTAACAGTAATTACGTCCAGGTTTCTAAAGGGACAAGACTTAGACAACGGCACATTGTTGTACATCCGCAATGATGATAAATTACATAGAAATAGTTTCTTTGCTTTTACTTCATTGATATCAAAAATATTTGTGTATTTTCATCAATATAACATTTTTACTTACGATATGATATAATCCAAAATATAGACTTGGTTATCAAATTAAGTAAAAAATTTAAGTGATGAACCTCTCCCTGAAAATATCTACTGTTCTATGTTTACAGTTATAATGGCCTATTTCAAGTGTCTTATGTGCCTTTTAAAACAACACAACTAGTATCCATGTTTTATGTGTTTGTGTTTGTGTGTTGTGTGTGTGTATGAGTGTGTGTGTGTGTGTGTTTGTGTGTTGTGTGTTGTGTGTGTGTATGAGTGTGTGTGTGTGTAGGAAAGGATCTCGCTGAATAGATATGATTCTTTTCTACAGTGAAGCTTTACATTGGTCCAGTGAGGATACCTCCAACCTCCCTGGGAGCAAACTCCCTACCAAAAATTACCATTCTCAAGTCAATCTGTAAATTTCTTCCACAAACCATTACAAAGCACATAATTTTATTTTTATTGGCCACATTGTATGGTAACCATATTAAGTATTACTTTTATAGCTACCCGTGTATGTAATAACAATTATCATATAATTACAACTTTCTACAGATTTTACATCTGCTGAAATTAATTTTACATTTTTTTTTGATAATTTAACAAATAATTATTCAACCTAAAAAGACATCCTATAATCGGTTCAGCAGTTAGCGAGATCCTACGCTACAGACAAAAATAGCTTACTACTTTATGTAATAGGATTAGAAAATAGTTTGATATTAATATTTTTTTTATCTAAAAATAGCTAATTTGTGATACTTTCTCTAATATAGGAACAATTATGTGATTATTTTGAAAGTAGGAATTATTGACGAATTGGTAGAATCCGCAATTGAACCACTTTACACCTCCCCCCCCTTTTTTATTAAAAGCAATACAAGGCTTTCTAAATATTGCACTACCTAACCTAACTTAAATTAAAGACCCAAAAATACATTTTATTTCTGTTAAAATTCCTGGGGGTTATTCTATTGGTCTCGTCTGACAATTTGTGGGATAATGGGAATGAATAGCAAGGATGACTAGGGATTTTTAGCGTAGCACACAGTCAAGCCTATTGGTGGGCCAGTTTTATAAAGGTACTAAGGATTTCTAATCATTTATACAAAATGTGTTTATGGTCTATAACTGTCCGTCTAATGATTTTAGAGATTAACTATAAGCGCAACTACCTTAAAATTTTCCTAACCTACCTAAAAAAAAGTTCGTATGTCCATTTTCATTAAGAACATTTTCTTCGCTTTTAGAGAGAAAAAAATATATGATATAGTTATCTAATTCTATTATTTTATGGAATAATGATTCCCAGAACTATTAGATACAATATTGTTATTAAAATATCACTTAAATCAAGTCTCAAAATGTAAGTATGACTTTGTTAAAATCCTATATTTTAAATAGTTTTGTATAATGATAGGATTATTTATTCTAATTATTTTGAATATTATTAACCTATTTTTATGATTTGATGAGCTTTACATTTATGGATGTTGTCATCCTTGGTTTCATTACTGAATATTTTCTACTGTTTTCCTCTTTCTAAATATATTTTAAAAAGTTTTTCCCCAAGCTTTTAATTTCTTTTCTAATGAATATTAGTGATATTATCATTTACTGTAATAGCAATGTAAAAAAATCTTGGATGAATATAAAGAATAAGTTAGTTTTAGAGCAGATAATCACTGGTCATAAAATGAGAAAGAGAAGAAAGTTGTTATATAAATGGAAAATTACGAAATCTTTATGTATAAATTAGGGTTGGGCCGGATACTTTTTTGGCCGGATACCGGATACCGGATATCCGGCTGATTTCAAATGCCGGATATTCGGTAACCGGCCGGATATCCGGCCAGCACCGGATATCCGGCAAATATCCGGCCAACACCGGTTATCCGGCAAATATCCGGTTATCCGGCCAAATTACCGGGTATCCGGCCGGATAACCGGCCAAATCACCAGATATTAAAGTAGTTAAAAAAAAATTTCTTCAGAAATCTTATATAAATTTACATAAAGTTAAACTTATTCAGAAAAAGTGTTCTTCTAGCCTCAATAGTATAAATCACAATGTATGTGTGTCACTTGTAACATTAATCTGAACCCAGTAATAGTGTCGGACTGATTATGACGTCAAAAAAAATAGCCAATGAGAGGCCATTATTGACCAATTATTTTTTTGACGTCATAATCAGTCCGACACTATTACTGGGTTCCATTAATCTACACAAAAATTCAGCTTAGAAATACACGTTTTTGATTGGACAGACGGACATTTAGAATTATAGAGTAGCTTTACTACTATACAAATACAGTTTGTAGGTTGTCAGTAGCAATGTCGAAGTAAAGAAATTTACGTCAAATTGTTCACAGCGAAATGTCGATAATATGTCTGCCAACAATGTTTAAGCCTATAGTCTTTGTTTTAAAGATATGTATTGCATAAAGAAAAGACATATACATACAGAATTACATATTATAGTACGAGACTTTTATTTACATCAACATAGCTTAGTAGCTAGAAATTAATCAGAAAAAAGTAATCACTGTGTTATTAAAAAATCAAGAAAATCAGAGATAAAATTAGTTTCTTGCCCTGCATTTTGTAACAGTTTGAAGGAAAATTGGGTTAGGAGAATTGTATGGGCATGTAGGTTGTTTTTATTCCAATTTGAAATACAGTCTTCTTTGCTTAATTTGAGTGATTTGTCTTTTGCAGCTAAAATAAGATTGGATAGTTGAGTATATACATTTAACGAGAAATCCTCATAATACATATTAAATAGGTAAAAGCTTTCTTTTAGAAAAATAAATTGAGGTTGTCCATTATTATACTTAATATCTAAAAAGACAGCTAGTTTATGAATAAAATAAGAAGGAAATATACAAAAGAATAATGCATGATCTGTATTGCTTTCTGTATTACATTTGTTGCAAATATTTTAATCGACTAATTTGAATTTAAATAGTTTATTTTTGCTTGGTAGTGTACGATTCAATTGTTCTAGTATAGTCAATACATTTATTATTAGTATTTTACAATTTTAACAATTTTAAAAAAAGTCACAATTTATTCTACAAATTTGATTATTCTCTATCTAAATTATGTCAGGTCATGAAATACAAAAATAAACAATTACCTTAAAAAAGTGTAAAAACACGTAATTTACAGTTTATACTTTTTTATGGAAATAAAGATTTACAAATTTTTACTGTAATTAACACATTTTTAAGAAAATAAATAATCTAAGCAAATAGAAAACATAGCGAAATAAAAATTCATATTTATGTATAGTTATTTATATGATATAGTGATAGACTGTTGGACAAACAGACAATTCCTAGTTATGGAGGAGTTTCGCTATTTAAAAAAAAATAAATGATTATACACGACATGATTTTCGGCTATACAAAAACCAGGGATCTTAAGGGATAAACAATGGAGGAGAAATTGATAAACATAAACTCACCCGATTTGTTGAACAAAATTACCCCTTCTGTAGATTTATATAGATTAGTGCGAAAGGTTAGGCACTTCTAGTTTATATCAACCAATCAAGATTAAGTTAAAGTTCTTAAACCAATAAATGAGAAAGTATAAATCAAAAATTTGTGTCCTATTAGGACTTACAGTGTAATGACCCCTACCTCCCTGAGTAGAACAAATAAGCTTGTTGATTTAAAACAAGATTCACCTGAATAAATGCGTTTTTAAATAGTTTAAAATGTAATCTAAAAAAAAATATTAGAAATTAGCCTAAATTAACTTTTTGATGCTGCATTTTAAGACATTAAAAATTTATTCAAAAATTTATCAGAGATCTTAAGGGAAAAACCATTAATGATAAATTGTTGGATTCATCTGATTTAGACAAATAGATTTACTCAATCTGTGGAAAAGTTTGGACACTGCTAGCTTATATCATTACCAGCTATGCAAGAATTACCAAAAATACCCAGATTTTTAAGCCAACGAATGAAAGAAGACTTTTACTTTTCCCCTAAAATATGATTATGAGATCATCTGTATTTTGTCAAAAAATAGTATTTATTACTATATTATTTTTTTGTAGTTATTGTGAAACATAAGTGAAACACTAATTTATAAATGAAGCTTATCAAAAAGCAATAATGATAACTTTTCACCTTTCCAACTTTTAAATTAATATGAAAGCATAACTATGAAGCATTAACATCGGAAGCGTAGCTACTCTAATAATAGGGGTTGGTATGTACGTCACGTTACCTTTATTGATACAATAAAAAAATAAAAGGTAAATTAACTCTGTATAGGCAACATTTTACTGTTTGTTTTTCTTCGCAAATGAATTATTGCTACGCCATTTCATAGGAAATGTTATCATGCATGATGCTATGGATATTATTAGTCTTGTTGTTATTACATATGTGAAAGCCATTGAAACGCTTTTTGATTTAATCGTAAATAAAGTGTAAATACATTATGTGATTATCATTAGTTTAGTTTTGAAAATTATAACTTCTCTTGGTGTAGGTATAATTATTCCTCGCATCGTATTATAAACGGCTTTCCGCGGATATAGAATTTACAATTATGAGATTAAAACTAGTTTTTTTAGCCCCGAGGTGCCGAAGGCACTGGCTAAAAAAATGGTTTTAATCTTATGATTGTACATTTTTATATTCGTAGAAAGCTGGATATAATACGACGCTAGACATAGTTTTTTCGTATGGATAAGAACCGGTTCCTATCCACCGGATTCGAATGAATACGAAAAATTATCTTCTAGGATTTTTTAATTTATGTCAATTTTCGGGCATTCAATTGATATGTAATTGTATCGACTATTTTGCTGGTATAAAAGTTGCCGTGGCTGACATTATTTCGACATGCTATAATACAAGCTACAAAATAGAAGGAATAGGGTAAAACCAACAAGCGAAATAAATCTAAAATAATATTTGAAATGAAGAGGTCGTCAATTCTACTATCCGCCGCTGAAAAACCACGTATAGGTTTCGTGATTTTTTCTAATTCATTTCATGTTGGTATAAGCTGACAAAATAAAGTAGTAAGTTTTTTATCTAAAGCCTAAATAGACTACAATAACTATTGATTTAATTGAGTTCATCTTTTTATGGAAGTTTTACAAACGTCCTGGAGTGGTTTTATGCTATTTTATACAGAATATCCAGATGCTAGGGGCGTATCAACTAGTATATATTATTCTGAGATATATAAATGTTATACAATACTTTTAATTGAAGTTTTGTAGTGGAAATATGATATTCCTACTAAATGTTTTGTCCCAAACATTTATGCAATAATTTTATACAGCAAAGCTTTTCTTCAACTCTATTACTTTATCGGGGACTAGCGGCTACGCCCCTAGAGACCTCTTTGGGCACTTGAGGAGGGGGGAGTCGAATTTGAAAACCCAATTTTTTATTTTAGATTTTTAAAAAAAGTAAAAAAAAAATTAGGGGGGTGGAAATTTTTTTTTTTTTTTGGGGGGGGTATTTTTCATTTTTTTGTTGGGGGGTGTCCCACCCCTCAAGAAAATAATTATAAACCTTCCCGAGACCTATGAGAAGCTACCCTGTTAAGGAGAACCCGATCGGTACAAACAAAAACACAGACACTCAAACATCCTGTTACTTTAGTATAAGGATAGGAGACTTAAATTAATCAATATTCTACTTAATTTATAAAGTATTTAGTATTTTTTTGTCCCTTGAGATCAAACTAAATACTGAAGCGATTGAGTTTTCAATTTTAGAGAAGCTTTATTTTTTGCTGGGAGGGATTTAGGCTATTTTTCTGAATATAGTGACCCCCCTCCCCTTCTATAACACGCAGTCGCTATACAATACATTAACACAAAGCAATATTAATATATTCAACAACAAAAAACGTTTAAGTAATATATCAAATTTATGTTCTGGCATTTAAACTATACTTAGAAAATGAATGTACGCAATGCATTGTATCTATCTTGGCGCACATGCACTTCGTGGTTGGAGCGTGCATGCGTGTCCAAGAGAAAGAACGTTTATTCAATTTTGTAAATTTTAAAAATAGAGAAATAGTATTAAAATTTTAAAAATAGAGTAATGGAAATCTTTTAGATTTTTTCTTGGTATTTGTAGAGCCCTGACGACCTCTAAAATGTTGCGTATCTTTTTAAACATTGATGTTTTTGCGTTATTGTAGTTGCACCTTAAAAAAAGGGGGGTGGGGAGATTGTGAAACTGATGTGTAAAGGTTTTAATTGAAAACATCGAAGATTTCTCCACAAAAAAAAGAAGAACTATATTGTTCATAAGTAGCGCTGCAAAAATAGACCTTTATTCTTTCAGGAAAAAAAGAATAATAAACAGGTAAACAGAAGTTTTTACACAGTGCTGTAAAGTTTCAAAAGTGCCTGACTGTATTCTTAATCAGGGAGCTTAAATTAAGGATAAGACAATGGGCGATAAATTTATATATATCTCGTATGATAATTAGAAAATTACCCCTTTTGTGGAATAAAATCATGGTTAAAATGTTTGGACTCTACTAGTTTGGAACTAATGGGTCATATCAAAAAACGCCTATCTCAGAAAACGCCTATCTCAAAAAACGCCCATCTCAGAAAACGCCTATCTCAAAAAACGCCTATCTCAGAAAACGCCTATCTCAAAAAACGTCTTTTTCATAAAATGCCCACTACATTTTTTAAAATAAAGCCTAATTTATAAATAGTATTCAATATAAAAATACAATACTTGTCATCCATGATTTCTTACTTAAAACACCAATAAACAGTTACCAAATCAACCAATTAATAAACTATGTACAAAGATGGATAAAATTCAATCAAAATTCAATAAAATTGCCAAAATCTTTTTTGAGCCAACAATATTAATGTGATTGTAGAGCTGTAGGCACCAGCAAAATTCACAGTCCAATGGCCTATCCTTTCCAGAGACAGACAAACAGTTAAAGAGTTGCTACTCTACTAAAAATTCACAAGTAATGATGGTTAAACGTATCTTTAGAATAAACTACAAACCTTTTCTTTTGTTGTACCCTGTATTTTAGTTAATCTAAAAAGGGATAATTGATTTTTAGTAGCGTGGTAATTCTTAAACTATCCCATGATGTACAGACAGGGAGAGGACAATAGACAGTGAATTATACCGGTTCTCAGTGATTTATAAACACAATCTCTCATTGGTTGGCAAACTATTTTGGATACTTGAATGGTTGCTTTAACGTAGCAGTGTCCAAACTTTTTAACCAATAAATCTAATTAAAAATAATGTTAACTTTATTTATCATAGTTTTGGTTCTACATGATCAAATTATCATTAATCGTTTTTTCCCTTAAGATTCCTAGGCTTTTGGACAAATGGCTAAGAATTTGAATGTGTAGGAAAGTATATGAAGAGGGGTTCCTTTTTATAACTACTAGCGGCTACGCCCCTAGAGGCCTCTAGGGGCACTTGAGGAGGAGAGAGTCAAATTTAATAATTTAATTTCTTATTTTAGATTTTAAAAGAAAAAGTAAAAAAAAATTGGGGGGGGGCGAAATTTTTTTTTTTTTTTTTGGGGGGGGGGTTGGGGGTGTCCAACCCCCTAAGAAAATAGTTATAAACCTTCCCGGGACCTATGAGAAGCTACACTGTTAAGGAGAACCCGATCGGTTCAGCGGTTAGCAAGATCCTAGGTACAAACATACAAACACACAAAAAAAAAACATCCTGTCACTTTATTATAAGGATTTGGATCAAATTTTACTGTTAAATTTTATGGGATGAGTTCACCCTACCTTAAGATCTTATCCTTTTAAATATGTTCATTCGATAAACTTAAATAAAAAAAAATAGCAAGAAAACGCTTACTACTTTTTTTTGGCAAACTAGTGGTTTAACCCCTAATAACTAGGGGTAAAGGGAAGTAAATAGGCTGACCATCTCAAGGGTTTATTTTAAAAATGAAATAGCATGAAACTATCCGCAGAGCTTACATAAAAGGGAAAGCTAAACTGGTTTAGTATTTAGCGAGATACTAACGGATAAACATAAAAACTTTACTGCTTTATGTATATCAACTAGCAGCTACGTTCCTAGAAGCCTCTATGAACACTTAAGGTTGGGGGAGGAAGTTGAGTTGAGTTTTGAAAAGAAAAAGTCAATTTTGAGAAGACTTCCTCCCAAAATAATTAAAAACCTTTCCTGGACATATACTAAGCTTCATTGTAAAGGAGAACCATATTGGTTCAGCAGTTAGCGAGATCCTTCACTCACTACTTTATATAATAGGACTAGCAACTGCAACCCTAGCATCTTAGGGCTTTGTATTCAAGGGGAAAATTAGAATGGGTCAAAAAATAGTCTAAAACCATCCTAATGCTTAAATCTAAAAAATAAATAGCCTAGAACCATCCCATAACTTATGTTAAGATTCCATAATAAGTTCTGTTATTGAAATCTTAATCTTCAGACAAAATCCTTACTACTTTATACATTAGGATAAAAAACTATGCGTCAAAATGAGCGATGCTTGATGAAAAAGTAATGAATTTATGAATATTTTAATATGACTGAAAGCCACATAGAGAAGCTTACTCCTCCTATTATAATATTTCAATAATATTTAAGCTTTTAAAAAAATTCTATCTAGCATCTACCTCTACAAGCCAAGTCGTGCCTATTTAAACAAGAAATTTTAAAGGAATTTTTTGACCATGAAGTGAGAAAAATGTCTATTCAACTTTGAAAGCCCCAACTTAAAAATAGCAGAAAAGTATAAAAATAAAATAATCTTTATATTTTTTTGAGAGCATAGCTGTTACATCATTATTATTAGAGAATTCGTCTGTCTGTCAATCCTGTTAATATTCAAAGAACAATATATCTATGCATCTAATAATCACTTATTTAGATACTAGTGGTTATGCCTCTAACATTGAATAGTCCTGTTTAAAAGGATTAGGGACGTTGTAAAAATAGTTTAAGTATGTGAAGAAAGTCGCTCAAAAATCAGCATGTGACGTCATAAAAATGAGGGATTATCCATCTCTTTTTTAGGGGTTTTCTTTCCCACTGCACCTCTCCTCATCCCTCATTTTTATGACGTCAGAATTTTTTTTAGCGACTTTATTCACGTACATAGTTAAAAAAAATAAAAATTTGAGAACATAATAGTTTAAAGTTATTGTGACCTTTGTTGCTCCTTGATATGATAGGGTTGTTATTTCCCCTAGCTCTGCTACATATGGTCCTATGGACAACGTTGTACTTGTTAGATTTGAGAAAAACTGGGGCTAGGTCGTCGCGCCGTTAAATTAAAATGCAATATTGCTTTGAAAAGGATTGGTTAAAAAAACAGGACTTTTGTGAAAAACAATAAAACAACAAAATTAACATCTTTAAACTGGTTATGAAATATTGCAATGGCAATAGTTTTTGGTTTCAATATTTTTTGCCAATAAATATAATTTTCACATTTCTAATTGTTTTCTAAATTTCAGAGTAGCGCGCTAACCTGCCAAGGGTTGTTACTGGATTCTCTGGAGGATTCCAAGCAGAGCCTTATCAAGAATGACGTCGTCCTCAGCGAGGGACTCAATGATCACTTAAATAGAATTGAACACAGGTAAGCTTTACATTAGGCTCCATATAGTGACTATAAAAATTGACGTCATTCAATACAAATGACCATTGATAGGCCAATACACAGACTAAATTACCAATGGTAGGTCAGAATACATTTTAATTGACCAATGGCAGAAAAGGTCACCATTTCAATTAAAAACAACCCATTGGGCCTTATCATACTCTACTTATAAACAAATTTGCCTAGTCATCTATCTATGTTAAGCCATTTAAAAATTTATAAGGTAAAAATGATATCTAATTATGAGAAACACTTGATTAAAAACGAGAAAGATAGATTCCAAAAGAAGACGGGTTTATATTACTTATTAATTGACGTTTATTGCATTTCAAGAATTTTACGGATATACATGTACAATAGCTTCGCAGAAACATTTTAGTACCTTTTATACAACTGTACAATTATAAAAATACTAGTTCTTGCAATTTTCCTTGAGATACCAGTAGACCATTCTTATAATAATACATTATCAATAATATGTATATTTTTGAGAAAGAAAAAAATATTTTTAGTTGCTACTTTGTTAGATTCAGAAGGGTTTTGTTTTGGCTAGTGAACCGTGGGGTTAAAAATATTACATATATTACTTCAGGAGTGCTTATCCTTAGCTCTAGAGAAAAAATACCATGGCGGGTTTGTGTTGTTTCACTTGTAGTTTATTTGGATTTTACCCAATTTAGTTCCCCAATAATTAAATAAACTGCCAAATATCTGGCTGATTATTTTCTAATATGTTTACGTTAAAGATGATTATTCTTTTTTTGCAAAAAAAAAGTACATAATATTGTTTTATTGTTTGAGTACCTAACAAAACTTATCTGATAGTTTATCAACTGTTAAACAGACGAAAATCAGTAGCATGCAATTGCACACTTAGATCTTCTAGACAAAGGTTGTACAATTAAAGGGTACCACTACCAAATGCAAAAAATTGGGCAGTTAAATAACGCCAATTGTCCTATCCCTCTGCACCTGCAGTTTACACTTCTTGAGCTGAAAGGACTTCAAGATTACTACCCAATTTCTTGGTAAAATATTTGTTACGTCTTTGGGGCAAAATAAACCTTAATTTAGTTTAGAAATTATTCAAAGAAATTCGCTCTTTGAATTAAATCGTTGTCAAGGATGCTTTTGAGAAGAATTCTTTGAAATAAGTTTTTTTATGATTAGAAAATTATTAAAAAGTAGTAAAAAAGTTTAAAAATTAAATGATTTAAAATTAAAACTAATATATGAGCGGATTTATTTTTTTAAGGTTAAATAAAAAGATATTTCTGAAGGCAATATCTCTATGGGGAGGGTGGAGATACTCTTAAAAACCTGTTAGAGACTTTAAACTTAAAAAAAGCTTCATGTTAAAGGAGAGCCTAATGGGTCCTACGGTTAGCGAGATCTTAAAGCACAAATAGACAGACCCACTAATATCGCCTCTTTTTTTTAGGCCCATTCGTTCCAGAGATCTTATGCAACTTAATAAGCACAAACATTCATAGATTAGAAAATAAATATATCAAAGTATCATTCTAATTACTTTTGGATTACATTGAAATTAAATCGTTTACTTTCTTAGAACAATTTGAATAAGTGTGATTTCACATCCGCTCACCAATCTAAATTGGTTGTTCTTGTTTAGGAAGCTCTATAAATGTCAAGGAGTGGTTTTATGTTATTTTTCTGATAACCCGTACCATAACCTACCGTATAGGTTAAGGGCAAAGCTAACTAGGTAAAATTTAAAGTAGTTGCGCTAAAATATCTATATTTTTGTTAAAACTTCCTTAATTGCAAGCTATACGGGATTCCCAATTGAAAAAAAAATCCATGAAAAATTATAACGTTGTAATGTTCGTGCGAGTGCAATATTTTTTTTATACATTTTTAATTCATTGAGCTTATGAAAGATAAATGAGAGTACATTTTTAAAGCTTGGCTTTTTCAAACTTAGTATGGTGCTTTAATTTTCTGTAACAATTTTGTAAACTTATGAAAACAATTTCGGGTATAGTCCCTTTCATGGGCCCGGGGCGATTCTTCGTATTTTTCACAGTAGCTTTTCTCCTATTTCTAGCCCTTGCGGGGGGCTCTAACCCTGCGGGACCAATTACCTAACCCTGTGGGGCAATCACATAACCCAATATAACCTAACCTAACCTAAAATAACCTATAAAAAGTCATTTTAAAAATACGACGAAAGGGACTATTCCCATAATTTCTATGACGTTTAGGCAAAATATGTTAAGCGAAGCTTTTCTATAATCAAGTCTTAATACGAAAGTATCTTCGTATTAAGTTAATGTATTAATTTAACTAATATTGCGATATATTTATATTAAAATTTTAGTCTCAAAACTTTAATTAATCAAAATAAAACTCCGACTTTCATTGATTCTATAGAAAATCAAGTTTTTACTATAATTTAAATATTTCTCATTTATAAAACTAAAAAAGTAGGTTAAGCGCCTAGTATGTATATCTTATATATCTAAACTTTATTATACATATAAAATCAGGGATCTAAAGAGATAAGACATGGAATGGCCGATAAATTAATGTAAATCCCTAATTGAATTACAAAAAATAACCCCTTCTGTAGATTACAATTACTGGTTGAAACCTTTGGACACTTTATGAACCAACCAATCAAAATAATGGTTAATAATAATGGTTAGGATCACAATTTGTATTAAATTTGTTCAGGTATTAAAATAGTCTTTAACTTAAATGTAATATCTTACGCTGTCTTTTTCGTATAAACACTATGATAGATTTTTTTGCAATTTATATGAAACATTTGTTTAGCATGATTATAATCCCAAATATAGCGTATTAGCGTATGTATAAAACAAGAATAACAACATCAAGGGTTTAATTTGTGCCATTCCACAAGTGGGGCAAATACAGGACTAAAATATAGTTTCGTGTGTCAACTCGGAAATTTATTTTATGGTTGACCCAATGTACGTGATTACAATTACTGATTCTAGAACCCTACAATTCCACTGTGTTGTTTTAGGCAGAATTTTAATATTGCTAAAAATTCTTGGTATATAAAACAGTAGGTAATCTTATAAATGTTGGGAATTATCTTAGAAACGTATTTGGTATTTTTTAGAGCTTTAATAAATTAAGAATAATATAACCAACAAGCATTTAATGCATGAATAATATAGATGTAAACTAAACATATTGTTAATACAAATTACTAATTATAACGGCCAAGCCTAACTTGAGTAAATCCATGCTTATAAGGAAGCGTCACTTTTACTAATGCATTAAATACCTACAGTTTATTTTGATTAAATGAATAACTACTTTCATTTTCTCATAATTAAATACACGGAGAACATCAAAAGTAAAGTACGCCCTCACACAAAGTACCTTCTTGAGCACTGATGACCCCCCTCCACACCCCATTTGGAAGTGATTAAAATTTTTCGTTTGATTGGTTATGTCTTTAGGCCAGGTCAGGTTAGGTTAAATTTGGTCCTGGGTAGCCAAAAAGGGTTAGTAAGGAGGGGTTGTCAGTGATTAACAGATACTTTGTATGAAAGCACTATGTAAAGTTATTTCTTCTTTAATTAACAAGGAACAATTTTGTCTTATGGAAGATGGGAGGGAAAGGGCAGTTGCGGCAGAATTAAGCGTGCAAACGTGCGAATATAGCTTACACAATAACCTCTCAAAGAATTTCCAACAGAAACTGTAAAATAAATTTAAATGTATATCATATGGTTACTTTCCTTTAAATAAATCATTTCCATCTTAATTAGATCTAGTGGTGGAGTTGTAAAAAGGTTGTTTTTATTACAGAAAATATATCATTTAAGTGCAATTTTACAATTTTACTTAGCAGGAAAAGGCGTTGCTACAAAAGACATAAATTGCTAAAGACCCAAACCTACAAAAGGCCTAATCAAAATGCCATATGCTACAAAATTTTGTACATTTATGGTTTAGTAGGATTAGGTCTTATGTAATTTAAGTCTTTTGCATTTAGGTCTTTTGTGACAACGCGAATAAAATGTTTGAAATGTTTATTTTTAAAATAGTATATACTTTTACATACGTAATGGCCAACGTTCGTACATACTCTACTTATAGAGTAGCTGATTTTCTAAGTATTTACCACCTAAGTTAATAATTGCTTCACTTTTAAAAATAAGATTTATTTTATAAAACACAAAATGCATAATGCTAATTTGTTGAAAAATTTCTTTCTCAAATTTTAAATTTTAACGGTTTTATTTGTTAAAATTAAATATTGATATAATTTTATGAATAAAAAGCGTTACGAAGTAAATTTCAGTAAGTTAACCTAAATAAATTATACAACTGAATTAAAAGTAATTTTGTGTGGTAATATTTTGTCATTCATGAGAATTATTCATTGAAAATTTAAGTTTTTCCTGTTAAAAACTTCCTAAAAATGCCAAGTTTGTTCACTTACAACAAATTATTTCCAAAACGAGTGTTTTCCTAATCATACAAAAATAGTATTGGTTCATTGATTCAGTGGTTCGCAACTTGTTCACGGTAGATTAATAAAAAACTATAAGATTAAACATATTTGCTGGCCCGAGCTCCTTCAAAGCAAGTACAAAAATCAATCCTGTAATTTTTTAATGTTCTATTTAATTAACTTTAATGTGTTTTTACTTTTTCAAAGTAAAATACTTATTCAGCTTTATCAGAACGCAAAGGCCGGGTCTTAAATATTGTCCATGTTTGTTTAGATGACAATTTTACCCACGCATTTTCACCAAGCCCAATCCTCAAAAATCCTTGAAAATAAATTTAACAAAATCGTTAAATCTTTAAAATCTTTGTGGTTATTCTTAAAATATTGTAACCGGATTTCTGTTTGTCAGACTGTCCGTTTGTTTATCTGTACCGAAGGATCGAGCTTACCACTGAACCGATATGGTTCTCCTATACAGTGAAGCTTATTTTAGGTCAAAGGAAGGTTCTTAAGTATTTTAGGAGATGGTATGTCCACCCTCCCAATAATAAATGATCCCCTCCATCAAAAAAAAAAAAAAACTACGTCCCTAGAGGTTTCTAGGGGCGTAACCAAAATATTAGATATAGTTGATGATTAAAACAAGAATACCCACATTTATAAAAGCGAAGCTCCAAAATAATAACTATTATAACCTAAGTTTTTCTACTTAATAATAGATGATTATTTAGGTCTATTAAAGCAAATAAACAAAATTTGTTTCTCGTCAAATATTGTGTCTTAAAAATTTACCAGCAATCATAAAAATTCTAGTAAAATAGTCATCCTTAGTTCTCTTAGTGTCCTTTTGGTCCTGCTTATCAAAGCTTTCGTAAATTTTACATATTTTTAACAATCATTTAAGTATTGAACTGTCACATATTGTAGTCATTGAACTCTGTTAAATGTATAGATATAATATTGTATTACTTATATTTAGTAGCGTAGCCACTCTAAATATAAGGTATAACCGTCCAACTAATTAGGGACCCAAGGTAAGTACTAAATCTTTAAAATGCCTACTAATATTTTCTACATATAAAATTGGTTATAAAAATATACTTTTATTTAATTTGCAAGTAGGTGGCTTATTATTACTGCACTGCTTATTGATAATAGTGTTCTTGTTTTCAATGTTTCATAGTTTTGTTTATTTTTATAGTTTATGCGAAATATACTCAGGGATTACAAGGAATAGTATAGTTATGTAGGTTCTCCTAATGATCATAAACAAAACTACCTCTTCTGTAGATCGAAAGTTTGGACACTGCTAATCAATAAAGATTTGATAAAAGTTTTTAAGCCAACCAATGAGATATCGTGTTTATTCTAAAATATTTAAAAAGTATTATGCTTTTTTTGTTTTTATTGGGTGTACTTTTCACGTAAGTTTTATTAATATATTGCGGTGTTATTAAGCTATTTTTTTAACATCCCCAACTATCATCTAGTAAATATAAGGTACCAGTTTAATTTACAGTTTACTATCCCCTGCTTCCCTGAATATTCTAGTTTTCTTTATTCTTTATTTATAACTTTGAAAAATAATTTTATTATAATTAATGAGAAATATCTAAAACATGTTTGGTTTAAAATAAGTAAAGCTACACCGTTAGTCTCTGTGAAAAATAAAGAATAGTTATTTCTCGCATCGTATTATAAACAGCTTTCCGCGGATATAGATATGTGTTTTAATCTTATGATTGTACATTTCTATAATCGTAGAAAGCTGGATATAATACGATGCTAGACATAGTTTTTTCGTATGGATGAGAACCGGTTCCTATCCACCGGATTCGAATGAATACGAGAAATATACTTACAATGCTTTGAAGAATTGGCTTACCCCAAACTTGGTTTTGGTATGTACAGACATACAAACACTTTTTCTTTTTCTTTAGTAAGGCTAAGCTATAAAGTATCATTGCTCTGTAAGAAAAGATATCCAAAACATTATTATTTCATGACGTAAAAATTGATAACTAGGGGAAAAACTGCTTTGTTGTAAGATATACATTACATTCTGAATTTTGAATTTGAATGAAATCAAGAGTTAGTCATTATAGTGTGTCCACTTAAAGCTGCTGATAATTTCAGATGCATACACACAGATAGCTTACTACTTGTATACCATTAACGTCAATTAATCATCATAAATTAATTTATGTTTATCTTTACTAATGATTTTGTAAGCATGAATGTAGAAAAGCGTCACTTTAAAAATGTAGAGGCTAAACTTTTAAAAACTCCCTCAAGCTGGTTTGCAAGCCAACCTCTAAATATGAGCCATGCCATAAGCCAGTCAACACGACGAGTTACGTTTCATTGCTGAACTTACAATTTAGCAAATTTTTTACAATAACATTAATTGGAGGAATCTTTAAGATAAAAGCAGGCCTAGTTAAAATTTAAGTACGTGTTACATTGATGATTGATAGATACACACCTATGGTGTTTTGTTTTGGCGGATTTATGTTTTGGCAGTTTTGTAGAAACTTTTGGAAGGATTTCTAAGAAAAAATGCTTCAGGGTCAAACAGATTCACTAGCTCATCCTGTTTATAATGTGCATTCAAAACAACATTACATTCTTAAGAAGGCGATAATGAGGAGGGTAATCCAATCGTTATGAAGCTTAAAACATTCAGTATCAAAATTGTCCTATATATTTAAAACTATGGATCATGGGTTTCGTTGTTTTTTTCACAGCAGCTTTTCTCGTATTCCTAGGCCCTGCGGGGTCAATTTTCTTAACCCTGCGGGACAATCAATAACAGTAACCTAACCTAAAATAACCGATCTAAAGCTACTGTGAAAATATGACGAAACCCACTACTTTGTTTTCTTTCCACGATGCAAAACTTTTATAAATGTTTATTGTAACAGAAAATTAAATTCTTTATTAGGCAATTCAATGATCATTACTTCATATGAGGTAAGTAAGGATTAGACAATGAATAGATTGTGCTTAGAGATTCCCGACTTTAGTTTGTATGACAAAACCTTTCTATAAATAGATATATGAATAAGGTTATATACAATTCCTAAATTTAAATCAGCTGTTTTCTAAAAGCATACCTATGCTTTAAACCCTATTAGAAAGAAACATGAACGAAGCATAAAACAAAAATGCAATCAAAATTTTGATAAATAAAAGTTTATAGAGAATATTAATAGAGCAGTAAATAATATGATTTTGTGTACATTTTTGTCTAAAATATATATTATTGTGTTTATTTTATTTCCGTGATATTCATCTCTTTCTGTTTGTCTGTATTTTTTTCTGTAATGTCATGTAGTACAGTTTTAGTCGATTTATTTTTAGTAAAGGTCATGCCAGAATGTGTTGCAAAAATTGTGCAAAAAGTGATCCGAGTTAGCAAATTAAGGATCCTTTTTTTTATTATTATATTTAATGTTTTACAATTAGCTTAATTTAAGACATTTTAAGGCCTGTCTTTTTTAAAATTGCAACTGTAGAGTAGATTTTTTTTGTGAAAAAGCTATAAGACTTTGAACATATAGAGAACATTTTGCACTGTTTTATATAAACTATTGGCCATACATTACACACATTCATTCAGAAATTGCAACATTTTCGTTCACATCCGTACCATACCAAGAATCTGAAGGGATTTGACAATGGCCTACAAATTGATTCACATCCCCAATTATGTTAAACAAAATTACCCCTTTTGTAGTTTAAAATTAGTGGTTAAAACGTGTAAACACTCAACTTGATGAAACAACCAATCCAAATTCACGAAAGATCCAAAACCAACGAATAAGAAAGCGTTATTAAAAAAACTTTGGGGACTAGTTTAATAAACAGCCCATTGTCCTCTCTTTCTCTGATACCATACCAACAAGCACAATTCTGTCCATAAGTAGAACAGTAAATTCAAGCTTTAACAAATTATTGATATACTCCAGGCTTGTTTTCCTAAGGCTAAATATTTTTTTTATATTTTTGGACTTAAGATTATCCTATTTCTTAATGTTTTAAAACTACGTTTTGATTGATACTTGCAAAATTATGTAAAAGAAGACGAAGAAAGTCGCTCAATGTGACTTCATAAAAGTGAAGGATTATCTATTTCTTTTTTAAGGGTTTTCTTTCTCGCTCCTTCTTCCTCATCCCTCATTTTTATGACGTCAGAACATTTTTTGAGCGACTTTCTTCGTCTGATCTTTATAAAGGCCATTTAGCTTCAAAGGGGTTAATTTTGTTACTCGTAATTTGAGGTATAATTAGTTTAAAGTCCAATGTCTAATCCCATAATTTTTTTAATGATTTTTACAATAATGTGGTATTTATTATGTAAATATTGTTTGAAAGATTTTAGTTTTCTCGCAGATATAATATTACAATATAGATCCATAAGGATTATATTTCTTTTATTTGTAAATAACCCCACCACCCCCGCCCCCCCCTCGAACCCTCTTCTTTTTTGTGGCGAAGCTAATATGAATATGATTCGGATTCCTGTCCGTCGGTTATTTATCCGTTTAAATATTTTTGGGAAAAGTAATTTCGCTCTGCTATTTAGGATAGGTGGCTAATTTTTTGTGTAAAGATTTGTGTAAAGATTACTATTAAACATTAGGTCTATAACTAACTTTGTCCTGTTGTCCAGTCTATCCATAATTTTTTGTGCTTATTATGAATATTGTCATCCTTGCTAATATATGTTTATCCCTTTTATTATCTGTATTTAAGTTTGTACTTCAATAATAATTATTTATTTCTAATCTTATTTCATTTCCATTTCAGTAACTGCTATTTTGTTCATTTAACTTAAGAATTATTGATTTTAGATATAGATTAAGAAGAATATTATTATTCTTAAATTATGCTATTATAGCAAGGAAACTATTAACCATGAATTGAGAGAGATAATATCAATTATGGATATTTTTTAATTCGACTAAAAACAAGAAGGTTATGCTTTTGCAATGGAAATACGAAAACACTTCAGTTAAGGAGAAACTGTGCTTCTAAAAATCAATAAATCCCATAAAAATGTAATATTTTCCGCCATAATGATTTTCTATTCTTCTAAAAACCAATAATGTTTATACTTTGGTAATGCTTTTAAATTTAATACCTAAAAATTAATTTTAATGAGTTTAAGCAACTCCATAACTTATAAGTTATTGCTGCTTTACTTAAGGATCTAAGCTGTTACTATATAAAATACAGCGGTTATCAAAGCCTAAATTTAAGTAATTTTGTAGACAGGCATCTTATTATATTTTTATATGGATAATTAATATTGTTTTTTTTTCAGTTACAGTTACAGTATAGCAAGCGATGGTGACTCTATACCCAGCTCTCCTCTATCACTGGATCTACAAGATGGTAAGTTTATATCTATCTATCTACTATCTGTCTTTCTGTCCATTTATCTACTTATTTATCTATCTTGTATCTATACATAAAGGTATCCTACTATTTATCTACCTACCTCTTTATTTCATTTAACTAATATTCTATCTCTCAATCAAAAGCCATAAAAAAAATAGAACTTCCTTCACCTAGGGATCATAAGGGAAAAGACAATGGATGATAAATTGATGTTCATTGTTCATCCCCAATAATGATAAACAAAATTACACCTTTTGTAGTCTTAAATTAGTAGTTGTAAAGTTGAAACATTACTAGCTTGAACCAACCAAAATGTAATAAAAGAGCCCATTTTTTAAAAATCCTCTATTGCGAGAATGTGTATTTATAAAACTTTTGGCATCAGTTTAATTTACAGTCACCCCTCCATCCCTGTTTTCACCTTTAAAACCCAGATTTGTGGACATAAAAGCTACATACTTACTTTAGAAATTTTACAATCCTACACATTTTTTTTCTAAAACAAGAACAGTTTTTTACTTGAGTACCGCAGCAAGAAAATTGAAAAAAACAAACAGTAAGTAATACAGTTATGATATAGTACAAAGTTTAACTTTAAGAGTAGCGGAAATATTAAAAATTAGTTTTGCTAAACTTAATCTAATTCACAATAGGGAAAATGTTTGTTAGTAAAGAAATCTAGTTTTAATTTCCTCTAGGCGCTAAAGTGATCCATTGGTCAAAATTTTTAGCATAGAATTATGTAAGTTTGGTTTTATTCAACTAATTATAAAATTCAAAAATCATTTTTGTAAAAAAAATACAAGGTAAGCCTGAAAGTTGGTGCTGACTTACTATATCAATAATTTATGTCAACTTCATGACATAAATAAATGAAAGATTTATACGTCGACACAATGTAATATGAAATATACATATATTATATGTATATATATGAAATATGAATGAAACCATAATCTCATAATAATAGAAAATGATATAAAAAACCATAGAGAGAGATGGCTCAATGGGCTTTTTATTACACTAGTCCCCAAAGTTGTATAATAATGTTTTCTTAACAACTTTGGGGACAATAGTGAATTTTGATAGGTCGATTTATTAGGTTTAGTATTTAAAAGTTTCAACGACTAATTTTAATCTACAGAAGGGGTAATTTTGTGTATCATCTTTGGGGAAGTACATAATTTTATCGGCCATTGTCTTAACCCTTTTTATCCTTGCATAAAAAGGTCTAAACATCGGTTTTAAAGTTGCTGTGAGGAAACCACACTTTGACCACTACATTAGTAAAAAAAGATGCTCATATCACAAAATCAGGTTTTTTTAAGGGCATTGAACTGACCAAACTAGATCAGGGAGGTAGAGGACATTCAGCTTTTTATTACACTAGTCTCCATAGTTTTTGTTTTATTCGTTTTTAGTCGTTGGGTTAACAACTTTGGGGACTTTTATTGAATTTTGATTGTTTTTTTTTTATTTGAATGTCCAAACGTTTCAGCTACTAAATGTAATCTACAGAGGGGGTAATTTTGTGAATCATCATTGTCTTATCCCTTTAGATCCCTGTAACTAGATGGTACTTAAACATGGAATTTTTGAATTCCTTAAAATGTGACCATTTTTGCTTCAAACATTTGTAAAATACAAAAAAAAAAATTTTCCTACGTCAATGTTAGTAAACTTAAATTAAATAATACATTATAACGTAAATTACAATATGATGCTGCTATTCAACTTTCTTTTAACAAGGATTACAACAGTCATGGAAGCGAATCTAGATAAATCATAATTATTCGAAAGATAAACATTACAACTAAAAGAGGGACATCGATTTTCATGTGAAAAAAGAAAATATAATTTTGAATTTAATTTAATAAGAATTGCGTAAATACTCAATACTATTTTGAATAATTAAATTTAAAACATCGTTCCTAATCATTCTCGGAATCAAAATCGTTATTTCATGACAAAATTAAATGTCAAATGAATAAATACAAGTTTTTTTCACATTCTAAAAATGGTTTTATGTTTTTTTTTACGCTCGAACAGACAGACTAACCTTAAATTTAGACAAGCCTCGCTTTTCAAGAATGTAAATAACCAGCTTGCTAATTTAATGGTTTCTTCCTTTCTTAATGACAGAGATATTAAATTGTTAAGATGTCTTATCATTTAAGTACTTAAAATGGTTCGTTTGAATGCACCAGTGATTTTAATTATGCAAAGAATATGAAAAGTTAAACGACAACAACATAAAAAATGTTGAGGTTACTTAGGGACAATGAACTTGTATATAAGGGTTCTAGCTAGTCCTTACATAATTGTATTAGAATGGTTGTTTGTCTGTCTGTCTCATTGTACCGAAAGATCTCAATAACTGCTGGACGATATGGTTCTTCTTTATAGTAAAGTTTTTTATGCTTTCTGGGAAGGTTTTTTTTACTACATTAGTTAAGGGACAGACATCCAAATCACATTTATAGTATGCTTTTGGGGCGTAGCTTTAAGACCAAGGTAAAGGCTTTTAAAAATATTTGAAAAAAATATGCCTGATATATTTACGACTCTAAGGTGATGTAATTATGAATTTCATAATTTATTTTGAAACGGATGATAAAATTATTATGCATTAATAACACTTAGCCGTGAAGCATTTAAAAAAGATCGGCAGCCGACAGTTAGCCGCAGTATCAAGCTTACACAAAAAATATCACTATATGCATATCTGCGACTTCCAATTTAAACCAATTTTAGAGATAAATCATATCGCGGTTGCCGAGCTCTAATAAAAAAGCATTGAAGCATTTAACAGCAGAGTTAAACTTTTTTCAATTGGCATTTATCAATTAAAACCATCCAAAAAATCAAATAGAAAGTTTTTTAGTATTAAAATTTATGTACATAGGTTTGACTAAGCTTTGCGTAAAACCACTAGGAAAGAATATAAACCAAGTATAATGCTGGATCGTCTTTCTATTCTACAATTATTACTGGTAGAATCGTTATATGAATTTAAAACCTTTATAAACAAAATGATTATTTTATAATAATATATTAAAAATATATTTAGAATTTCACATTTTTAAAATTTTATTTTTCGAAGGGAGTGGGGATTGTTTTGGAAGGTTAATCAATAAACAAACAAACAAAAATGAAGTTTTTAAACGTAAATACTTCAGTATTTTCTCATCAAAAACATTGATCTTTTATTTTTTAATTTTATTATTATCGCTTTAGTGAACTAGTTTCTTAAAAAAAACACCAAATTTAAAACTTATAGCATTATTTGATTTCAAGGAAATTAAACATTTTCTCTAATTGACTGGTACATGAAATATTAATTTTCCTCTTAACCAAGTTTTGATGTTTGCGGTAAGATTGTTAATTTTTTGTCCTTGTTATTTAAAAATTATATGCAATTGTTGAAAACTTTCTTATTATTTAAATAGTAAATTAAATTTTACAATTTTTGTTTGTGTAGCTAACCGTTACCTAAAAGAAACCCTATGTTCTTATGATGTTAAAAAAAATCCCCCGTAAGAAGTTTTATTTATAAAACTATCAATGTGACTACAACATTATTGTTTAAAACATCCATATAAAAAATAGCTAGCCTCGCTTCTAGAAATGCAATTATAACAAGAACGACAACTTCAATACACCCAAAGCTAAATATTGAAAAGGCAAAAAACAAACCTGAAACAAATTGAATCAACAAGCAAACAGTATATTTACAAATGTAAACAGACGGACGGAAATATCCTAAATGTAAAAAGGCTTTTTCAAGCAGTACAGTTAGAAAAAAGAATGACTTTATTCATAAAAGCGAAGCTTAATTAAATTAAACGGTCATACATTATAACACTTTAAATATTCAACGAAAAATCTGTATAAATCTGTAAATGTAAAAATCTGTATAAAATTACATAAATACAGAATGCTTAATATGGACTAATATGGCATAATTACTTACAGATTATAAATTTATTTATATAATTAAATTGCACATTGATAGCAGATTTGACAAGGATTGTACATAAACACCTAAGACTCAGAGTCTATACTCCATAAATCAAAGAACTAGGAT
This sequence comes from Acartia tonsa, assembly GCF_053477335.1. NCBI lineage: Eukaryota > Metazoa > Arthropoda > Copepoda > Calanoida > Acartiidae > Acartia > Acartia tonsa. The sequence goes on along the minus strand of NC_137264.1, from coordinate 30,491,847 downwards.
AACAAATGGATAGGACAATTCTAACATGCCTAAATTTAACAGCAATTGGCTATTTAATACGGACGTACAGACGACCCTTAGTGTAGAAAGCTTTGCTTCCTAAAAAGGATTAACTAGCATAAGCTGGTATAATAAATGTTTTGAAACTCATATAAAAAGTTGTGAAGTAAATGTCTGGCATATGTGACGAGAAAATCCGTATAATAAAGTAACAGGATGTTTGTCTGTTTGAACCGAGGGATCTTCTGTAAATTAGAATTGAAAGCCAAATAGTTTGGACACTGCTGGTTTGAAACGTATAAATCACATTTTAATTCATTAATTAAGTACCCAAAGTTTTTAGGCCCGCGAATATAAGCTGTTTTGAAATTTTGGTACCAGTCTAATTTAAAGTTCAATGTCCCCTCCCTCCTGGTTACAAAGGAATTATAATTATGGACAACTTTCAAAAAATCATCCAATTAGAATGTGCAAAAATAAAATAAAAATATAAAAATCGTATTTTTCTTTAAATAATATTTTTTTGTAAACTAAACATATTATAGACGGATTAATTTAATTGTAAATTACCTGAAAACGATTTATAAAAATAATCATCATTTTATTATTTATCAGATTTACAATTTTGGAGAGAACTTAAAACATTTGTATCCTAATGTATAAAGGATTGATTATTTTTAAATAGTTAGTCTACTCTATAAATTTACCTTTAAAGTCTGTTTGAACGTCCATTACTTTTATGTTTACCTTTTATACAAGCGGAACTTTTCTATATTCTTGGTCAACTTAATCTTTCCGACTGGAAGCTATTTTCATTAACGAGGCCATATAACAGTTAGGGAGTTGAATCCATTTTTATAGAAGCAGAAATGTAATCTATGATTATGGTTTGGACCCTGTAAAACTGTAATCTACCCTTCCACTTTCCCCTCTCTTGGTGAAGATATCTTCAACGCCGATACGATTTTTGAAATATAAGATTCCACTTTTGTCTCTCTTGTTGAAGATATCTTCACCAAGAGAGGCAAAAGTGGAATATTAAATTTCAAAAACCGTAACGGCGTTGAAGATATCTTCACCAAGAGAGGGGAAAGTGGAATCTTACATTTCAAAAATCGTATCGGCGTTGAAGATATCTTTACAAAGAGAAGGGAAAGTAGAATCTTAGATTTCAAAAATCGAATCGGCGTTGAAGATATCTTCACCAAGAGAGGGGAAAGTGGAAAGGTAGATTACAGTTTTAGAGGGTCCAAACCATAATCATAGATTATATTTCTGCTTCTATAAAAATGGATTCAACCCCCTAACTGTATAATAGTTCAAACGATTTCAAACATATAAAACACTTTACTGTTATTTTTTTTTAAACGGCTTCAGTGCATACTTTTATATCATCCTTTTATTTGAATTGAAAAATAAAAATTAATTGTACAATAATAATTGTAATATAGGATATGGCTAGATTTTGCTTTATGTTGTATAATAACAAGGACAATTTTGTCCACATTCATTGGAGGTACAACAACAAGTTAGAATTAGGGGTTACGCCCCTAGATGCCTCTAGGAGGCACGTAAAATGTTTTCTTTTTAATCTATGCTAGGATACCCTCCCCCAAAATAGGTATAAACCCTCCCAGGAACTATACAAAGCTACACTGTAAATGAGAACCATATCTGTTCCGCGGTTTGCGAGAACCTTCGGTACACACAGATTGAGATCCTGTTACTTTGTTATAAGGAAAAACACAACTAACAAGAATGCAATTTATCAAAAATGACTCATTATTTTAAAAGAAAAAAATGTCTATTTGGGGTGGGGGACTCCACCCCTTCATCACATTAGATCAAAACCTTCCCTGGATAATTACAAAACTTCCCTGATAATTGTGGAACGATCGATTCAGCCGTTTACGAGATCTTATGAGCTTAACACATACACATCTGATTAATGTGTAGAATAGGATAATATATTGTAAATATTAACTAACCCTTTAAAGGTCATGGGAAGCTTGTTTTATTTTGTTCAAGTCACACCCACATTACGATAATCAATATACAATCACCTGGATGTTGCACCAGATTTTCATGTACTCTGATAAAGTGATACTCCCAGCTGGCTAAAATAACGAAACCACTCATCCACACCCTTACCCCATCACTTCACTTACTGGATGATCGAACTAACCAATAAATTAGGTCCATATTAACGACCTAAATTGACAATAATTTCCCCTGTCAATTTATCCACCTATTATATATCCAGTATTACAATTTATAAAAACAACTTCCCTTTTCTTTAAAACCCTTTTAATATCAAACAAGAATTATTTTTTAATCATGATTTGAAATAATAAACCATAAGTTTGATTGAAACAAAAAAATAAATCAATTTACCACCCTTTTTTCGTTTCTTTAAATCAGTCAAAAAAATTTCAAAATACAAATTAATTTTTGCAAACTGCTCGGTAAGACAATCAAACGGACATATATACAAGAATTCAAGTTGCTGCGCTACTAAAATTAAAGCAATGCCATTGTTATGTTAAATTGATATTTCCTCTGAAAAAGTTTTTTTTTTATATAAATGTAAGAGAAATTAAAGTATGAAATTTACTTCTTGTTTGGCCAACGCCCTTTTATTCTGTAATTGGTGTTTTTACGATTAAACTAAATTTTAAGTTAAGATGTTCTAGCTAAAAATATATATTAGGGATGGAGGAAACACATTCCGTCAGTTGTTGGTTTATTATTGGTCTGTTCAAACCAACTGTGTCCAAACATTTCCACCAATAATTTTAATATACATTATTGGTGATTTTCATTGCAGGGTATTAAAAGGTATCTTTAAAACATACTTCTTACACATTTATATATGGCTCTCTTATACTAATGTTGCTTGTATTTCATGCTATAATCTTGAACTAGTTTAGGTTATAGGTTACTCATAATTGTAAGAATCGTAAATCTTGTGCCCCGCAGAGTTAGGGTTAGGCCAAAATATTTATATCTTTTACTTTGATACATGATGTATGTACACTGTTTTCAATAAACACTTGATAACTATGCATTTTAGAGCACACACTTAAAGCAACAGATGCACACTGATACACACACACACACGTATACACACACACACACACACACACATAAAACATCAAGACTGCATTTAAACTTAGCCAGACTTGCATATCCGTTTTCATACATTTCTTGTAACCTTCATTTTAACTCCTTCTCTCTCTCTCACCCCCTCTCCCCCCTCTTTCCTCTCTCTCTCTCTCTCTCTCTCTCTCTCTCTCTCTCTCTCTCTCTCTCTCTCTCTCTCTCTCTCTCTCTCTCTCTCTCTCTCTCTCTGTCTCTCTCTATTTACAGAGATCTTGAGGAATAAGACAAAATCAACCCTTTTGTAGAATGAAATCATTTTTTAGACTTTGTATTTAAACTAACCAATCAATTTTCAATATAAGTACCCAAAAGTTAACACCAGCGAATGAAATATAATTTTTTGTAATACGACTGTATTTTTGGTATTCTTATACTGAAAAACCAAAGGAAAATCTTTAAGTTGAAACATGACCTATCGAATTATTCAAGAAAGCGTAAGCAAAATAGATAATTCTCGTGGGGGAGGGAGGAGGGGATATTGTACTCTAAATTATAATGGTACCCAAAAATTACAAAACATAATCTCTCATAAATTGCAAGAAATCTTTTAGGACTTTTATTTTGATTGGGTTGTACATTCAGTGAACAATCTTTTCCACCAGAGAGGGTAATTTTGGTCATCATAAATTGTTGAGATGAACATTGTACATCAATTGATCATCCATTGTCTTATCCCTTAAGATCCCTGATTGGAACAAACCAGGGATCTAAAGGGATTATACAATGGCCGATAAATTACAGTACATCCCCAATGATGACACGCAAAATTACCCCTTCTGTAGATTAGAATTAATGGCTGAAACGATTGAACATTCAAGTTAGATAACCAACCAATCTTAATTCAGTAAAAGTATTCAAAGTTGTATGGGACTAGTGTAATAAGCAGTTCAATGTGTTCTCTCTCTCTCTCTCTCTCTCTCTCTCTCTCTCTCTCTCTCTTGGAACAAACAGAACGTACTTAATTTTTGGGTATTTCTGAGTGCGTATTATTAGGCCACTCCAAGCTCCCTACATATTAAATGTTGTTTAACCGGATTTTTCAACTCTGTGAATCCTTCTGTATTAGTTCATAATTATGTGCTTACAAAATGCACAATATTTCTCATTAGCAAATTGCATGTAAACTGTCTGAGATTATTTTACTTTTTTTCTCCCTGTTTTTCTTTTTTGAAGCCGAAACCCCAGCGTTTAAAACAATTGGATTTTCCCCTTTAATTTTTGCCTTTTTCATTAGAGTAAAACACTAGAGGCGGGAAGGGGTCAAATAACTGTATTTCCCTATCCCAATGACCTTGTGCCGACTCTCAATTGGATCTTTGGAAATGAACCAATGGTGTCGGGAATATTAAAACAGCCAAGGAGCAAAGAAATGCATAATAATGTCTTGCTAATTCTAAAAGTTGATGTTATTATATGACAACCATTTCTTAAGTAGGTATTCCAAATTTCCTAAATGCTACTGACCATCTATCTATCTATCTATCCTTCTATCCATCCATGCATCAATCTTCAGCGCTTTCTTTTTTTACTGGTTTTTAAACTTAGAAGCTTTGGGGTCATTAGCAATAATAAATATTTAGGGTGACAGGCACTTTTCAGTATTTCTCTTTTTTTGATAGTGATAAAACTATTTTCAAGAAACAAGCCAGGATGAACAGGGGGGGTTATATATTTTTATTTTATTTGCTTCCAGATAAACTTTTTTATGGCTCGGGGAAGTTTAGGAGATCTTAATGGACGCAGAGACACTTATCTTGCTACTTTAGTGTATAGGACTAAGAATATATCTAATTAATATGGAGGCTAAAGAATGTAAATATTCTACAATTCCAAAAAGATTTTGTAGTTACAGGAATCAGCATTATATAATTATAAGAAATGTATATCAGGGTTTTAGTTAAAGGGATTAAACAATGACCGATAAATTGATGTACATCACAAAGATTATACACAAATTAGTTTTTAAAGTTAATGGTTGAAACGTTTAAACGCTCTACTTAATGAATGAATCAATCAAAATTCCCCAAAAGCTACCACAGTTTTTAAGCCAACAAATAAGAAAACGTTCCCATAAAACTTTGGGGACTAGTGTAATAAACAGCCCGATGTTCCCTCCCTCCCTGAATGTATATACTTATTGAAATAATCTTTATGATAGAAACATTTATAACTGGTATAATTCAGATTTTAAGGATAGATATTTGGGTTGATCATTAAGAGGGAGGGAATAGACAATTGCAGATAATTTGAATTAACTCCCGTCCAATATTCTTCACAATTATTACAAGTTATTATAATAGTAGGGGGGTTGGGGAGGGGGGCGTTCTGGGGTAAAAATTATATTTTTTACAAGGGGAGTTTAAGTAGGATGAAGAAATAACTCATTTAAAGCTATTTTAATAAAAGGTTGCGTGATGTTTTTTTTTATATTTTTTTCTTCATATTTTATTGTTTTATTTCATTCCTTTTCTGCGAAAGATAATAAAATATTGAAGCATATATAAAAATTTACACTTCTTCGAATATTCAAATAAAGTTTAAAGTTGTAAAAAAGGGTTCAAGATACTGAAAAACAATTTTAATGATAAGTTAAAAAAATAGTTAGGTTGATATGAGTTGCCGATTTATTTTGTCATTTGATTTTAAACTAAACGTATAAAATGCTATTTTGATATTAATTTACCTGTTAGGGTCTGTTTAAGTTTTTATTGTAGTCATGGAAGTTATAAAAGCAATTTATCGCATCGTTTTATATACAGCTTTCCACGGATAGTAAAATGCAAAAAAAAAGATTAATTCCAGTGTTTCATGCCGAAGCCAATAATACTGAAATTAATTGTATGATTTGATTAATTTTTTATTTATGGCTGAGAACCGGTTTTAATACACCGGAAATTAAATTGGATTCGGAAATCTGAAAATACATTCATCCCCCTGATTTAAAAGTTGTATTGCTTACTTGCAAATTGCATTGTTAAAAATATTAGCGCCATAAAAAAACCATAAGTATCCATAAGTAGCGCAGCAATAACAAATCAATTCCAGTTTGATGCTAAAAGAACAATTAAACACTATAATAATTCAGAAAGTTTTGAGGCAAAGTATATATCGAATATTATAGTTCCTTCAACTTTTAAGAAATTTAGTTTTACAGATGTTATTTATCCTAAACATTTGAATTGACTAAAGGACGAAACCTAATTAAAGAGTATCTTCGCTGTTTAAAAGTGCCAAGACATCCTTGACTTGGATCATTTTACGTCCTTCTTCAACTATTGTAAAATCATTTGAGTAAAATTAAAATACATGTCTAATCTCATATTCATCTTATCTATCTATTATTCTGCCCGAAGATTTATTTATCAAACTATTCATATAAATATAATACTAAACTTAAAAAGTCATGAAGTTACAGCTCTCCATCTTACCTACAAAAAAAATGAGATTGAAAAAACTAGAGGGGGGGGGCTCTTTGAGCCCCCCCCCCCCCCCGATCTGTAAGGGTTAATAAACCAGCCAATTAAAACTCACTAAAGTCCCCAAAGTTGTTAAGTTGATGAATAAGAAAATATTTTTATAAAACTTTGTAAAAACAGCCCATTGACCCCTCTATCTCTCTATCAATTTATAGAATTAATCATCTATGTATCTATCTTTAAAAGGTTCTATATCTATCTATGCATCTATGCAATAGAAATGGGAATATCAAAAAGACATCTAGTGATTTGTTTTTCCACCAATTCAAGAAAAAAAATCAATGCTTTCTCGTCATTGCTATTGCCTTGGGGACTTATTTCATATAGGTAACCAAAAATTTGTTGATGGTTAGATAATTGTTTCCTTATTGTTTAGTTTTTAAAATGATTACAAAGAGCAATATAATTTTTATATGTTTAAAGTTTGTATAGCTTTACATGAAAGGAAAGTAATCTTTTTTTAATTTAAAAAAGGCATCAGTTTTTATAAAAAAAAAAAACTAATCTTGTTTGTGTTTAGATATGGAGCAAGAATGTTTCCCTTGTATTCCAATGAAGAAAGCAAATCAACAAGATTCATTTATTAAGGTAACAAAATAAATCTAAATTTACAAGCATTTGAAAAAACTAGTAGCTTTCTCCTTCCCTCATTATTTTGAAATAAAATCTAAATAAATCTTTTGTTTGTTTATTACTTTTAGTTAGGTTAGGTTAGATTTATATTGGGTACTGGCAAGCCCCACAGCGTTTAGGGCACCGCAGGAATAGGCCTCAGTGTAAGGGTCCCCCGCACGGGTTGTGCTAGGAAAAAACTAACCCCCTACCATTACTTTCATGCTTTTTCAAAAAGTAATGGGTTGAAGGGAAATTAACTTTAACAAGCCAAGTTTAAAATACACCAATAAAATTCTTTTTTAATAAATTTCAGAATGATGACACAAATATATTTATCAAGCGAGAAACCTTGTCTCCGCCCCTTTCCGTCTTCAGCTCCACCCCTCAGATTATCACAACCCGTGTTGGCCTGGGCGGTCATGGGGTGGCTGGTGCCATCACGACCCTACCCCAGATATCCACCGGGCAGATGGGCCTGCGGGTGGCAAGTTCTGGTTGTCTGAGCCCTGTAACTAGCTGTACAAAGCCAACACTAGTGAGGAAGCTAATTAAACAGGAGCCAGATATTCATGTCCAGGTATAATACCTTATATATCATACTAGCAGCTACATCCCTAACCTCTAGGGGCTCTGTTTTCGAAGAGGCGGAAAAGGAGTTGAAAAATAGTGTAAAACCATCCCAAGAGTTATACACTTTCTCTCTTTCCTTTTTATCTCTCTTTTTTTTATGAACATTGAACATTCCCTATAAAACTGACTTTGTCCGTACTTACAACCATGTTTTTTATCGCTATTACTGAATTATAAATTTCAGGTAAAGATGGAGCCTGGGATGATGTTGAATAATTCTGCCAAACAAAATCCTCATTCTCTTCTGAAACCTTCACAAACAACAGCAAGGTAATCTATTCTTCAATATGCCTTCGAATTCGCTTGATTAAAACTTGTTTGTTGATTCATACCGAAAAATCATGTATCGTATGGTATTATAGAGAATTTATCAAAAATAATGAAAAAAACTAAATAATATTTATTTTCATTTATCTCAGAACCCATTGATCAATCTTATAATCTTTCATTTTAATATCCCCGGAAATCTGTTTATGATATTGTGCTATTAATGATTAATACGATAGCTGCTCTAATATTCAAATGTGAATTTTCCTTTTTAGTATATTAGTTCAAAGAGTTGAGGGTACAATGGGCTGATTATTACACTAATCTCCAAAGTTTTATAATGTAGTTTTCTTATCCATTGGCTTAACAACTTTTTTGGGGACTTTGGTGAATTTTGATTGGTTGATTCATTAAAATGAGTGTCCATGTGTTTTAACCACTTAATGTAATCTACAAAAGGGGTAATTTTGTGTATTATCATTTGAGATGTTCAGCAATTTATCGGCCATTGTCTTATCCATTAAGATCCCTGATGTTAGCTACTCTATACTTAGAGTTATTTACACAAATATTTTAGATTTTACCCCTCCCACACCTAAATTACCCTAACCCCCCGAAATTTGAATGAGAATGTAAATATAATATTTACAATATTACTGTCATTTCTTAAATTAAAATCTTATGTTGCTGCGCTTCTTATGGACAGTAATTACTTGTTGTGATATGACTATGAGCTAATCTATCTTGAACTAAATCATTTTTTCCTTTGTCTTTTGTAACATCAATGTTTAATTTTATATTCATATCCTGGAGACATTTTTACGATAGAAATTATTTAGAGTGGTAACAATTTTTGGGCATCATGTATTATTAAAATACTAGAATAAAATGGATTTGATGGATTGGAGAATAAACAAGGATGTCAACATCCATAAGCACTGTAAGACAAAAAAACAGAAAAAGGGAAGTAAAAAAAACGAGATTAAATCTCGATTATTTAAAAAGACCGACGATCCAATTATGCACTAGATTCATATTAGTATGGGGGATATTCACTAAAAGAGCAGGCTAGAAATTCACATCATTCTCAAATCATTTTAGCCAAACAGAAGTACATTTTAAAGCTATAAAGTAACTTCGCTGCTTAAATCAGAAAACCCCCTAAAAAGCTAAAAAACACATTAATATTCTGTTTTTGACAGATCTCTGTCCAAAAAAACAAATCTTGCATTCTATAGTATCTCTATTATCTAAACCAAGAAAAAAATATTTTTTATTGTTTAGTCATCTTGAAACAATTTGTTTTTGCCTCTTTTTTAATTAGTATTTTTCATGATTATTTTGTGTGCTCTAAACTTAAAGTATATAAATGTGTACACATTTTTTAAAAATAGAACTAAACGAAAATTAATATGAAGTTCTAAATGAACCACGTCCCATAAAAAAAAACTTGTAAAATTGTGTAAATTTCATCCAGCACAAGACTTATATAAAAAATAAAGTTCCGTAAAAAAAAATCTCCTAGCATTATAAGAAGAAATTGTTATTTTTGCTTCGCTTTCTGTGGATTAGTTCAATTTTAAAATGTTTTATAATTTCAGATTGATTTGTCCGAAGGTGTCAGTAAAGTTGGAGGATAACAGCAGTGAGCTCTCCCAACTAAACTTCAGCACAGCCCCGCTTCCCGTCATTAACCCGCTCACATTATGCTCTGGCGGTCGTCCAACCATCACAACAACACACACAACCAACAACTTCACTTCCAACAACAATTTACAATTTACATCAGCTGGCACGCGCAGCAACACTATAACAAGCACCGGCAGCTTGCAGAACAGCAGCTCAGCGGCCAGACAACAGGTGCATACGGCTGCGGCGGCTATGTCGCAGGCAAGACAGAGGATTTTGCCAGCTGTTAGACAAACTATTAATTCTCCTCTCATTTCTACACAACTTAAAGGTGAAGTTTCACTTTATTTTCACTCTAATAAATCTATTCTCATCAGGAATGTTTCCACGATGTATACAATACATTCTCAATTACTATAAACAAAAATACCCCTTCTACCTTTCCCCCTAAACGAAGTTAATAGACGGACAAACAGACTGGCATTTGGAATTATAAAATAGCATCTTTTACCACGCTTCCAACACGCGGATAAAAATAAAATTTTATTACTTAAATGGAAATTATTATTTTTCTACAAGTGTTTTTTCCTTTACATTTTAAATATAATAAATACAAAATAAATTATATTTATTTAATACAAATGTCAAAAGAAAAATTTTAAAAAGAAGATGAACATTGCATAGGCGTCCAAGGGGGGGGGTAATGGGCCATTTGGCACCCCCAAACGATTTTGGGGGTGCCGTAGGCACCCCCAAAATTTTGTGAACAATACCCCCCCCAAAAAAAAATTACCCCTACCTTGGGGGTGCCGTAGGCACCCCCAACGATTTTGGGGGGGGTATTTACCCCCCCAAACCATTTTGGGGGGGGGGTAATTACCCCCCCCAAAATAAATGTTCTTTAAAAAAAAATTTTTTGGGGGGGGGTATTTACCCCCTCCTCCCCCCAAATTGAATGTTCTTAAAAAAAAATTTTACTGAAAATTTTTTTTTGGGGGGGGAGGGAGTAAATACCCCCCCCCAAAAAATTTTTTTTTAAAGAACATTTATTTTGGGGGGGGTAATTACCCCCCCCCAAAATGGTTTGGGGGGGTAAATACCCCCCCCAAAATCGTTGGGGGTGCCTACGGCACCCCCAAGGTAGGGGTAATTTTTTTTTGGGGGGGTATTTACCCCCTCCTCCCCCCAAATTGAATGTTCTTAAAAAAAAATTTTACTGAAAATTTTTTTTTGGGGGGGGAGGGAGTAATCCCCGCCTTCCCCCCCCCCCCCCTAAAAAAAGTCATAGTGTGACTCGAGCCTTGAGGTGTAATATATTTTATGTTCCTCGTTTGGTCTCCTAATAGTTAATGAAAAGTATATCCTAAATGGCTTTTGATAGTTTATTTTAGGATAGGTTATATTGGTTTAGGTGATTGCCCCACATGGTTAAGCAATTGACCCCCCGCAGGGGCTAAAAATAGGAGAGAAGCTTGTGTGAAAAAAACGAAGAAACGCCCCTTAAAGAGCGTTGCCACAAAAGGGACTATACCCCAATATAGTCCAACCAGTTAAAACAGTTCTTAACCATGATAACAAAAAATTTAATAGTTTGATCATGTTTTATTTGCTTGGGCCTTTATAAGGGCTAAAACCATCCCGGGGATCTATGATGTAATTGTAAAGCACTGAAGATTCCATAAAATAGATACCTAACTAAATTAAATATTTCATTCATAGAGAAAATAATAAAAGAGAGAAATCGAGGTATTTGAAGGACTAAAATAGGCAGTGGGCCTAGAGGCCTATATTGAGCAATTGCCGCGCTGAATTTTTAATGTTATTCCACCACTTTTCAAAATGGGAATATCTTAAAATTAAATATAATTTCAAGACAATTATAGATGCTGTTTGAAGCATAAATCTAATTTTTAAGGGATGATATAGAAATATTTTGAATTATCATCCATTCTGATGAAACCTAATGAAAGAATATAAAATTATCATTATAAATTTTTCATGACTTTGCTACTGACTTTAATCATAACACTCATTATCAGCTTATAAGATTTATATTGCAGTCTGTCTAACTTATATTTTTTAATAAATAAACGTTTTTACAAATTTAATATGAACATTTGATTGTAAATTATAATAATCAGTTTTTCAGTGCCATCTAGCTTTGAATATAGAACTAGAATATCAAAGCGTTCATCAATTTTTATTTTGCCTGTATTTTTCTTGTTTTGGATTTTTGTCACTAAAGGGCCAAACCCTGAGGGGTAAATAACATCACTTAAAAATGTTAAAAATATTGTAAAAACGAGTATTGTCTGAGAAAGAACACAGATAGCATTACAGATTATTCACTTATTTAGATTATTCAGTTATGAAATTTTTTATTTAATATTTAGCCTTAGTTTTAATGTATGTCTTTGAAGTAGACAACTAGCGAACCTGGTGGCTGAGAGCTAAACTATTAATTTTTTATTAGTAAACATTTAAAAGTTTTATCATGTTAATTAGATTTAAATATTACATTTAGGCTAATTTGAAAAAAAAAAAATTTTTGATCATAAAAGGTGAACCCTCCTATTTTTAAACTAGGCGAAACATACTTTTCTGCTGCACTAAGACCGTCCGCGGCTGTTTGTTTTTTAAGATTCTAAATCAAATTGTATTTTAAATATTTTCTTTAATTTTTTTTAAAACATAATAAATTACAGAAAAATAATAATAATTAATAAGATAAATTTTTTTTTTTTTTTTTACATATATAGAATAGGTTATGATTAAGATGCAAAAAGCCGCGGACGGTTTACATAAATAGCAGACAAATTATTTTAGTAGGGGGGAAGTAATATTTTACAATGAAATTGGGGTGAGTATTCATCCTCTTATCCTTTTTCCTTATGATTTCATTAAATAATGAAAAAGAATTTCTATAGGCGATTGGGAGGATGTCAGGGTGTCTCAAAACTAGTTATAAAACTTACCAGGACCTATAAGACGCTTCACTTTAAAGTATAATCATATTAGTTCATTGGTTAGTGAGTTAATTATTGTATTTTCATGTTCTAAAGAATTAGATACTACTATATATTTGAATAGTAGTGGCGCCCTTAGCATCTAAGAACTCGTGTTTTCTAAAGGGTAAAAAGGGAGGAGAAAAATAGCCTAAAACCACTCAAAGGATTGACCTATAATAGTGTGGAACCATCATGGGATCTATGTGAAGCTTTCCTAAAAAGAAGAACTCGTGTTTTCTAAAGGGTAAAAAGGGAGGAGAAAAATAGCCTAAAACCACTCAAAGGATTGACCTATAATAGTGTGGAACCATCATGGGATCTATGTGAAGCTTTCCTAAAAAGAAGAACTCAGTATTAAAAGTAATGAACTCTGAAGCTATAGTCAAATAAACCTTACTTACTACTTTATGTTATAGGATAGTACTTATTAACTTAATAGATTAGGTAGGTGCTTTTTTTACATAATTAAATTACCCCCCCCAAAAATTTTACCCCCGGGGTAAATTAGTTTGGGGGGGGTAATTACCCCCCCCAACAGATTTGGGGGGAGTATTTACCCCCCCCAACAGACTTTAGGGGGGGTAATTACCCCCCCCAATCAAATTTTACCCCCGGGGTAAAAATTTTGGGGGGGGTAAAAAAAAATTTCGGCGCGCTTCGCGCGCCATTTTACCCCCCCCAAACACGAATTACCCCCCCCCCTAAATTTTTTTACCCCCCCCCAAAAAAAAAGCTTGGACGCCCCTGGAACATTGCCTATTTTGATATATATTTTACATATAAATTAAATTTTCAATAATTTTACCTCTTATTAATAAAAAGGAAAGAAAATGTTAGAAAATTCAATTTGTATGAATAGGGTAAATCCTATAAAATTTCTTAGGATCGTCTATCCATCCATCTATCTATTCATCTATTTATAATCTATCTATCCATCTTTGTTCTCTAAACGATATATTGATATAAAGGACTGCCAATTGTTTTTACTTCTTTCAGAAGCTTTTTTATAGTGCCTATAAAAATAACGGCATAATGGCCTAACATTAGTCAATTAATATGTATAATAGACTATATAAGATGGAAAGACCAATTTTAAGGAATTTTTTTCTTCTAAAATTCGTTTTTTGTATAACTCTTTATTTAAAAGCGCAAATACAATTTGATTTAATTAATTTTGACATCCGTGATAGGTGAATTGAAAACTACTTGCGCTCTAATTGGTTGACACTTAAGCTTCTCCAATCACAGATGTCAGATTTGATTACCTAAAACTGCATTTTCGCTTTTAAATAAAGAATTATACAAAAAACGATTTTTTTAAAAACAAATCCTTAAAATTTGATGCAGATTTCAAATCTACCTAAAACATTAATAGTTATTTCTCGCATCGTATTTTAAACGGCTTTCCGCGGATATAAAATGTACAATTATGAGATTAAAACTAGTTTTTTTAGCCCCGAGGTGCCGAAAGCACGGGCTAAAAAACTGGTTTTAATCTTATGATTGTACATTCTATATTCGTAGAAAACTGGGTATAATACGATGCTAGACAGAGTTTTTTCGTATTGATGAGAACCGGTTCCTATCTACCGGATTCGAATTAATACGAGAAAACTCTTTCTTATATAGTCTAATGTATAATGACCTGCCATTAGTAATTTAGTCTGTGCATTTGTCTAGCATTGGTCATTTTTTATAGGCACTATTCTTTCTTTAGCTGTATTTTGATTTCAATAATTTTGCAGGGAGTTCAGGGATAATATGTCTGACAGAGGAGGAGAAAAGAACTTTAATATCTGAGGGATATCCTATTCCAACAAAACTACCCCTGACAAAGTCAGAAGAAAGGTCTCTCAAGAAAATCAGAAGAAAAATCAAGAACAAGGTAGCATAAACAGTTAATACATTAGGTTTAGTTCAATGTCAACAAGGATGACAACATCCATAAGTAGCGAAGCTCAAAAATTATGAATGGATTTTAAAAAAATGCTATAAAGCAGTTTCATACAATAAACATTAATGTTGATAAAATAGGGAAATAAGGAAACCTTAAAAATCACGCAACCTTAAAAACCACAAAAATTTTAAAATCTAGGAATCGATCTAGCATCGCAATTTATAGACAAATCTTAATGAAACTTGATAAAAATATGTAGAATATAAGCATATGCAATTCCTGATAATTTCAGTCACAAATCATGAATAGGAATCGAGAAAACCATAGAAACCTAAAGATCTAGGAATCGATCTAGCACCCCAACTAATAGAAAAACCGTAATAAAACTTAAAGAAAACATGTAGAATGTAAATTTAAACAATCCCTGAAAATTTCAGCCCATTATCTTAAAAGGGAGTTGAGAAAATTACAAAAACATGAAAATCTAGGAATCAATCTAGCACCCCAAACAACAGACAGATGGACAAAATAATGTAAAGATTAGATGGGCATATGTTATAAGAATCTTCACTAAAAATTTCAGCTGTCTATCTTTTCTAGGAGCCGAGAAAATCACGTTTCCCCCACTTTGTCTCAGACGGACAGACGGACGGACAGACGGACAGACGGACGGACATTTCGAATTATAGAGTAGCTTCGCTACTAAAAAGGGGAATACGTCTGTACTACAGAGTAAGTTAACAAAAGTTGAATTTGCTCATGAACAATCTATGTTAGAGCCCTGACTTTCCTAGTGTAGAATCCCCCAACTACAGGTTAATAATATTGCAGACAGACAGCTCCTGTCCTGTTTTTTTACTTTTTATACATTTTCTTAAACATAGTTTATTCTGCTGCACTAACAGGAGCTTGAATTGAAAGTAAGATTAAAGGGAATTGTCTATGTGCTTCTAACTCATTAAGTTTACGATTCAGACAAAGGTTGTGCAATCAAAAGTCTGTTTGTTTGTAGTAGTTTAGCCACAAATACTTTTGCACAATACTTTTTTTCATTGGTTGATTGTTGTACGCGCTCCTTCCCACCCCAACTAAATGTAAAATAAAACATTCTTGGACTCATGAAACTCAAATGTATAGAAGACCCATATCGGTCCATCACTTATACAAACTGTTACTTTTACACAAAGATTGTAATTGTTGATTTTCTATACAATACTCTCTTTTAGATATCCGCCCAGGAAAGTAGACGCAAGAAAAAAGAATACATGGACTCTCTTGAAAGAAAATACGACATAATGCAAAACGAAGCCAATATGTGGCGCAGCAAAGCTGAAGAACTAGAGGCCAAGAACGCGGAGCTTGCGCAACAAATTGCCGCGTTGCAAGATAAACTTCAAGAAAGGTCGTCCTCTATCTGTCACCAATCAATCAATAACAACGTGGAAGAGAATTGTGCTTATATGGTGCCAGTACATGCTGTGCAAGTAACTGCTGCCGATTTAGAAGGTTTAAAACTTTATTAAAACTTATTTTTTAATGCTGAAATTGTATTATGCAAATATTTATCTATTTATCATTTAAAACTATTATATTTCCACAAGTGTTTAATAATTGTAATATTTTTAGACAAGTGTTCAGGGGGACAATTTTCACATTTATCTTCAAATTGTTTGGATCTTGACTAAATATATTTTCTTCCTATGTAAGTATATTTATTTGTGTACAGACGGATATGTAAAGATTTTAAATCAACACATGATCGACAATACATTATTAGTTAGGTAACTAGGTTTACAGGGAAAGTAACATTCACCATACAACCAACTCTTTGAATGCACGATCTTTGTCTAGAAGTTCCGACTGTGCACGGTTATGCTTAGATATTATTCATATTGTCTCTATTATGACGTGGCATTGTCCAGACTCGAACTCAACACCTTTCCAACAGCAAACTGACACATTACTTATTACGATTATGGCATGGCTCTATGGATTGTGATAACTTACAATAAATAAAACAAAATTAACCTCATAGACGTCCATGATGGGGAATGTTTACTCCCCTTAAACCTTTGAAACCCCTCATTTTATCCCCCTCATAAAAGCTTGGACGTTATTGACTAACCCTACTTATTTTTTTACAGGAGAAGAGTAAACAACTATTCAATGAACTTCAGCAATTTACTAATCAGAGATCTCCAAACCTTGGTGAACTTTAAAATTCATGCAATTATACAACAGAAAATATGATTTTATTATGCATTTCAGTTTTATTTATTTTTAACTCAGTAACTTTTATTTTAAACTCAAATTAAAACAGCCATAACACGAATATTATTTATTGTAAATATTTTATTAACTTTGTTTCACTTATTTTACAGCAATTTGTAGTTTGTTATTTTATTTATTTGAAGTTACATTTTTTAATGTAAGATCATAAAATAGGTATTATTTACATGTACTTAATTTATTGGACAAAATGTGTAAAAAAAATTTACAATTAAAGTTTAAACAAGTGTTTTGTTTTTAGGTAAAAATAAAAAAATAATTAGCTCATTTTTAATTATTTATATTTAAAAAACGACAAATTAATTTAACATTTTTCAATTCAAACGAAAAATAAATGAGATTTTGAAGTTAAATAATAATTAGAAAAAATGTACCTATACTTTAAAACTGCTGTCTTGTTGTTACTACTAGCTGTTGAAATAAACGTAGTAGCAGCTTATAGGGCCCAATAAAAATGTCATACAATACAAATGACCAAGTAAACGCCAGTATACATTTTACCATAGATCAATTACAATGTATACTGGCCTATCATTGGTAATTTGTATTGTATGATGTCTTTTTATTCGGCACCATAAGCTGCTTCATAAACTTGTAAATATTTTTAAGTGTTTAATTTTAAAGTTAAACACTCTCCTGAGGTCAGAACTGTGAATAATTTAAATTATTATTTTATAATTGTTTTTATATTTTGTTATGCACAACTGGGGCAATATTCTTGCATTTATTTCAGAATATAATACTTTATCTTGTATCTATTTATTAAGCTATATGCTTCCATTGCAATGTACTATAATCTCTATCATGAAAATGTTATTGTTTTGTTTTGTAAAATATCTAGTTATGAAAATTTTTTAATTAGTCTGTTATAAGATGACAATCGGTTGAAAATATAAAGATTTAGAATTGTTGTAATTTAAAATATCTAATATTTATAATTCCTTCAGAACAAAAAAATAAGATACAACCAGTTTTATATACATGAAAAGGTTTAATTTCTACCTTATTTTAATAAATGTGTATTTTTATCAATTACAAAGCAATTTAGAAAAAAGACCATTAGACAAAAAAATGTATTTGGCTTCAATGTTTAAAACAGATTAAGTTTAAGCTAGTGACTGAAAAGTTTTTGTTAACATTTACAAATATTAACTTGAATTTAAAGTAATAGAAATTCTAAATTTACAAAATAACAATGGAAATATATATTTTTTAGTACTTAAATTTTAAAAATAACTAAATTTAAAACTATCAGATAATAGCCTTTCTTTAAAATATGTAATAGGCTGTGAAAAAAAAAACCAATTATTAGTAGAACCACATCAAATAGGTATTTAATTCATAAAAAATAGGTATTTAAATAAATTTTGTACATATTTTTTTTATAAAATTAGCATTTTTTGTAAATACTTGCTTTTAAAATTAATTTTGATTGTTTTTGTTATTTGTGTTTTTTTTATTTGACACTTATATTTTTAACACTGAATTTATAAATGACAAAATTTTTGGTTGCTCATTTTATTGATAATTTTTGTTATGACGATAATCTTTCAATAAACAGTTATCATTTTAAAATAATATTAGAATATAATTATTTTTCTTTACATTTCTTTGTTTTTAATAATTTTTTTGAAATGCTAACTGTTAAAAGAATGACAAGATTAGCTATTATAGCTGACGTATTGAACTATGTATTGAATATCATGTTTATTATCATTATATCTTGGAAGGTAACAATACTGTGAAACTTTTTTTCGAGTTTATTTTTTAAATATTTTATAGCTAATGTTTTTAAATGTATTTGTTTCTTTTATCATTTTGTAATATAGAGTTTTCAATTTAGTTTTTAATTGTTTTTGTAATAGTATTGAAATAAATCTGTATGATAAATAAATGTCGCCTTCGTTACTAAAATTTTCAAACTTTCTTTGCTTTTAAATCTAATGCTCCTATAGATTTTTAGTAGCGAAGCTACTCTATAATTCCCTTTGCCTGTCCGTCCGTCCGTTACGCTATGGGTAAAACGTGATTTTCTCGGCTCCTATTCAAGATAGACAGCTGAAATTTTTACTGAAGATTCCTATTATACATGCCCATCTAAAATATACATTGTTTTGTACATCTGTCTATCATTTGGGGTGCTATATTGATTCCTAGATTTTTACATTTTTGTGATTTTCTCAACTCCTTTTCAATATAGAGGGCTGAAATTTAAAGGGATTAATTGATTTTATATTCTACATATCTTTACCAAGTTTTGTTAAGATTTGTGTATAAAATGGGGTGCTACATAGATCGATTCCTAGATTTTTAGATTTTCGTGATTTTCTCTATTCACATTCAGGATTGACGGCTGAAATTAACAGGGATTGAATATACTCATATTCTACATATTTCCATAAAGTTGCATTAAGATGTGTCTATTAATTGCGGTGCTACATTGATTCCTGGATTATTAAGTTTTCATGATTTTAAAGTTTGCATGATTTTAAAGATTTCATGATTTCCTTATTTTATCAAGTATAATGTTTACTGTATGACACTGCTCCATTTTCCCGATATTCATTTATCATTTTGAGCTTCGCTACTTATGGATGTTGTCATCCTTGTTATTTATTAATTTTGTCTCCCTTCCCCACACCCCCTATTTGTAGGAAACTAAATAATTAATCTATACAATGAAAAGATTAGAAATTTTTGCCAGACACTCAGTTGCGTGATTTTTTTCGAATTAATTTTGTTGTTGGTATAAACTGCCAGACACTTCGGATGCCACGTTTACCAATTACAGGCTGTTATTAAGTTAGAAAACCTGTTGTTATACAAAATGTGTTCTTCAGTTGTCTTCAAAAATGTTTGGATAGCAGTCATATTTTATTACACGAGAGTAACTTTAGGTTAATCATATGGTTAGGTTAATGATTTACGTGAATTCCAAGTCAAAAGTCAGTAGATTCTATCTTTTACACACAGAAAATAAAAGGGAAATGTGTTCTTTATATTGTTAAACCTTGCAATTTATGTAATCGTAGAATAGTTATTTCTCGCATCGTATTATAAACGGCTTTCCGCGGATATAGAAAGTACAATTATGAGATTAAAACTAGTTTTTTTAGCCCCGAGGTGCCAAAGGCAACGGCTAAAAAAACTGGTTTTAATCTTATGATTGTACATTTCTATATTCGTAGAAAGCTGGATATAATACGATGCTAGACATAGTTTTTTCGTATGGATGAGAACCGGTTCCTATCCACCGGATTCGAATGAATACGAGAAAAGAATTATAAATATTTTTTTTTCTCCCTTGTAAATTACACAAATTTTCAAGATATTGTTTATGCTTCTAAAAGATTTTAAGAGATTTGGTAATTTGTACTAAAAGTATGTAATTAATAATAATGTCCCCCGTCTCTAGATTTAATATTCATTAGTTAATAAACTTATTGAATTTTTGTGATCAAGATATATCCACATCTCATCAACAGCAAAAGATTGGAACCTGAATTATCTTTGGAAGGTGACAACAACCACAACACAGCATAATATTTAATTTAAAAGTAAAATGATTATTCTAATATTAAGAGATTAAAATTCTTTATTTCTTGAACATTTAGATTTTAAAGTGAATACATAATTTACATAAATGTGTATCAATGTACTTCAAGTGATAAGGATTATAGATTGGGTCAGGGATTTAAAGAGATAATAAATGACCGATAAATCGATGTATGTACCCAATGATGATGCAAAAAATAACCCCTTTTGTAAATAAAAAAATAGTGGTTGAATGTTAGAACGCTCAATCTAATGAAATAACCAATAAAAAAGTCCCAAAACTAGTTATGCCAACGAATAAGAAAACTTTATTATAAAAGTTTTGGGACTAGTGTAATAAACATCCCATTATCCCCCCCTCTCTCTGAGATTAGGTACTAAAATAAAGTCTGAATCCAACACACCAGTACAGGAGAGAAAATGCAAGAAAGAGCACAGGCAAAACAAGCTTGATTGTTGCATGAATCATTCTCTCATAGACACTTCGAGTTTTCTGTATGCCTGATCTTGCCAGGCTAACCTATTGCAAATTATAACCTTGAAATCTTAATTTGTATTACAAAAATTGGTTTTATATTTATACAGAAAATATCATTTTTCCTTTCAATTATAAGTAGTAATACTTTATGCATCAATAAATTTGCATTTGCAGATTTTCATGTTTAGTTTGAAAATATTTTATAAAAGTACTTTCATACTTTAAGTAGAATTCTTCAGATTATACATTTGAAAAAGAAAATGTGGAATGTATTTCTATGATTACTTGTTTATATATGACTTAAGCCTTATGACCTAATATCATTATGCTGACCTGTAAAGCATGACAACAGATGACAACAACTGGATACACAAGGACAACAATCATCCAAACATCCATCATCTTGATGTAGGTAGAGGAGGGAACAGAGTTAAATGTTGATATAAAGATTGACCCAACAGTCATCAGAATAGTTGCATTGATTGCAATGATACCCTCAAGAGATATGAAGCCTTTAAAATAGTTTGTCAGCTGGTTGATAAGAGTCAGTAGGAATGTTGGCAGGTAGGTGTTCAGCAGCAATGGTGTGAAGTCTCTTTTCATCATAAATGTGGTTTCAAACTATTGGAAATTAAATTATTAGAATAAATTGTATTTTATTGCAGTTGAATTTATATTTATCTTACCTTAGGTAAGTTATCATCATACAAAATGGTGGCATTTATCAATTCAACTGAGAAAGTTGAAAACTCTGTTATTAGGTTTGTAACAGTTGCATTCAGTAAGATCTGTTCAGATTTTAAAGAAATTAGTTTTATTTCCATCTTACAAATCTGTATGTCAAAAGGATAAGCTTGCCAGTTAAAGTCACATATGAGCTCAACTGTATACTTGTTTCCTTTTCTTATTTTTACATTATCTCCATTATAGTAAAAATCTTCAGAGTGTTCACTAATGATATGCTCAAATTTGGATTCATTCATGATTTTTACTGTTACCAAGCTATTTTTTTCCAGACATATGTCTATTTGAAATCAATCCAATATATCTTTGACGATGGAAATTTGAAACTCACGGGTCAATATTTCTCAAATATTCCCCCTATTTATGAACTGTCCAAAGTCGTTTATAATAATTAGGGAAAGGGTTGAATTTGGACATGAAACATAAATATTAAAATCTTTTCTAAATTTTTACGATCCTGAAAGTTAATATTTACTGATATTTTCCAATAAATTTTTTCGTTCCGTCAAAATTTGGAAAAATAGCAAATATAGCTGTCTAGAAAGAACACGAAACCTCTACACCTAATATTTTCTCAGTGTTTTTTTTACTTTTTATACAATTTTTTTTTAAAAATTAAATATTGATGAGTTTTTCATTTTTATAGAATGAATTATAAAAAAAATAATATTGGTTGATTGGTTTTTGCGATATCAGAACCATATCAGTTGTACTTGTAAACAATTCAATAAATATGAAAACTTAGATATAAAATTTGTATAATAGATAAGACTTTTAAATAATTTATTCTCCCCTTTCTTTATTCCAAAAATCTCGATTTTTCTTTCATTGTCATATCCTAGTATTTATTATGTGTATTTGTATTGTGTGAGTATGTGTGGGGGAGGGGGTTGTAAACAACTTAGGAGATAAGACAATGGATGATAATCTTGTTATCCTTGTTTTATTTAGATTACATTTAATAGATGCCTATTGAGTATAGGACATGTCAAAACATAAATACAAGGATATTTTAATTGGTTGGTTAAAACTAGCAGTGTCTTTACTTTTTAACCAAGTGAAAATTTTAAATATTACCATTGGGTATATCTAACATTGGCTCAAATAAAAGTAAAATTTAATTTTTGTTTCTATAAATGCTCATATTTAAACTTCCTATTGCAAAGGATTATGGGGGTGGGGTGTTCACAGAGATTTTACCCCCCCCCCCCATATTCAATTGAATATGATTTACTTTACTACCATTCTCCGACAAAATAAAAATAGAAGGTGAAACAAGGACTATAAAATCTAAAATAATACATTTAGATAGTTCTTAGAAGCGAAGCTCCTCTATATAAGACAATGAGCAAAAAATTTATTTACATCCCCAAAGATAATAAACTAAATCACCCCTTCTGCAGATTAAATTTTGAAGTCAAGTCAAGATTTAATAAAAGTCCCCAAAGTTTTTGAACCCCCCCCCCCCCCCTACGGGGAAATGCTAATAATTAGGACAATTCTAACATGCCTAAATTAATGAAAAAAGCTATCCATCTCATTCGTACGGAAAAACCTAGCTTTTAAAAAGGGAAAATGAAGGAAACCTCCAAATAACACCTTTATACAATTACTATATTATTACGGGATAAGACAATGGACGATAAATTGATTTAATATTTTATTTTTAATTGTAGAATTTCTTTGCTGTTTACAATGAGCAAAAATTTAAATTAGATAAAAGAATAGTTATTTCTCGCATCGTATTATAAACGCCTTGCCGCGGATATCTTATGATTGTATATTTTTATATTCGTAGAAAGCTGGATATAATACGATGATAGACATAGTTTTTTCGTATTGATGAGAACCGGTGCCTAACCACTGCACCGGATTTAAATGAATACGAGAAATAATTTTAAAATACTTAAATAAATTATTAAATAGAAGTATATATATTGGCGTTTTCACTCGAAGTACCCAATTGTGCAGATAAACTCCCCTTCTCCCATAAAATTGAAAACAAGGGGTAGCGAAGCTTTTCTGTAATTAGGGTCGGTCCGTCCATACGTCCGTCCGTCCGTAACGGATAGCTTTTTTCCGTTAATTTATGCATGTTAGAATTGATTTTTGGTTTTCTGATTCATGGGACAACAAAGTACAATATTATAAGCGAAGCAACTCTATAATCAAGTCCTAAAAATATAAGTATGTACATAAATATTATCCTGTATCAAGCAGTTTTTCAACAAATTTACTTACAATTTTGCTTTGACTCTTATACATTTACACTCTGATTATTCAGTTCTGACATTATACAAGTGTTAATGTCCGTTTGTTCTACCGTTTCAGAGCTTCGCTTTTATGGATGTTGTCATCCTTGTTTTACTATAAATATATTTTTTATGGAATAGGAATCAGTATTTTAAGAATAAGATAAAGAGGATTATTATATCTATTAAAAAATTTATGTTATAAAGGGTAAAAGGCAAAGCTTTGATACTAATATTATGCATGGTTAAAAAGTTAGATATTTTAATAGCTTTATTCAGTGGTCTGTTTATTTATATGTCCATGAAATTTTGTCTTGTAAAAAATCTGGATCAGTTTAAAATCCAATGGCCGGCTCTTATGGTTTAACATAAAAATACTCTAATTTTGATTTAGCAACAAAGCTTCGTTAGTACTTGACGTCATCGTTCTTGTCTATATAACAAGAATGGTTATATTTTGACTAGCAGCTAAATTTGTTTAATAAAATTTAAAGCTGTAATTAACGCTGTTTGATACTACCATTTAAGCTATAAAACAGGGATGACATAAACTTCCTAAACTCGAAGGTCTGGGACGGTAGGATAAACGAATATTAACACTTGTAGAGTGTCAGAACTGAATAATCAGAATTTAAATGTATAAAAGTAGAGACAAAATTGTTAGTAAATTTGTTGAAATACAGGATAATGTTGAAGTACATACTTACATTTTTAGGAATCAATTTTAGAGATGCTTTGCTTATGACATTGTACTTTGTTGATATGATAATAATTAGGGGAGGGGGAAGAGTTGTGAAATATTAACTTTATGAAAACAGAAATATATTTTAAATTAAAATTTTCCATGACTCTATGAGTCTATACATGTTTGGCGTGGGGGGGGGGGTAATATTATAAGAGATTAAGGAAAAGCTTTTAGTTATCTATCCAATAGGGGTAGGTAGAGGGGGGAAGGGTCATATCATACATGTAAGATGATATGGGAAGGGGTGTTAATTATATCTACTGCTGTTAAAAACAAAGCTTTTCTATAATTGGGGTTGGTTTCACGTCCGTCCGTCTGTACATCTAGAACAGATAGATTAAGAAAGTGGAACAACTTTATAATATTAACTTATAATTCTGTTTATACTTATACATTTATATTCTGATTATTCAGTTCTGACAATCTACAAGTGTTACTGTTTGTTTGTACTACTGATTCACTTTTATGGATGTTGTCATCCTTGTTGATAAACCCTCCGATTTCCTTTATTTGGCTAAAGTTAAACAGAGTTGCCCCCCCCCCCATATTCAATTGAATATGATTTACTACTATTTTCTGCCAAAATAAAGGTAAAAGGTAAAACATGGACAATAATAGTTATTTCTTTCATTGTGTTATAAACGGCTTTCCGCGGATATAGAATGTACAATTATAAGATTAAAACCAGTTTTTTTAGCCCCGAGGTGCCGAAGAAAAAAACTAATTCTATATTCTAATCTCCCTCCCCCCCCCCAAAAAAAAAAGTTGCTCTTAAGAATTCATTTGTAGTTCAGGAAGGGAGCAGAGAAAATAAGAACGGCTTGCTTTTTTCCTATGCCTTGTAAAGTAAATCATATTCAATTGAATATGGGGGGGGGGGGGGGGGGTAAAAAACCCTGTGATCACACCCCACCCCCCATAATCCTATACAATAGGAAGTTTAAATATGAGCATTTATAGAAACAACAAGGATGACAACATCCATAAAAGCGAAGCGCTGAACTGGTAGGACAAACGGACATTAACACTTGTATAGTGTCAAAATTGAATAATCAGATTATAAATGTATAAGAGTTGATGCAAAATTGATTATAGAGTTGCTACGCTTTCTAAATCTTACCTAATTACTGCAGGAATCATCATGCAAAGTTTGAAATCGATAGGACAATTCTAACATGCCTAAATTAACGAAAAAAGCTATCCGTTATGGACGGACGTACGGAGTGACGGACGGACGTACGGACGGACGTATGGACGGACCGACCCTAATTATAGAAAAGCTTCGCTTTTAGACAAATCACTCAAATTAAGCAAAGAAGACTGTATTTCAAATTGGAATAAAAACAACCTGCATGCCCATACAATTCTCCTAACCCAATTTTCCTTCAAACTGTTACAAAATGCAGGGCAAGAAACTAATTTTATCTCTGATTTTCTTGAGTTTTTAATAACACAGTGATTCCTGTTTTTCTGATTAATTTCTAGCTACTAAGCTATGTTGATGTAAATAAAAGTCTCGTACTATAATATGTAATTCTGTATGTATATGTCTTTTCTTTATGAAATACATATCTTTAAAACAAAACAAACTTTCATGTGAGACAATGTTAGATATACCTTTGTAAGAATGTGTTTCTAAGGACCAATTTTTAAAAGCGAAGCTTTTCTATAATCAAGGCCGCTCCGTCCTTTACTGATATCTCTTATCATAATTTTCTTTTCTATAATTGGGGTTGGTTGCACGTCCGTCCGTCTGTACATCTGGAACAGATAGATTTTTTAGAATTTTTAGAATTTAGGCTTGTTAGTATTGTTCTATTGTACAATTTAGAAAACATAGCAACTCTATAATATTCACTTATAATTTTGTTTTTACTTAAACATTTATATTCTGATTATTCAGTTATAACAACAGACAAAATACAAGTGTTAATGTTTGTTTGTACTACCATTTTGCTTTTAAGGAAGTTGTCATCCTTGTTTTTTTATCTCTCATTTTATTCTTAATCCTCTCCCTCCCCCAAAGAAAATATATGTTGTTGACCCGTTTAAGATGACCCCTTCTTAAGTTACAAACCCCTTCCCCCCTATAATCCTATTATAGTCAATTTCATCATCGATTCGTGGGATAACTGTTAAAGAGGGGGGGGGGGGGGGGTGAAGTATTATCATGAGAACTTCATAAAAAGGAGGGAAATTTAAACAGTATAATGTAATAATGGAGCATGTATGAGATCTAAAGGGATATGACAATGGCAGATATATTGATGTACAACCCCAAAGATGATACACAAAATTACCCCTTCTGTAGATTACAATTGGTGGTTGAAACGTTAAGACACTTATTGAACTAACCAACCATTATTCTTCAAAAGTCCCCAAAGTTGTTCGACAAAAAAACTTTGTGGACAAGTGTAATAAACAGCCCAATGTCGTCTCCCTCCCTGGTATAATATAATAAGGGAAGATGTATGTAGCCTTGATGTGCATAGGTCTTACAAGTTTTCATCAAAAATTTTAGCTTTCCATTTTAAATAGTAGTCAGGAAATTTATGTTTCCCCTTAGCCATACAGATGGACAGACGCACCAAGTTATTTCTAGAGTAGCTTTGCTAAAAAAAATATAACATTAAATGATATTTAAAGATTTTTTCATAACAAATTGTTATAATTTAACGAGGGCTCTAAAGGGATAAGATAATGGCAGATATATTGATGTACAACCCCAAAGATGATACACAAAATTACCCCTTCTATAGATTACAATTAGTAGTTGAAACGTTAGGACACTTATTGAACTAACCAATCATTATTCTTTGAAAGTCCCCAAAGTTGTTAGACAAAAAAACTTTGTGGACAAGTGTAATAAACAGCCCAATGTCGTCTCCCTCCCTGGTATAATATAATAAGGAAAGACAAATGTAGCCTTGATGTGCATAGGTCTTACAAGTTTTCACCAAAAATTTTAGCTTTCTACATTAAATAGTAGTCAAGAAATTCATGTTTCCCCTTAGCCATACAGATGGACAGACGCACCAAGTTATCTCTAGAGTAGTTTTGCTGCTATAAATATAACATAAGATGCTATTTAAAGGTTTTTGTATAACAAATTGTTATAATATAAGCTATCCATCTCAGACGTACGGACGGACGGACGTACGGTCCAACCCTAATTATAGAAAAGCTTCGCTTTTAAGAATTTAAACTTATAAAATCATTAGATTAATTTAATATCCCTCCCATATTTCTTTACTAATACAACAACAGGAAGTTGAGGTTTTGATATGAGCAAGGGGTCCAACCTTACTTTTTATAAAGCAGGGCTTTTCTATACTTAGGGTCGGTAGGTCTGTCCTTTTAACATTATTCTGTATTTAACAGTTTTACAAAAAAAATAACGTATAATTTTGTCAAAAATAATCCAAAAATATTATGCTTAATTTGTTCTGACACTCTACAAAAGTTAATATCAGTCATTCCATTTTAGAGCTTCGCTTTTATGGATGTTGTTATCCTTGTAATTTTCTCAAAGTAGATAGTGTAAAAAGTAATGATAAATAATTGGAGGGGGGGAGCAGTATTTTTAATTATCCTATTATATAAAGTAGTAAGCGTTTTTGTCTGTCCCGAAGGATCTCGCTAACCGCTGAACCGGTATTGTTCTCTTTTACAGTAAAGCTTCTTACAGGTCCTGGGAAGGTTTTAAACTTCCCCCCCAAAATATTATTTTTTTACTCTTTCAAAACTTAATATTAAAATGGGATGAGGTCGACTTTTTCCCCTCCTACCTTAAGTACCCCTAGAGGCTTCTAGGGGCGTAACCGCTAGTATATGTATATTGTAAAACTACAAAAACATGTGTTAGGTGTGATTGGGAGAAGGTTGGAACAGACATCATTCTACTTTGTATTGTAGATTGTGGGGGAGGAAAACTTTTACTTTTATTTATTATCCCTTCATTCTTCTGGGTTAGACTTAGGAGTTGACTTTCCAAACTTTCGAAGCTACTCTATATTTTGAAATGTCCTTCTGTCTTTCTATTTTTGGTGTTTATGGTCGGAATATCAAAATAAGCATAATTTAAATGTACAAGTGTACATCTAAATCACATTAAATGACCCGTGTATACATGTCATTCCCCCCCCCCCCCCCCAAATAGACGTCATATTGTAATTTGATAATTATAACATGACCTCCCCTCCCCTCCCCCATCCTTTCATGCAATAATAGAACAAGGTTGACTAGATCCAAAATCATTGATAGAAATACATACAACAAGATTATTTGTGTATTGTAGTTTAAGTTATTTAATCTAGAGAGTGACATATTCATAGAAGGTAATTTTGTGTATCATTGTTGAGGATGTACATCAATTTATTGGCCATTGTCTTATCTCTTAAGAACCCTGATTTTTCTTAATATTGATTGCAAGATATTTTGACTTTTAGACTGACCTAACCTAGTTATAGAGCAGCTGTGCCACTAAAAAAGGGGAAAACAATTAGTGAGCAAAACTTAAAAGGATTTTGTTTCTTGTAACTAAAATTTGTTAGGGGAAGGAGGGGAAACTTACTAACTTACTAGTAGCTTCGTCCCATGTTCCTAGGGATATCTTATATTTTATAGAGAAACTAGCTTAAAACCTGACCATTGATATTATTTATCTTCTCAATATTTCAACTACATACTACTTAACTTTTTAATAGCAAAGCTATTCTACAATTCTATAATGTATAACTCCTAACATTCGTCTATATTGGGATATATTTGGGATTATGGAGGTTTGTAATAGTATTTTTTATAAATAACCCCTTTTTTTTGGGGGGGGGGGCATTAACCCATTATCATCAAAGGGAATAAAAGGGCACAGAAAATAGCTTAAATCTGTATATATATATATATATTGATCCATTTACAAATAGAACACTATGTCTATAGATTTATCTATCCATTTATCTCTTTATTTGTTTAAAGTGTTAATTATCCACCAATTTTATTCATTTTTTAACTTTCAATGTCTAAACAGTCATAAAAAAAAGATTGTAACAAGGATGACATCATCCATAAAAGCAAAGCTCTACAATGGTAGGAAAAACGGACATTAACACAATATAAATTAATTAATATAAAAGTTGAAGATTATAAGTAAATTTGTTGAAAAACTGCTTAGATACAGGACAATACAGAATATTGTTTAAGGACATGCTTTTATTTTTAAGACTTGATTAAATAGATGCTTCGCTTATAATATTGTATTTTGTTGTTATAGGAATCAGTATTCCAAAAATCAAAACAAAATTAGTTGTAAAAAAGATGGATAGATAGATAAAAAGGCTCCAACATTACAAACCTACATACACACACACTCATATGAATATACAGTAGTCGTAGAGAGAAATATAATGTGTTAATATACAGGAAGGTTAACTTAGTTTTTAATTTGGAATGACCCTGTTTCGGGGAAGGTGACATTATTAAGCCAAAATGGAATATAGTCCAGGCTCATAAAATTATCTATACACACAAAGACACACACACACATACCTACACGCTCAAACACATACATACATACATACATTGTTATTAAACTAAGCTTATCTAGCTTAATCAGTACTCTCCCCTTTCCTCCTCATCCCCCTTCATCTTATATTGTTAGTGAAAGTTTACAGAGTAAGGAATGCCTCCGAGAGTTGGTGGGTTACTTCCCGTTCATTGAAACCTTATCGTCGCACTTCTTACCCTCCCCATTTCTTACTTATGGGGCTCACAAAACAAAACAAATTTTATCTATCTATCTATCCATGATTTATTTTCACTGTTTGGAAAGAAAAATACAAAAATGTAAAAATGTTTAAAATAAGTCCGTTAAAAAATTAAATACCCCATACCCTAACTGAACGTTAAATATTGTTTTTTAACAATGACAAACATCATCACAGCATGATTTATATTCTATTATATAATGTGGTAAGCTTGTTTTGCCTGTTCATCTCATATGCTTTTACTTTACAGTGAAGCTTCTTATAGTTCCAGATAATTAATTTCATTAATTTCATAGAAAGAACCTAAAAGTCGAATATATTTAGTAAATTTTATTTAGGAATTGTTTAACGAACATACTTCATTTAAGATTGCGTGATTTATTTCGAAATAGAAATATAAAACGTAAAAATTTATTATTTTTCAAAATCTTCTATTTATTTACGAAGTACTTCGTAAATAAATATTAAGAAATTTGAATATTTAGAAAAATAGAAATAGGGAGGTATTTTTGAACGAACGGAGAGGGGAATAAATATCATATTTTTGAAATAGAATTCTTGCCCTAGTTAATTAATATTCCCCAATTTCAATATTTTCATATCTCTAAATTCCCTTCTAAATTTTCTCGAAATATGATACGTTTAGGGTTTGGAATACTTAATATTTTAAATATCTAGTAGACACATCATTTTTTTTCTAATATCATGAATCTTGTTTCTTCAAAATATTTTGTCCTTTCAATTAAAAAATTAGGAATCCAAATATTTGACCAATCTTCAAAGCCTAGTATTGTCAATCCAGGTTCCAAGTTTTTTAATTGTAGCCTATCATCACACCAAATAATCAAACTTTCAAATTGCAGAGTAATTGAAGATTCATAGGGATCCATTTTAAGCATGTTAAGTAGAACAAGTTCAATACTCATGTTTACTAGTTTTTGCTTTGAACTAACAGGTACAAGCACATCATAAGCTGGAGAAATGGCTAATACTGAACAATTTGATTCATCTTCTGCATATTCACAATCAAAAACATGATT
Source organism: Acartia tonsa (assembly GCF_053477335.1). Lineage (NCBI taxonomy): Eukaryota > Metazoa > Arthropoda > Copepoda > Calanoida > Acartiidae > Acartia > Acartia tonsa. The sequence continues at coordinate 30,460,298 of NC_137264.1, read as the reverse complement.
GCATCTATAATATTTATCAATACAGGATCCATCAAAGCATCCATACTCATTATCTGTACATGCATTGATATTCAATTCAATTGTCTCATTACTCATTGACCTCCAGGCTTTCTTTCCTACAGGAATGGAGTCATCTTCAATAATGAGTAGTGTCTGATCAAACATGTCTGTAAATTCCCATTGAGTATTGTTAAGAATGATTTTGTGACCATTATAACCTTTTAGTTGAATCTCATTAACAGTGTTAACTCCTGGGTCAAGAATGAATAAGGGATGAATCAGTTCAATCCTTACACCAGTTAAAGACCTAAATGCGAAAAAAAGTTAGGAAATGTAATAAAAAATTTCGATTGTTTGTGATACTTTTTATGTATTTATAAGTCTTACTTATAATTCTGAAGTTTTAGAGTCAAATCACTGTTGATGTAACATGTGGTAAATTGATCAGATATACACGACATGTCCTCTGTTTCATTTCTCTCCTGGCTTATTACAATGCACTCCTCTAACTTTCCACCATTTGGTTCTCCTTTTTTCCACTTTAGATTTGTGTCCTCAAATTTAATATTTGTTTGATTGTTTATTGCAGAAAGAGTGTATTTATCTTTGTCATCTAATTTGAATCCAGTCCACAATCTATACTTTTGATCTACTACTATGTTGTGAAAAACAGAAGATAGTTTATCCCTGTAAACATAAATTGAAGATTGCAACTTTTGGCATGTTCTCAATGAGTTCTGAAAGTTTCTGACTCCAGGTAGAATTGCTGCCACAGGTAAATCTCCTTTGCAAAAGTTTTCTTTAGATTCCAATGTTGCTTTTTCTAAAACTGAGTCTTCAGTAAGATTTGACCATGTTATTATGTTTCCTTGTTGAGCTGTTACCGTTGAGTTACAAAGAGTCCACGCTTTCAAGAATTTACCTGTAAAAAAAGTTACCTAACCTATTTATGTTTAGAATCTATTTTTACAAATAAAATTGACTTGCTAAGTAAGGTGTATGAATATTAGGGTGGGTCGATTTTGGAATTTCACATTAGTAGACATTGGCAAGGGTTACTGGGCCAATATAAAACCCTGTAAAACTTGAAAGAGGTTTTTTAATCCAAAAACAACAAGCGCGCGGGGGGTATAAAATGTGCCCGCCCCCTTATAAAACCAAAAATTGAAATTCCTTCAAACACAGGCATGTTGCATATCAAAATGACCGCATTGAAATGCTGATTACAGATCTGAAAATCGTTATGAAAAATATTGATTCAGTCTGAAATGATTTTCAAATAACCTACTAAAAAACAATTTTGACTAAATCAGCTGTTTTTAGGTACTTAATGAGATCTTATTCGAACTAGGAGCAATATTTTTCAAAACAATTTTCAGATTCGTAAACAGCATTTCAATGCAATCATTTTGATATGCAACATGCCTGTGTTTGAAGGAATTTAAATTTTTGGTTTTATAAGGGGGTGGGTACTATTTATACCCCCCGCGCGCCGGCAGCCATAAGAGCCAAGTCACTTTTGAAACTTGAATGGGGCTTATCATACATATATATGACTTCCACAACTTATGATAACAGTAAAATCTAAAAAAAGGATGAAATGGGCCCACCCTAATTGAATATTGTAATTATAGTCAATTAAGAAAATTACCATCTAACTTAGAATCCCAAACTTGCACATCAGAAATTCTTCCTGTATTTAATCTGTGCATAGTTCTTGAAAATTCTTAAACAAAGGTAAATTGATTTTTAAAATTATCACATTTTGAGTCCTGGAGAATTTTCAAGTGTGCTGATTTTGACATTTAAAACTTCTTCTCCATTACTTTATATTCCAAAACAAAATTAAATTTCTTGCTTTATTGCTTAGCAAAAATTTCAGAAGCAAAGCTACTTTTTCTAACTGAAAGTTTGTTTGCTTTTTAAGATAGAAAGCTAAAACTTTTTGTAAAGATAACCCTGATAAATTTGTTATAATGAAAATGTAATAATAATCGATATAGTTTGTATAGGTAATTTGCTATGTCTAAATTTTTTAATATATCCCCTCATTTTTGTACTTGCTATCTTGGAGTGTTGTTAGCCTTATTTTAATAAAGTAACTGATATTTTTTTTGAAAATCAAAATAAGTTTCTTTATTTGATACCTGACAACAATCATGTTTGTGGTGGCAAGATCTGTATTTTGTCATAATTTAGATTTATTGATAATTCAAAATAAGTTTTAAAATATACATATATTAAAATTTAAATAGTAAATAAATTATGAATCATTCCTAAAGTAACACAAACACTGTGCCATTTGAATGGTTTAAATTCCCTTTGAAAGAGTGGTCCCTAAATAAAAAAGAAGAAATTTTAGGAATTTATAATTTCTCAGTTGAAAATCTGCTTCTTCCAATGGAAATAAACTTCTTTTAAAAACATTAAAAAATGCTGTCTTAAAAATTTATGAATAACACAATCACATGTTTCATTATGGTTAGGACAAATTTTGCTATCTTATCAGACATTGCTTTAATATCTGAACAATTCCTCACATATGACCTTTTTAACAGGATTGGGAATGCTTTTTTTAATACCTGCCATTTGATAACTCCCATGAAAAAGTTATCAAAACTCAGTTTTTCTGTCATCGTCATACAAAATAGAGGATTTACACTAAAATCAAATAAATTTGTTATAGTCGATACAGGAGACCAGATTGTAAATAAAACTGTTCAGAATCTGTAATCAATTACATTTTTATAAGATAAATACGGCTAAAAAGCTGTTTAAAAGCAGACGGACTGTAAAGGATCATCCATTCTTATAGAAGCCCCATAATGATGAAAGTGTTGACATTAAAAATCAGAGGTATATCTTTTATAGCAGCTGAGTAATCCCATTCTATTAATAGTGTTATATATGTTGGTACTATGGATTGACAAAAAAAGTGAGTTATAGTAAAGCTTTGCTACAAAGAAAATCACCTAATAATTTCTCTTTCACCATTTGCCTCAATCATGAATCTAAAAATAATAACTTATTTATTTGTTAAGTAGACAGTGTACATGAACATCGATGGTTTAACTGCTTAAAACATACAAATTCCGCGAGTCGGCTCCTTTTTTTTCTGGCTCCCAATATCGAATCTCATATGTATTTTAGTAAAGATTATAAGCAAATTTTCATTCATTAAACGCGGGGGTGTGTACAAGGTTTAGCCAAGGGGCACCCGATAATGATGACATTCCCTTACAATTTTTTACATTACCCTAAACCCAGATCCAAAGGGCGTGACCAAACGGGAATTACCCCCCTAGGCTGTATTATTGGGGTGTATCAGAGGTTGTAAACCCTATCAGAGGGTGTGTAGTGGTGGGATGGGCATTTAGGGAAATTAGCCACCCCTTAATCTGCGATGAGGGGGGGGGGGGAGGAATGAGTGGAACACTCACCTTTTTAAACACAACTGTTAACACATTAACTTTGTCAATTGCTAAAATTCTAAATTTTACCTAAAGCATGCAGTAAAATCTGTAATCTCAGTTGAATCACCAATATTAATAGCTATTTTCTTTTCAGTGCTCCTAAAATATTTCTTTCAATTTTAAATTCTGATAAATGTCGGTCTATCAATCTGTTTCACATTAGCAATCTATGTTTTCTTTAATGTAAATAGTACTTCTAACTTCCCTTGGATAAACATCTGGCTAATAACAATTACTATCTAACCTATATTTTACAGTTTGTTTCTAAAAATTACGGTAACAAAGGAGGAGCTTTTGCTCCAGCATTTATTCCTTTAGGCAAAATATTTTTTCCTTTAGGGGTAATGGGTTGAATTTTACAACCCAATTTTAAAATTTTGTTTAAATTTAGATTTTTTTTGGGGTGAAGGGGGAAATTTCTTCTAGGGGCGATTTCTCTTGGGAGGATGGTGGTACCCTCCCCCCAAATAGTTATAAACCTTCCCTATGAGAGGCTATTCTGTAAAGAAGAACCATATCAGTTGAGCAATTAGCGAACCACACAGACACAGATCCTGGTACAGTACTTTATTTAAAAAAGGGATTGTACCTGCCACCTCGTACAGTGTGCCAAACTGATATTTGGATACTACTTACAAGAGTCAACACTGATATACACATTTATTATAAACCAGGTTAAAACAGGATTAAAGAAATATTCAGGGATATGGGGATATTTTAGAAGTATCACAAGTAGATTCTCTGTCTTGTTAATAGATTAGGCTAAACCAAAATGAACTTATTTTGAAATCTGTTATTATAGTCTGCTAATATTTGAGCTGATTATTATGTTCAGTAAAATTTGTCCTGCTTTGATAAATTTTTCAGCGGAATTTTTAGTCCCCAAATTCTTTAAAATTAGCAAAAATAAGGAAAGTTGCATAAGTTTTAGAACCCAAGGTCCAAGACATTCTCCCATCCCAAAATTTCTGTAAATGTCCCTATTTGTATGGGAACATCATGAATCTAGGTATAAATAAGAATTTAGATATTTTATTTATTGATTCGTAAATGTTCCTGTGGTAAGATATAATATAGCACATGCTTTGTTTCAACATTGTTACTTCTATTTCAATACTACATTAACATTAATTGATTAGGGAGATTCAATAAATTTTCAATTAGCAGGTCCATCACTCTATTTCTTTAAAACAGGGGGGGAGGGAGCCCTGACCCTGCTTTGCCCTAACGCAGACATACTGCCTTACTAACCTAGTTATAGGCAATAAATAACACTAAAAAAACTAGCCCAGTGGGTCTACCTTTACACTCACTGCCCTACACTCAATATGACCTAACCTAAGGCACAATTAACACCAGAAAAATATTAATTGATTTTTAAATTTTTTACACAGAAAAAAATGGAGGAGGGTGTTTAAGTGCACGACTGGACACTTTAACAGATACAGCTGAAGTTCATAATTTTTAAAGTAAAAAGTAGTGAACGGTGTAGAATTTGTTGCCTTAAGTTCTTTTATTATATATTATTTCCTAATTGTCTCTATTTAAAATTGAGTGCATAATGATAGTTAATGTTATCTATAATGAATATTAGTAATGACTAGAACCAAAATATTAAATTTGTTACTTTTATTTGACATCAAGGAATAAAATATATATTGCCTTTAATTATGTTTAGAAAGCTCACAGTGGGATCAATTGACAAATAACAAGATATTAACACTTGACAAAAATAAAAATCAATATTTTAGCTTGTATTTTTTCTTTTGCTCAGAATTAACTAAAATTTTGCTACTGTTATCTATTAATTGTGAATTTGGTAAGTAGTCTGGCTGTTTGATAGGAGTGAAGCTACCCATAGTTTTGAAAAATCTATAAACATTCATAAATTTCAGGGAGTAAGGGAGGGGACAATGGGCAATTAATTCAATTTAAGAGTTTTTGAAGAAAGGCCATGAAAACCAGAATAATCCTGAAAATATGGTGGAAATTGTAAAGTGATTGTTGATTAAATCTAGAAAACCATAAACTAAGAAAAAAGTTCCAAGAAAAAAAGCAATCATTTGAAAATAAGATTACCAGTATTACAGACTGACATAACCAATCTGTAATTAATTGTAATTAATTAATCAGATGACAGGGAAAGAGAAAAGAGATTTGGGGGCAAGTGATGTGAACACGGAAAAAAGGGGCAGGCAGGCGTGTAGCTGGATGGACAAGTATATGACCCGCACGCATTCCTGCCCCTTTTTATCCTGTTTATTACCCCCACCTCCCTTCTCCATTTCCCTTTCTTGTCTACTTTTAAAAAGAGGTGGGGATGAAGGGAGTGAAATATAGTATGGGAGGGGGGCCGTGTATTTATATTTGAACTACTCTCTGTCTGCAAAACTATATATATTCAAAACTAACATAGCGAGTAACGGCATTTCTTGCGCAAGTCCCCAAACTCTGTCAGAAACTGCTAAATTCTTGCACATTCCCTTTAAGCCAGTCCCCAAAGTCTGAGACTCCTTAAGATTGAATATTCGATCCATTGTCCCCTCCCTTACTCCCTGCATAAATTTAGTTAGGATTGGAATATTTCAATAAAATAAAAGTTGATAGAAATATTTTTTCAATGCAAACAAAGTTTGTGTACAAGAATATAGTCTTAGGTGCACGCCATTTAAAAAAAGACAGAGCAGTCATATCTCTTTCTTTGATGGGTCTGTCTTTTTTATGCCAAATTTGCAAGGATTGAATTAGAAACCTGGATAAGGTGTCTATAGAAAAGTCGGGTATAGTCCTTTCCATGACATCGCTCCATATGGGGCGATGATTTTAATTGATCGCCTCTTATGACATGGGGCGATGTAATGGCTCCTTGAAAGGGGCGATTTAATAGCCCCATATAACAAGAGGCGATGTTATGACTCCTTGAAAGGAGCGATTTAATAGCCCCTTGCCCTAAGAGGCGATTAAATGATCCTTTATCGCTCCATAATCGCTCCTTCTAAAGAGGTAATGATATGTCCTCTTATCCCAAGGGGCTATTTAATTAAATATCGCCTCTTCATGGCCCCTTCACTATTATATATATCTTAGTCCCTTGATGGCCCCTACATCGCTCCTACATCGCCCCTTCATCGCTCCTCCATCGCTCCTTCTCCAAATTTATATTACATTGTACTTTGATGGCCCCTACATCGCCCCTCCATCGCTCCTACATCGCCCCTTCATCGCTCCTTCTTCAAATTTATATTACATTGTACTTTAATGGCCCCTACATCGCCCCTCCATCGCTCCTACATCGCCCCTCCATTGCTCCTACATTGCCCCTTCATCGCTCCTTCTTCAAATTTATATTACATTGTACTTTGATGGCCCCTACATCGCTCCTACATCGCTCCTTCATCGCTCCTACATCGCCCCTTCATCGCTCCTTCTCCAAATTTATATTACATTGCAACTTGATGGCCCCTACATCGCTGCTACATCGCTCCTTCATCGCTCCTACATCGCTCCTTCAACACTCCTTCTCCAAATTTATATTAAATTGTACTGTGATGGCCCCTACATCGCTCCTACATCGCCCCTACATCGCTTCTACATCGCCCCTTCATCGCTCCTTCTACAAATTTATATTACATTGCAACTTGATGGCCCCTACATCGCTCCTTCATCGCTCCTCCATCGCCCCTTCATCGCTCCTTCTCCAAATTTATATTAAATTGTACTGTGATGGCCCCTACATCGCTCCTTCATCGCTCCTACATCGCCCCTTCATCGCTCCTTCTCCAAATTTATATTACATTGCAACTTGATGGCCCCTACATCGCTCCTACATCGCTCCTACATTGCTCCTACATCGCTCCTCCATCGCCCCTTCATCGCTCCTTCTCCAAATTTATATTACATTGCAACTTGATGGCCCCTACATCGCTCCTACATCGCTCCTACATCGCTCCTCCATCGCCCCTTCATCGCTCCTTCTCCAAATTTATATAACATTGCAACTTGATGGCCCCTACATCGCTGCTACATCGCTCCTCCATCGCTCCTACATCGCCCCTTCATCGCTCCTTCCACAAATTTATATTACATTGTACTTTGATGGCCCCTACATCTCTCCTCCATCGCCCCATCGCCCCTTAATAGCCCCTTACCTTAATTTATATAAAAAAGCCCCTACATAGCCTCTCCATCGCCCCTTAATAGCTCCTTACCTTAATTTATATAACATAGCCCCTACATAGCCTCTCCATCGCCCCTTAATAGCCCCTTACCTTAATTTATATAACAAAGCCCCTACATAGCCTCTCCATCGCCCCTAATAGCCCCTTACCTTTATTTATATAACAAAGCTCCTACATAGCCTCTCCATCGCCCCTTAATAGTCCCTTACCTTAATTTATATAACATAGCCCCTACATAGCCTCTCCATCGCCCCTTACCTTAATTTATATAACATAGCCCCTACATAGCCTCTCCATCGCCCCTTAATAGCTCCTTACCTTAATTTATATAACATAGCCCCTACATAGCCTCTCCATCGCCCCTTAATAGCCCCTTACCTTAATTTATATAACATAGCCTCTACATAGCCTCTCCATCGCCCCTTAATAGCCCCTTACCTTAATTTATATAACATAGCCCTACATAGCCTCTCCATCGCCCCTTAATAGCCCCTTACCTTAATTTATATAGCATAGCCCCTACATAGCCTCTCCATCGCCCCTTAATAGCCTCTTACCTTAATTTATATAATCCTTACCTTAATATATATAACATAGCCCCTACATAGCCTCTCCATCGCCCCTTAATAGCCCCTTACCTTAATTTATATAACATAGCCCTACATAGCCTCTCCATCGCCCCTTAATAGCCCCTTACCTTAATTTATATAGCATAGCCCCTACATAGCCTCTCCATCGCCCCTTAATAGCCTCTTACCTTAATTTATATAATCCTTACCTTAATATATATAACATAGCCCCTACATCGCTCCTCCATCGCTCCTACATCGCCCCTTCATCGCTCCTTCCACAAATTTATATTACATTGTACTTTGATGGCCCCTACATCTCTCCTCCATCGCCCCATCGCCCCTTAATAGCCCCTTACCTTAATTTATATAAAAAAGCCCCTACATAGCCTCTCCATCGCCCCTTAATAGCTCCTTACCTTAATTTATATAACATAGCCCCTACATAGCCTCTCCATCGCCCCTTAATAGCCCCTTACCTTAATTTATATAACAAAGCCCCTACATAGCCTCTCCATCGCCCCTAATAGCCCCTTACCTTTATTTATATAACAAAGCTCCTACATAGCCTCTCCATCGCCCCTTAATAGTCCCTTACCTTAATTTATATAACATAGCCCCTACGTAGCCTCTCCATCGCCCCTTACCTTAATTTATATAACATAGCCCCTACATAGCCTCTCCATCGCCCCTTAATAGCTCCTTACCTTAATTTATATAACATAGCCCCTACATAGCCTCTCCATCGCCCCTTAATAGCCCCTTACCTTAATTTATATAACATAGCCTCTACATAGCCTCTCCATCGCCCCTTAATAGCCCCTTACCTTAATTTATATAACATAGCCCTACATAGCCTCTCCATCGCCCCTTAATAGCCCCTTACCTTAATTTATATAGCATAGCCCCTACATAGCCTCTCCATCGCCCCTTAATAGCCTCTTACCTTAATTTATATAATCCTTACCTTAATATATATAACATAGCCCCTACATAGCCTCTCCATCGCCCCTTAATAGCCCCTTACCTTAATTTATATAACATAGCCCTACATAGCCTCTCCATCGCCCCTTAATAGCCCCTTACCTTAATTTATATAGCATAGCCCCTACATAGCCTCTCCATCGCCCCTTAATAGCTCCTTACCTTAATTTATATAACATAGCCCCTACATAGCCTCTCCATCGCCCCTTAATAGCCCCTTACCTTAATTTATATAACATAGCCTCTACATAGCCTCTCCATCGCCCCTTAATAGCCCCTTACCTTAATTTATATAACATAGCCCTACATAGCCTCTCCATCGCCCCTTAATAGCCCCTTACCTTAATTTATATAGCATAGCCCCTACATAGCCTCTCCATCGCCCCTTAATAGCCTCTTACCTTAATTTATATAATCCTTACCTTAATATATATAACATAGCCCCTACATAGCCTCTCCATCGCCCCTTAATAGCCCCTTACCTTAATTTATATAACATAGCCCTACATAGCCTCTCCATCGCCCCTTAATAGCCCCTTACCTTAATTTATATAGCATAGCCCCTACATAGCCTCTCCATCGCCCCTTAATAGCCTCTTACCTTAATTTATATAATCCTTACCTTAATATATATAACATAGCCCCTACATCGCTCCTCCATCGCTCCTACATCGCCCCTTCATCGCTCCTTCCACAAATTTATATTACATTGTACTTTGATGGCCCCTACATCTCTCCTCCATCGCCCCATCGCCCCTTAATAGCCCCTTACCTTAATTTATATAAAAAAGCCCCTACATAGCCTCTCCATCGCCCCTTAATAGCTCCTTACCTTAATTTATATAACATAGCCCCTACATAGCCTCTCCATCGCCCCTTAATAGCCCCTTACCTTAATTTATATAACAAAGCCCCTACATAGCCTCTCCATCGCCCCTAATAGCCCCTTACCTTTATTTATATAACAAAGCTCCTACATAGCCTCTCCATCGCCCCTTAATAGTCCCTTACCTTAATTTATATAACATAGCCCCTACGTAGCCTCTCCATCGCCCCTTACCTTAATTTATATAACATAGCCCCTACATAGCCTCTCCATCGCCCCTTAATAGCTCCTTACCTTAATTTATATAACATAGCCCCTACATAGCCTCTCCATCGCCCCTTAATAGCCCCTTACCTTAATTTATATAACATAGCCTCTACATAGCCTCTCCATCGCCCCTTAATAGCCCCTTACCTTAATTTATATAACATAGCCCTACATAGCCTCTCCATCGCCCCTTAATAGCCCCTTACCTTAATTTATATAGCATAGCCCCTACATAGCCTCTCCATCGCCCCTTAATAGCCTCTTACCTTAATTTATATAATCCTTACCTTAATATATATAACATAGCCCCTACATAGCCTCTCCATCGCCCCTTAATAGCCCCTTACCTTAATTTATATAACATAGCCCTACATAGCCTCTCCATCGCCCCTTAATAGCCCCTTACCTTAATTTATATAGCATAGCCCCTACATAGCCTCTCCATCGCCCCTTAATAGCCTCTTACCTTAATTTATATAATCCTTACCTTAATATATATAACATAGCCCCTACATCGCTCCTCCATCGCTCCTACATCGCCCCTTCATCGCTCCTTCCACAAATTTATATTACATTGTACTTTGATGGCCCCTACATCTCTCCTCCATCGCCCCATCGCCCCTTAATAGCCCCTTACCTTAATTTATATAAAAAAGCCCCTACATAGCCTCTCCATCGCCCCTTAATAGCTCCTTACCTTAATTTATATAACATAGCCCCTACATAGCCTCTCCATCGCCCCTTAATAGCCCCTTACCTTAATTTATATAACAAAGCCCCTACATAGCCTCTCCATCGCCCCTAATAGCCCCTTACCTTTATTTATATAACAAAGCTCCTACATAGCCTCTCCATCGCCCCTTAATAGTCCCTTACCTTAATTTATATAACATAGCCCCTACATAGCCTCTCCATCGCCCCTTAATAGCCTCTTACCTTAATTTATATAACATAGGCCCTACAAAGCATCTCCATCGCCCCTTAATAGCCCCTTACCTTAATTATATAACATAGCCCCTACATAGCCTCTCCATCGCCCCTTAATAGCCTCTTATCTTAATTTATATAACATAGCCCTACATAGCCTCTCCATCGCCCCTTAATAGCCCCTTACCTTAATTTATATAGCATAGCCCCTACATAGCCTCTCCATCGCCCCTTAATAGCCTCTTACCTTAATTTATATAATCCTTACCTTAATATATATAACATAGCCCCTACATAGCCTCTCCATCGCCCCTTAATAGCCTCTTACCTTAATTTATATAACATAGGCCCTACAAAGCATCTCCATCGCCCCTTAATAGCCCCTTACCTTAATTATATAACATAGCCCCTACATAGCCTCTCCATCGCCCCTTAATAGCCTCTTATCTTAATTTATATAACATAGCCCCTTCATAGCCTCTTCATCGCCCCTTACCTTAATTTATATAACATAGGCCCTTTATGGCTCCTGTACAGCCTCTGTAATTGTATTGCCCCTTCATTATAGAAGGTAGGGCATTAAGGTAAGGAAGGAATGTGACCCTCTACAGTTTTAAATTTAAGTTTTAAAAGGATGACAAGGATGACAACATTTATATAAGCAAAGCTCTGAAACGGTAGAAAAAAGTTTAATGAACATTAATAATGTAGAGTGTCAGAACTGAATAATCAGAACATAAATTTAAAATTCGAAACAAAATTGTAAGTAAATTTATTGAGAAATTGCTTACATGCAGGAAAATGCTTAAGGACGTACTCACATTTTTTGGACTTGATTATAGATATGATTCGCTTATAACATTCTATTTTGTTGTCCTAGGAATCAGTATCCCAGAAATCAGATTAATCGGATAATTTTGATACATAAAAATTTGTTGTAAGTTAATAATTAGTATGCTTAAAATGGACGTACGGATATTCTGATAATGATTATAGACTTTCTAAATCGTACCTTTCTACTACAGGAATCACATGCCTAAATTAACGAAAATAGCTAACCGTTACGGACGTACGGACTGATCCTTAATATAGAAAAGCTTTGCTTTTAAAAAGTTAAAAAGATTTTTTGAGGGGATGGGGTAATATTTTTCTTGGGGTGAATTTTCTGGGAGGGTGGAGATACCCTCCCTTGAAATAATTATAAACCCTCTATGAACTTAAAAGAAGCTTCACTGTAAAGGAGAACCATATAGGTTCAGCGGTTAGCTTTTCTACAGACAAAAAAAGATTACTACTTTATATAATAGGTTATGAAAAAGGGAAAAAAAGCAAGATAACAAGGATAACAACATTCACAAAAGCAAAGCTCTAAAATCAGGAGGTCAAACATAAATTTTGTTAAAATTAGCGTAAATCTATAATACAAAGTAGAATGATGTCTGTCCATCCGTCTGTCTGTCTGTCCGTCTGTCTGTCCGTCTGTCAGTCCCTTAAGATCTCGGTAACCACTGAACCGATTATATTCTACTATTCAGTGAATATACCTACTGGTCCTGTGGTGGTTTTAGGCTATTTTCTTGGGGGGTGGGATACCCCCAACCCCCCCAAAAACAAAAAATTCCCCCCCATTTTTTTTTTTTTACTGAAGATTTTCTTGGTCCTATTACGAATTTCGCCAAAAAAAAATTTTATCACCTCTTGGGGCAAAGCCCCTAGAGGCTAGGGGCGAATCTGCTAGTATAGAATATAGTAAAAGGGCATAATTTTATTTTTAGTATTTGATTATAATACTAAACCTTGTTGTCCTAAGAAACATTACTCCAAAACCCAGATGAATGGGACTATGATATTATACAAAAAAAATGGACGTACATACTTTCTAGTAATGAATATAGTATTGTACCCAACTGTTATAGAAATCATTCTGCAAAGTTTGAAATCGATAGGATATTTATAACATGTCTAAATTAAAGAAAATGTCGTCTAACCGTTTGGACGTACGGACAAACCAATCCTTACTATAGAAAAGTTTCGCATTTAAAATGGAAAATTATAATGAAAATATAATGAATTAATAAAATAAATATAAATATTTAATATAATAACATAATGAAATAAAGAAAAAAAAAACTAAGAGAATGAAATTTTTTAGTTAAATAGAATATTGAATAAGGATCATATAATGGACAAACAGACAAAGTAAGTTACAGAGCAGACTTTAAGAGAATATGCTATTACTCAAAGATTATCACGAAACCTAAGTCTTTTGAAGCATAATTGAGAGACAGACAAAATAATTTATAGACTGGATATACATATGTCATGGGAATATTCACTAAAAATCTCAACAGTCTATCTTTAACAATAGCAGAGAAAACCACATTCTCAACTTAATGAGAAGAGCAATGACGAAAGGACTAACCCTAATTGTAGAAAAGTTTCTCTTTTAACAAAAAAAGTATTTTTTTTGGTCTGAAGCTTAAAAATTTCATAAACTGACTAAATTCTCCATTTAAGGGAAGCTTCACATAGGTCATGGGATGGTTTTTTGCTTTTTCATTTTCAGATTTAAGCCCCTAATTGGTTTAGGCTATTTTTCTGCCTCCTTACATTAAAAAGAGCGCAGCTGCAAGTGAATAAGAAAAGAGAAATATAAAAGAAGAATACATATTATCCTATTATATAAAGTAGTAAAACATAAACAAACGTTGGAGTGGACAAACCTAGGAATGGGACAATCGTCGGAGTGGACATTGCTTATGTAAAACGCAGGAGTGTCTTATATTTGATTTATAAGATAAAAATCTTTCAAAAAAAAAAAAAAATCTTGAATATCTTTTCTCACAGACTGAAATTTGAAAATCAGTCTGACAGTTTTCCAAAGTAGGTAAGTTCTATCGAAAGGCAAAGGTTTGAAACAGATAGAACATTTCATTAAACTAAAACATATTTTTTTCTCACATTGTTTACAACTGTCAAATATGTTTTTTATATGCCTAACCCCTGCAGGGGGCTTATTTGTATATTTATATCTTAACCTAACCTAACCTGTGTAGAAATAACTAAACAAATGTTGTTGAAACCTAATTATTTTAGATATTATAGACACTTCTGCGTTTTACTTATATAATGTCCACTCTGACATTTGTCCGAAATATCCTGCGTTTGTCCACGTTAGTAAGGCTTTCTGTTCTGAAACTTAAGATCTCAATAACTACTAAACAGATTGGGCTTTCTATTTCAGGTAAGCTTAATATTTGTCTTGTAATGGCTTTAGGCTATTTTATTTTAAGTCGAGGGATGGTTTTAGGCTATTCTATTTTAAGTCCTGTTTTAGGCTTTTATTCATTCCCCTTTGAATACAGAGCCAATAGATGCTGGGGGCGTAGCCGCTAGTCAATATACAAAATTTTTTTTTGTCTGTAGCAAAGGATCTCGTTTGCTGCTAAACCGATATGATGTATGTCTGTCTGTCTATACCGTAGGATCTTGCTAACCGCTGAGTCCTGAGATGATTTTAAGATAGTTTATTTTTTTTCCTTATAATAAAATAACAGGATATTTGTCCATAAAAAGCGAAGCAATATCTTAATTTTTGTTGTTGGAACTGTTATTCAGTTGATTATACCAAGGATCTAAAGGAATAAGACAATGGCCGATAAATTTTTATCCATCCCTAATAACGATACACAAAATTGCAACACTACAACCAAAATATGACAAAAGTCCCCAAAGTTTTGAGCCAACGAATAAGAAAACTTCATTATAAAACTTTGGAGACTATTGTAAAAATTGCCTAATGTTTCCTTTCTCCCTGAGATTATACAGACTATTCTTAAACTAATATTTACATTAAAGTAACAGGATGTTTATCAGTATCAACTGAACCGATATGCTTCTCCTTTACATTGAAGCTTATTTTACTCGCAGGAAAAGTTTTCATTTTGGGGAGGGGACCAACACTTTCAGCCCCCGGAAGGTATCACTTCCCTTAAATTCTTAACCTTCCCCCTCCCCCCCCCTCTCCACCACATCTATTCATTAAAGTACTCCTAGGGTCATCTATGGGATTAGCCGTTAGTGACTTAAAAATAATTCAAGTGCAATGATATATTTACCAAATTAATACGATAATTTTGTATACATTTTTTATGAAAAAAAATTATTTTGCCAAAGGCAGCCAAAAAATAAGCAGCAAATATTTCAAAAATGCTCTGATAATCAGAGAGCTACAGGGATAAGACGATTGTCGATAAAATGATATATATACAAATATACAGTGTGTTTTTTTATGAGAACTTTTTTGAAAGCAATTTTACCTTACTTATAGTTATCAGAATTTAATGATTAATGGCTTATTCTCTTCTTTTTTTATAACCTTTAATAGAAAAGCAAAAAATATTTCAGTTTTTATTCAAAAAGTACAGTAAATTAAAAAATTTAAAACTTAGGTGTCAACATCTAAAAATGGTTTTAGTGCATTTTTCTTATAATCTACCTTTGCAAGAATGGCTGCAAAACGCTTCAAAGTTGAGATATAGAGCTAAAAATTTATATAGATACTATTTGTGACATGTACTAGAACATTTTGAAATTTGAAGGCCATATCTCAACCAGGGAGGGAATACTGGCCCCCCAATGTACTCCCTCCATTCTTGGAAAGGGTAGAAGATTTGAGCATAAGAAAAATGCGCTAAAACCATTTCTCGTATTCATTTGAATCCGGTGGATAGGAACCGGTTCTCATCCATACGAAAAAACTATGTCTAGCATCGTATTATATCCAGCTTTCTACGAATATAGATATGTACAATCATAAGATTAAACCCAGTTTTTTTAGCCGGTGCCTTCGGCACCTCGGGGCTAAAAAAACTAGTTTTAATCTCATAATTGTACTTTCTATATCCGCGGAAAGCCGTTTATAATACGATGCGAGAAATAACTATTTTAGATGTTGACACCCATGTTTTTAAATTTTGAATTTACTGTACTTTTTAAATAAAAATATTTTTTTGCTTTTCTGTTAATGGTTATAAAAAACGAATAGAATAAGCCATTAATCATTAAATTCTGATAACTATAAGTAGGGTAAAATTGCTTTCAAAAATGTTCTCATAAAAAAAAACACTGTATATATATGTATGTTTATATATTAATTATTCCCATTGATGATTCACAAAATTACCCCTTCTTTAGTTTAGAATTAGTGGTTGAAACATTTAGACACTCAACTTAATGAACTAAACAATCACAAAACAATAAAAAGTCCCCAAGGTTGTTAATCTAACGAATAAGAAAACGGTATTATAAAACTTTGGAGACTAGACAGCACTCTTGGATAAGCCAACTTATAACACTTTGGGAACTATCCCAATCCTCCCTGGCGAAATGACAATGAGATTTTTTGGTAAATTTGTGGCAAACTTTATTCTTAATAAATTAGCACTTGCCAAAATTATACTGGAGAGATATTTCATTGAAGAATAAATCTTTTTTTTTGCCCAAACTTTTCGTCAGCCAATAATAACAGATAAGTTAAACATTGTAAAAATAATATAGTAACTTAACTCGAGTTGTCAACGGCAGAAATTAGGTCCTGAGATGGTTTTAGGCCTGGAAAGGTTTATAACAATTTTATCTGTATTTCTTAAAATAAATTAACAGAATCTTTGTCTGTATGTATGAATGTCTGTCTGTACCGAAGGATCTTGCTAACCGCTGAACCAATATGGTTCTCCTTTACAGTGAAGATTCCTATAGGTCCTGAGATCGTTCTCCTTAATAGGGTAGCTTCTCATAGGTCCTGGGGAGGTTAATAACTATTTTATTTTAATCCTTATAATAAAGTAACAGGATCTTTGTCTGTATGTATGTCTGTCTGTACCTTGCTAACCACTAAACCGACATGGTTCTCCTTTACAGTGAAGCTTCCTATGGGTAATGAGATGGCTTTAGGCCATTTTATTTTTAATCCTTATAAAAAGTAACAGGATCATTGTCTGTATGTATCAAAGAAGATCGCTAACTGCAGAACCGATATGGTTCTCCTTTATAGGGTAGCTTCCAATAGATCCTGGGAAGGTGTATAACTGTTTTGAAGGAGGATATAAGGGGCTATTAAGGGGCGATGGAGAGGCTATGTAGAGGCTATGTTATATAAATTAAGGTAAGGGGCTTTTAAGTGGCGATGGAGGGCTATTAAGGGGCGATGGAGAGGCTATGTTATATAAATTAAGGTAAGGAGCTATTAAGGGGCGATGGAGAGGCTATGTAGCGGCTATGTTATATAAATTGGCTATTAAGGGGCGATGGAGAGGCTATATAGGGGCTATTTTATATAAATTAAGGTAAAGGACTATTAAGGGGCGATGGAGAGGCTATGTAGGGGCTATTTTATATAAATTAAGGTAAGGGGCTATTAAGGGGCGATGGAGAGGCTATTTAGGGGCTATGTTATATAAATTCGGGTAAGGGGCTATTAAGGGGCGATGGGGAGGCTATGTAGGAGCTATGTTATATAATTAAGGTAAGGGGATATTAAGGGGCGATGGAGAGGCTATGTAGGGGCTATGTTACATAATTAAGGTAAGAGGCTATTATGGGGCGATGGAGAGGCTATGTAGGAGCTTTGTTATATAGATTAAGGTAAGGGGCTATTAAGGGGCGATGGAGAGGCTTTGTAGGGGCTATGTTATATAGATTAGGGTAAGGGGCTATTAAGGGGCGATGGAGAGGCTATATAGGGGCTATGTTATATAAATTAAGGTAAGAGGCTATTAAGGGGCGATTGAGAGGCTATGTAGGGGCTATGTTATATAAATTAAGGTAAGGAGCTATTAAGGGGCGATGGAGAGGCTATGTAGGGGCTATGTTATATAAATTAAGGTAAGGGGCGATGGAGAGGCTATGTAGGGGCTATGTTATATAAATTAAGGTAAGGGACTATTAAGGGGCGATGGAGAGGCTATGTAGGAGCTTTGTTATATAAATAAAGGTAAGGGGCTATTAGGGGCGATGGAGAGGCTATGTAGGGGCTTTGTTATATAAATTAAGGTAAGGGGCTATTAAGGGGCGATGGAGAGGCTATGTAGGGGCTATGTTATATAAATTAAGGTAAGGAGCTATTAAGGGGCGATGGAGAGGCTATGTAGGGGCTTTTTTATATAAATTAAGGTAAGGGGCTATTAAGGGGCGATGGGGCGATGGAGGAGAGATGTAGGGGCCATCAAAGTACAATGTAATATAAATTTGTGGAAGGAGCGATGAAGGGGCGATGTAGGAGCGATGGAGGAGCGATGTAGGGGCTATGTTATATATATTAAGGTAAGGATTATATAAATTAAGGTAAGAGGCTATTAAGGGGCGATGGAGAGGCTATGTAGGGGCTATGCTATATAAATTAAGGTAAGGGGCTATTAAGGGGCGATGGAGAGGCTATGTAGGGCTATGTTATATAAATTAAGGTAAGGGGCTATTAAGGGGCGATGGAGAGGCTATGTAGAGGCTATGTTATATAAATTAAGGTAAGGGGCTATTAAGGGGCGATGGAGAGGCTATGTAGGGGCTATGTTATATAAATTAAGGTAAGGGGCTATTAAGGGGCGATGGAGAGGTTATTTAGGGGCTATGTAATATAAATTCGGGTAAGGGGCTATTAAGGGGCGATGGGGAGGCTATGTAGGAGCTATGTTATATAATTAAGGTAAGGGGATATTAAGGGGCGATGGAGAGGCTATGTAGGGGCTATCTTACATAATTAAGGTAAGAGGCTATTATGGGGCGATGGAGAGGCTATGTAGGAGCTTTGTTATATAGATTAAGGTAAGGGGCTATTAAGGGGCGATGGAGAGGCTTTGTAGGGGCTATGTTATATAGATTAGGGTAAGGGGCTATTAAGGGGCGATGGAGAGGCTATATAGGGGCTATGTTATATAAATTAAGGTAAGAGGCTATTAAGGGGCGATTGAGAGGCTATGTAGGGGCTATGTTATATAAATTAAGGTAAGGGGCTATTAAGGGGCGATGGAGAGGCTATATAGGAGCTTTGTTATATAAATTTAGGTAAGGGGCTATTAAGGGGCGATGGAGAGGCTATGTAGGGGCAATGTTATATAATTAAATTAAGTGGCTATTAAGGGGCGATAGAGAGGCCATATAGGAGCTTTGTTATATAAATTAAGGTAAGGGGCTATTAAGGGGCGATGGAGGAGCGATGTAGGGCCATCAAGTTGCAATGTAATATAAATTTGGAGAAGGAGCGATGAAGGGGCGATGTAGGAGCGATGAAGGAGCGATGGAGGAGCGATGTAGGGGCCATCAAGTTGCAATGTAATATAAATTTGGAGAAGGAGCGATGAAGGGGCGATGTAGGAGCGATGAAGGAGCGATAGAGGAGCGATGTAGGGGCCATCACAGTACATAAATTTGGAGAAGGAGCGATGAAGGAGCGATGTAGGAGCGATGGAGGGGCGATGTAGGAGCGATGGAGGGGCGATGTAGGGGCCATCAAAGTACAATGTAATATAAATTTGGAGAAGGAGCGATGAAGGGGCGATGTAGGAGCGATGAAGGAGCGATGTAGGGGCCATCACAGTACAATTTAATATAAATTTGGAGAAGGAGCGATGAAGGAGCGATGAAGGAGCGATGTAGGAGCTATGGAGGGGCGATGTAGGAGCGATGGAGAGGCGATGTAGGGGCCATCAAAGTACAATGTAATATAAATTTGGAGAAGGAGCGATGAAGGGGGGATGTAGGAGCGATGAAGGAGCGATGTAGGAGCGATGTAGGGGCCATCACAGTACAATTTAATATAAATTTGGAGAAGGAGCGATGAAGGAGCGATGTAGGAGCGATGGAGGGGCGATGTAGGGGCCATCAAAGTACAATGTAATATAAATTTGGAGAAGGAGCGATGAAGGGGCGATGTAGGAGCGATGAAGGAGCGATGTAGGAGCGATGTAGGGGCCATCACAGTACAATTTAATATAAATTTGGAGAAGGAGCAATGTAGGAGCGATGTAGGAGCGATGAAGGGGCGATGTAGGAGCGATGTAGGGGCCATCAAAGTACAATGTAATATAAATTTGGAGAAGGGGCGATGGAGGAGCGATGTAGGGGCCATCAAGTGGGTTGTTATATAAATTAAGGTAAGGGACTACGGAGGGGCGATGGAGAGGCTATAAAGGAGCCATCATGGGGCTATAGTATAGCCTCTTATCATAAGAGGCGATATTAACGCCCCTTCAAAGGAGCTATTAAGAGGCCATGAAGGAGCTATAGCATAGCCTCTTATCATAAGAGGCGATATGAACGCTCCTTAAAAGGGGCTATCACATCGCTCCATATGATAAGAGGCTATGCTATAGCTCCTTGAAGGAGCTATAGAAAATCATCGCCCCATATGGAGCGATGTCATGGAAAGGACTATACCCTTTCAAGGGCTTTGTTCTTTTAAAAAAACACAAACCTGTTTTAATTTGTCATAAAATATGCACTCGTTATGTAGAGAATAAACAGTGAGTAGATTCAAAATTCAATATTCTTTTATTATCATTGCTGGAGCATGAATTGGGGTTATTTTTTTATTAGTTTTTGACCCAAACTGTAGGGTTTATATTGATATACGTGAGGTGATTATTTTTTTTTAACCTTTTATATATTTCAATTAAAAAAATATCCTTTCTATTTTCTTCTAATTGGAAGATTAAATGAAATTTTATTAAAATGGTTTTTGAATTCAGGCAGTAATTTGTTTAATTCAAACGAAATTAAGTTTTATACATTACGATAATTATATTTTTTTACTCAATTTTAATCACCTAGTACATAACATTTTAATTCAAAAATATTCTTTTCATTCATATATTTCTAATTGCAAGATTACATATTTATTTTATTGAAATAGTTTTTAAATTAAGGCAGTAACTTGATTATCAAAAGAAATTTCTATTTAACTTAATCATCATTAAAATAATTATATTTTTATTGTAAAGGGTGAGCAAAAAAATGCGTACCTTTTTAAAATTGAAATTGCGCGGCTTGTGTTAATAGTAGAAAAATGTTATGCGTATCGTTAGAACCGCTATGAAGTCTATTTTTAGGAAATATAACTACGATTCCTGTGATACGCATAGTTTAGGAGCTACGTGTTAAAATGTCCCAACTGACTTAAAACTTGACTTGCGAGTAAATTTTGGGACATTTTACCATCTAGCTCCTAAACTATGCATAGCACAGGAACCGTTCAAATATTTCCAAAAAATGCAGTTCATAGCGGTTCTAACGGTATGCGTAACATTTTTCTACTATTAACACAAGCTGCGCAATTTGAAATTAAAAAATGTAGGTATCTCTTTTTGCAAAATATCTTTTCTAATTTTTAGTTATATTTTAAAATTTACTCGCAAGTCAAGTTTTACATCAGTTGGGACATTTTAACACGTAGCTCCCTAACTATACGTAGCAGAGGAATCGTTCTTATATTTCCAAAAAATAGAGTTCATAGCAGTTCTAACGATATGCATAACATTTTTCTATCATTAACACAAGCCGTGCAATTTGAATTTTAAAAAGGTACGCATTTTTTTTTTGCTCACCCTTTATATAGTTGATAATAAATTTACTTATCAAATATTAGTTTCATGCAAGATTATGTAACTATTTTATTGAAATGGTTTTTAACTCTTCCCCCCCCCCATCCATTGACTTAGAGACTTTAAAGTTTAACATATTACAATTTCATAAAGATCCGCCGCCTTTTTCCCGCCAAGTACAGCTGCGACGTTTGAAATGTTTTGAGATTTCTAATATAAATTATACATAAAGATAAACATTTTCTTTAAAAATGTTGTTTTATTTAGCTTAAGAAATAAAAAAATGATGGCAGCCTTTTGAAATTTTTAAGTAAAAAAGGACCTAAAAACAAAGGTTGTTAAATAAAAGGGTGAAGGAAGCAAAAATTGAGTTCGACTCACATATAGTCGGAAATTTATTATCAAACATGAACAAAAATTTTATAGGGGGGAGCCTCCTATAAAGTTGCGGAAAGGGCCAGACTGTTAGGGGTTAAGGCAGTAATTTGTGAAATACAAAAGAAATTTCTATTCAACTTAATCATTAAAATAATAATATTTTTATGTTTTGTCCAATAGTTCTTTGATAATGCACGATTATATAATTATTTTATTGAAATGTTTTTTTTTATTTTAAATTAATGCAGTAATTAGATTATTCAAAAGAAATTTTTAATTATCTTAATCATTAAAATAAACATATTTTTATTGAAAATTTTTTTTGTATATTTTATTGTCCAATGGTTCTTTTACAATAAAACAAAGATAATTAATTCCATGAATTATTATTCAGCTTGATCGATAGACCCACGGACAAATAAAATTGTATACTGGATTTTATTGGTACAGAGAATCTTTACCAAACAAGGATGACAACATCCATAAAAGCGAAGCTCTGAAATGGAAGGACAAACACACATTAACATTTGTAGATTGTCAGAACTGAATTAGCAGAATATTAATGCATCAGTACAAACAATATTTTAAGAAAATTTGTTGCAAAACTGCATAAATAGATGATACTGTTTAAGGACATACTTACATTTTTGGGACTTGTTTATAGAGATGCTTCGCTTATAACATTGTACCTTGTTGTAATAGGAATCAGTTTTCAAAAAATCAGAAGAATCGGATAATTTTAACATACAATAATTTGTTGTCAAAAAAGTTAAAAAATGACATGTTTAAAATGGACGTACGGACATTCTGGTATTGTTTATAGAGTTGCTACGCTTTCTTAATTGTACCTAACTACTATAGGAATCATCATGCAAAGTTTGGAATCGATAGGACAATTCTAACCTGTTTAATTTAACGAAAAGAGCTAACTCTCTGTGACGGACGGACGGACGGACGGACCGACCCTAATTATAGAAAAGCTTCGCTTTGAAAAAATAAGCTGTCTATCTTGATACACGTTATCCGAATAACGTTTTTAACAGACGAACGGACAGACATTTCGAATTACAAATTTGCTTCACTACTAAAATCATTATGCATTAATAACGACAGAAGGTTAATAATAGGTTAAAACTCTTTTATTAAATGCTATGTAGTCCACATTAATATATGTTGTTCAATGTCCACATTATAAATTATTAAATTTGTGAATCACTTCAGGACTTTGGGCAACGCCGCTTGTGTTAATGAGACCTAATGAAAATCATTAAGCTATCTATTACATAAAATATAATTCATCATTTATTCTTTTGAATAAAATTACCCATAAGAAAAACATTAAAACAAGGATGACAACATCCATAAAAGCGAAGCACTGAAACGGTGCGACAAACAGACATTAACACTTGTATAATGTCAGAACTGAATAGTCAGAATATAAATGTGTATGAATCGAAGCAAAATTGAAAGTAAAATTGTTGAAAAACTGCTTGATACAGAATAATGTTTATGGACATACTTATAACTTTAGGACTTGCTTATAGAGTTGCTTCGCTTATAAAATTGTACTTTGTTGTCCCAGGAAATAGTATACCAAAAATCAGATCAATCGGAGTATTAGATCACATAAAAACTAGTTGTTAAAAAAGTTTAAAAAAATCATCATGTTTAAAATGGACGTACGGACATTCTTGTAATGATTATAGAGTTGCTAAGCTTTCTAAATCGTACCTAACTACTACAGGAATCACCATGGAAAGTTTGAAATCAATAGGACGATTCTAACATGCCTAAATTAACGAAAAAAGCTATCCGTTACGGACGGACGGACCGACCCTAATTATAGAAAAGCTTCGCTTTTAAAAATTGTTAACAAGGATAGTGCCTATACAAAAATGTGATAAATTGGAAAACTTTTGACGTCAGCATTTGAGATATTTTGGCCAAAAGATCTTAAATTTTATCTCCTTTTATATAGGCAAAATAAAGAGCTTCCACTCCAATATTTATTCAGGTATGACGACATTTTATTACATTACACAATTATTTTTTTCTTTGCCATTTAAGAACTAAACATTATTTGGAGAACTAGGAGAAGTTGATTTATTTTTGAGCATTGGTTCCCGTTCATGAACTTGTGAGGGTGGACGATTTATCTCATCTTCCTCATTTACTGCCTGAAAATAACATGACTATTTGATTTTTATCAGGGATAAGACAATGGCCGATAAATTGTTCGACATACTCAAAGATGATACACAAAATTACCCCTTCTGTATATCAAAATAAGTGGTTAAAACGTTTGCATATTCAACTTAATTAACTAACCAATCAAAATTCAATTAAAGTCCCAAATTTGTTTTGGCAACAAATAAAAAAACGTTAACAAAACTTTGGAGACTAGTGTAATAAACAGCCCAATGTTCCCTCTTTCCCTAATTTTTTTTCTTCTTTAGTTTGTTTTTTAGAGATTTTAAAATCGAAGCATTTCTTTAATCAGTGTCGGCTTGTCCGTCCTTTCATCCGTAATGGATATCCCTGATTTAGACATGTTAGAAGCGGCCTATTAATTCAAAACTGTGCAGGATGATTCCTGAAATTGTAAGTAACAATTTGTAAAGCTAATTAATATAAAAAGGCTCTTTATAGTGCCTATAAAAATGACGTTATACAGTACAAATGACTAATTATAGGTCGATACACATTTTAATTGAACAATTATAGGCCAGTCCGACGTCATTTTTTTTAGATATTATAAAAAACTTTCCTGTGGTCAAAATTGCTAATCAAAATATCCTTTTTCGCTGTTGTACCAACCCAGAAATACAGGAATAATACAAGGAAAGAAAAATTAATTCATATCCCATATGAAAATGAATTTTGCGGCATGTGGATTAATTTTAGGCATTCACCCTCAACGGCCTTTTAACCCAGAGAGAGAGGGGACAGTAGGATGTTTATTACACAAGTCCCCAAAGTCAAGCAATAACGTTTTCTTATTCGTTGGCTTAACAACTTTGGGGACTTTAGGGATTTCTGATTGGTTGATTGAATAAGTTTTGTGTTCATAAGTTTTACCCACTAATTTTAATCTAAAGAAGGGGAAATTTTGTGTATCATCATTAAGGTTGTACATCAATTTGTCGGTTATTGTTTCGTCCCTTTATTTCACTGGTTTTAACCTGTTTTTGGTTGTGAGAGTTGAATTCTTGTGCCGCAGCCTCATCCTGTCTCATTTGTTCTATCTCCTCCTTCTTACTCCTAAAATAACACAAGGATATAAATTAAATAGTAGCGAACCTTTTTAAAGAGCATCCATTATACTACTTGTGTAGTGGCCAGGTTATTTTGTATTCCTTATATAAATGTCAAGATTATTTATTTATTGTGTTAAATTTAACCTAGGATTTATTTGAAAATACAAAATTAAAGGAATCATCCAAGTTATCATGCCAAGCAGGACCGTAGAACCAGCCCCCAAACCCCAGGTTGGGGGAGGAGACTACTTATATTCATTATAACCTATCCTAAAAGATTATATGATATTGTTCTTCAGTATTGCATTGACTTTTGTTGAATAATCTTGTACATATTCTAAACCCACTGCGTTTGTTACTTAAGAGTGAAGCTTCTCTATAATTCGCACTCTGTTTAGCCTTACGTGTCTGTAGAATTTGAACCTTTACGCTACACTACAAGGATCCGTTTACCTTAATAAAAAGGTGAAAAATTTAAATTTCTTGAATTGTAAATTTAGCCAAATCAAATTGGAAATTAATATTTAAGTTGTGTGTAGAATATGTAGTTATAGATAATAGATTTGCATATTGAAGTAACTTTTTCATTTTACATAAGATTGGCATTTTCATATTTCAATATATTTAAAAAATATGTTTTGCTCTTTTTAGTATCGAAGCTACTGTATGATTATTCACTTTTTCCTCTTGAAGGTAGCTTCTATCTAATATCTAAAGCTTAATTTTTAAAGATGTTCAAGCGCATATAGTCTAAGCATTAATTTGTCCTTTTTTTCTACACCGTCAAAAATTTCAAAAACCCAATGTATATTTCAGTGCGGTCAAAAAAAGCTTAGACGCTTAAACAGTGGATAAAACGACAAATATAAACTAATCTAACCTGAAACAACCACATCTCCAGAGTATAATTGTGAGAATAACAACAAATACTAAAGCACTTAGCACAGATATGACTATAACCTAAACAAATATCATGTAAATTTTTGAAAAGCAAATAATGAACCACAAGTAAAAAGTTTTTTTTTTATCATCAGACACTCGCACCCCTCTCTCTCAATCGTTATGTTCGATTTATCTTACACAATTAAGGGGTTGGTTGCTGTGCCCAACAAGCTCTTTGAGGGAAATTGCTAAAGTTTTCAATAGGAACTTCAACATATGAAGCTTCCTGTTATCATGTAAATTTTAATAAAAGTAAAAAAGACTTTTAGAAGTATTTATCTATCCTGTGATATAAAGGGATAAGACAATGGCAAATGAATTTAATTATATCTCCATAGATAATTTACATAATTTATCCCTCTGCAGATTACAATTAGTGGTTGAATAGTTTGACCACTCAACTAAATGAACCAACCAATCAAATTTAAATAAAACTTTTCAAAGTTGTTAAGATAAGGAATAAGATAAAGTTATTATAAAACTTTAGGAACTTTGAAAAACCGAATTCCCCTCGTTTATCGTTTATTGTTTTACCGTTCCAGCAGAAAGTGTTGAACTTCTATCTTTTGATACAAATATTGTGGTATAATTTCGAGTCCCATTTTCTATCCATTCTGAAGGCCCACCAATAACCTAATGGAAAAAAGTTACTTTTTATTTGTCTTGATTATCAATTGCTATACTTTATAATGATCCATGTGTATTGTATAGTTATCAAACTATCTAAAAAATGTACTATTAAAAAATTAATATTTTTTTTTAGTAAACATTTAAGACAAATTATCCGATTATAAGAAAGCACAACCTTAATAAAATAAAAAATAAAAATCATTCACTATAATTGTTGAAAAATCCTAACAACATCTAGAATGAATTCATTCTTTCGTAACGAATATTATTCAAAAGTATAAGTATATAATTTTAAAGAAACTAGCGATTGTGCCACTGCCATCTAGGGACACTTTATTTAAAACAACAAGATGGGGAAAGAAAATAGTTGAAAATCACTCTAAAGCTCAAATGTGCAAAAAAACAGCCTAAAACTATCGCAGGATCTATGTAAAACTTTCCTAAAAATTTTGACTCAATGGCGGGAATTATTTTTTCTAGAATTGAAGTTCATAGAGAGGGTAAATGTATTGTCCCTCAAATTACTTATAAAACCTTCATGGAATTATGAGAAACTTCACTGAGCTGTAAATGAGAACCATTTCTGTTTATTTGTTACACACAGACAAAAGGCATACAGGCTGGTACCTTTCAATCAGGGTAAAGGGATCTTACCTTGAGTTCTGCTAATGTTGAAATTGAAAATAGATTTAATTGTTTTAATTCTTCTTCAATTAAAACTCCAGTTATTAACAACTCTAAAAATAATGAATGTCAAATGCTACAATTAAGTCAAACTGTTATTTTTCATGCAGTGTAGAAGTAAAAGACAATCAGAGCTGGATCTTTAAATCATTTCAGTGGTACGCCTAATCGGGGTGCGCCGAATTTCAGCCAATCACAGCGCGGCATTTGGCACACCATTGAAATGATTTAATATCCAGCTCAGGTGACTCACCAATAAACAGCTAGACACAAAAAAAGGCGAATTTTCTTGGTATTTTGTCCACATCGCATGGGCACTATTATTTAGAGTAAACCAATAAGTAAACCTAAGTAGCAATTGGAAACCAACAATATTTCAGATTTATGCCTTGTTTTGCGGGTTATGGGAATAAATTTTCACCAAGAAAGTAAATAGTTATCTGGTAAAATAAAAAGTAAATTTACTTAGAGTATATTTAACGGAAAGGTTCAAAATACTTTTACCATCATTATTACAAAGTACGGAAGGACAAACCTTAAATTTAGAAAAATTGGCTTTTATGTGAAGCAGATTATAGTGCCTATAAAAGAATGACGTCATACGATACAAATGACCAACGATAGGTTAGTATAAAATTTAACATTGGTAAATTAAAATGTATACTGGCCAATAATTGGTCATTTGTATTGTATGACATCCCTTTTTGATAGGCACTATAAGTTGCTTCCTTTTATGTATATTTACCTGGGCTAAACCTTTTATTATCAACGTAAAGAGGTGAACATACGACACTCTTACATAAAGTTCCAGGTATTCCACAGTTTAAACTTAGAGACATATCACCTTAATATGAATATATATACATGTGACCAAGAGAGGGAAGGGACAATGTTCTGTTTATTACACAAGTACCCAAAGTTTTATAATAAGTTTATAATTATTTGATAGCTTGACAATTTTGAGGACTTTTGCGAATTTTTATTGGTCGATTAATTAATTTGTGTGTTCATACTTTTCAGCTACTAAGTTTAATCTAAAGAAGAGGTAATTTTGTGAATTATCATTGTGAATGTACATCAATTTATCGGCCATTGTTCTATCCCTGTGTATCCTTGGATACTTTTACTTGAAGTGTGAAACATTCACGTTACTTTTTATTTTGGTTGTTTAGTAATAATCTAAAATATAAAGTAGAACGATGTCTGTCTGTCCGTCTGTCTGTCTGTCTGTCCGTCTGAAGCTTAAGATCTCAGTAACCAACAAAACGATTGGGAATATTCCTACTGGTCCTGTGATGGTTTTAAGGGGACAACCCAAACCCCCAAAAATATAAAAAATCCCCCCCCCCCAAAAAAAAATTACTTTTTACAACTAAAATTGAGAAAGGGGGGTCGACTGCCCCCATCCCCCCAAAATTTTTTTTTACTTTTTCTTGTTAAATATAAATACGAAAAATTAGGTTGATCAAACCTCTTAGGGCAAAGCCCCTAGAGGCTAGTGGAGAAGCTGCTAGTAATAAATAAAATTATAAAAACACTGATTCTTTTGAAATGTACTTAAAAAAACAATTGAAAAACAATTGCAAAACTTTTGTTTGCATTGCTGAATTTGTTTTCAAATGTTCCATTTAAGCATTGGAAATATATAGAATGGATTAAAGTTTAAAAAAACGATTAAATTATGTGTATGAAACATTTTAATAAAATGTTAATTAAACAACTTTACAACAAATTTTGATGAACTTCAGAGATATTTTTGATTCAAATTAATTAAAATGCAAAGCTTACCCTTTTACCAAAATATTGGAGTTAGAAAATGTAAGAAAAACACCAATAAAATAGCAATATGTACTTAATTGCTTTGCTTGCATTTAATTTTATTGTTTTATGTTAGTTTTAATGTTTTATCCATATTTTTTACACCAATAAACATGTAGTTTGTTAAAAAATTTCTTTTGAAATGACGTAAATAAAAATTCACCAAAATATTGATAAAGGTTTACCTACTAACCCAGCCCAAGAGGATTGTAAAATTTTAAAAGAAATATAGCTTCGTCCCAAGAGGTAGTTCAAAATTCAATATTAAAAAAAATTGCTATGAAAATAATTTAATATTGAAGGGGTAATTGTTTCTTTCCCCCTTGTAAATTATCTAAATGCCTTAATGACCAGTTTACAAAAATATTCTCTGGAAAGCAAAACCTTATTTTTCCGAAAAGCCTTTACAAGACGTAATAGAAGCTAAATTTATCCAGCGGTTAAAATTATTTTTGTCTCTAACAAACAGATAGGCATATAGACATATAGTCTCTTTTATTTGAGAATTAGCAGCTATGCCCCTAGAGGCCTCTATGGGCATACCCTTTTTTTACCCTATCCCAAAGTAGTCCCTTGGACCTATGAAAAGCTTCTTTGTAAAGTACACACAGACGGACAGACAAACACACATCCTGTTACTTTTATATACGTATATATCATAATTCTAGATAAATTACAGCGAACCTTTTAAAAGCGAAGCTCTTCTATAATTAGGGTCAGTCCGTACGTCGTTACGTCTGTACCTAACGGATAGATCTTTCCGTTAATTTAGGTATGTTAGAATTGTCCTATCGATTTCATACTTTGCATGTGATTCCTGTAGTAGTTAGGTAAGCGAAGCAACTCTATATTCGTTACCATAATGACCGTAAGTCCATTTTAAACATGCAAATTTTTTACTTATTTGACTACCAATTTTTTTATATTAGAATTATCCGATTCATATGATTTTGGTATATTGATTCCCATTACAACTGAACAAGGTACATTGTTGTAAGCGAAGCATCTCTATTATCAAGTCCTAAAAATGTAAGTATGTCCAAAAAAGTATCTAAGTTGTTTTACAACAGATTTACTTACAATTTTGTTTAGTCTCATGCATTAAATTCTTCTTAATCATTTTTGACACTCTACAAGTTTTAATGTTCGTTTGTCCTTCCATTTTAGAGCTTTTTATGGATGTTGTCATCCTTGTTTAAAAGTATAAGTACTGGAGAAAGATCCCTTATACATATTTTATATACATTACATGAAATAAATTACTTTATATCATAAACACAAAATACAATTAGATAACCAACTTTGTTTGGAAGATCTTTTTTTTTAATTTCTTAACTTTTCTGTTTTTTTTATATATATAATTGTTTAATCTACAAAATGGGTTTCAATCTTTTTCTTAGGTTTTTTCTCAGAGCTTGAAAGCTGCGCACAGCAGCGACTAAGCCTCTAATTTAAATCCATTTGGATACTTTGAATTTTTTTGAAAAGAGGGTTTGCCAGCCATATTTGGGTCTAGTTTACTTGTTTTTCTATTAAATTGTAAAAAATGATTTCCCTGAGGCTTACAGGCGGCTGACGCGCGATGCCGAACTCTTTTTTTTATTTTTTTTTGTACGGGCAGTTTCAAAGCTACTTTGATTTTTGATATATTGATTAAACATATTAATGAATGAATTATTATTAATTATGTTCTTTTTGTTTAGTTTGAACATTTTATGGCATCTTCTTTATTAAATCAAATTTCAAATTTCAAATGAATGTTTGTTATTTAGGCTTGCTATCGTTAAGTAAAAGTTTATTCTATGACCAGGTCCGTTTCAGGAGCGTTGTCCTGACAATGACATGTTTATTCCTGTAATAATTATAATCAACCAGGGATCTATAGGGATAAGACTATGGACGATAAATTGATGAACATGTTCGATGATGATACACAAATTACCCTTTTTGTAGTTAAATATTAGTGGTTGGATACATAACTTAATAAACTAACCAATCACAAAGTCCCCAAAGTTGTTAACCCAACTAATAAAATTTCTTAATAAAACTAATAAGGAAATGGGGATTAGTGTAATAAACAGCCCTTTGTCTCCTCTCTCTCTCTCTCTCTCTCTCTCTGACAATGAACCCTATAAATTGCAAAGATCTTACACGTAAATCCTAACTACGAAACATAGAAAGTTAAGAAAATTAAGTGCCACTTATGTATAAATATTTTTTCATTCAATTATAATTGGTTGGTTCATTTATTTGAGTGTTCAAACGTTTTAATCAGAAATTGTAATCTACAAAAGAGGTAATTTTGTGTATCATTTTTGGGGATGTACAATGTACATAAATTCATCGGCCATTGACTTATCCCTTTAGATCCCTGATACCTTCAGGTTGTCTAGCCTGGAACTCTGACTCCTTGCAGGATGTTGGATTTGAAGATGAGTCGGTATCTGCCGCATTTCTAACTTGGATATTCTTCAATATGATAACCTACATTATTATAATACTATTGGCTTTGTTTTTAAAAAAAAGAAATAGCATAAAAATGAACGTTGAAACCCCCTAAAATTAGTGGAACGAATTGTGAAGCAGCTTATAGTGCCAAATAAGAAATGACAAATTACCAATGATAGGCCAGTATACATTGTAATTAATCAATGGGAAATTGTATGTTGGCCTATCTTTGGTCATTTGTATTGTATGACGTCATTTTTTATTAGGCACTATCAGCTGCCTATGCTGCTGTATTGTTTGACGTATTTGTTTTTTAGGCACTATAAGCTGCTTCCTAGTGGTATTTTAGATATCTAATTAGACATGTAAACAACTAAGTACTATTATGGTATCTAAAAGGTTAATATATTATTTGGGAAAAATTAATATTTTAATTAAATAAAAACTAGTTACTATCTCGTTACTGAGTCATTATGGTGACTTATGCTAAACCTAAATCATTTTCTAGGAAAATAAATTATGTAATATAAACGAATCTTAATTGCAACATTCGGTTTAGCTGTTTCAGTTATACTTATTAACACTCACTCACACATAAACAAACAAACATATAAAAATAAGACAACAAAAGTTCCAAACATGTTATTTCCATTCATTCTTTGGGATCCAAAATATTTTTAAATTTGAAAATAATGAGAATAATAATGTAAAGCAAAATATATTATTGTTTTTAATAATGAGTGAAAGTCTTGAATGTATTGTGAAAATACTTTAATTTCAACAACCAGGGTCCAGGTCTAATTGAGACATAAAGAGTTTTTTTGAGATAATTTGGCTTTTTTAATATTGGCTGGAAACTGACTTTAGGGCTTTTTGGTAAAAGGGAGTGACTATTTTGATTGATACATACATCAAAACAAAATTTATTACTTCATATTTTATAAGATGCAATAAAGTAAGGTTCAGAGTTACCCGGAGGGGTTAAAGCACCTTTTTTGGATCAAAATAGAGGGCGTTGTGGGGGATATAAGCTGGGTTAGACCTCAAATTTGTGTCTCAATTATACCTATCCTACAGTACTAACCTTTTGATTATCTTGGTAGAATCCATATGGGATTAAGAGATTAACTGCTGCTCTGTTTACAGCAGAGCTACCAGTGTTCTTTATCTATATTAGACACACATATATTATATAGTGCATCACAAAATACAAAAATATTGGGTCAAGTGCAGTTTATAGTAAAATGATTCGGTAACGATTATCTTTAAAATTCTATGAACTTTAAAGGCTTCTGAGCGCACAAAATTTTAACCGAATAATCTGGAATAATCATAATCAATAATGCACACTTTGTCACTTATCTTGCAGTGCACATAAATGCGCAAATAAAAACTTGTTTTAGGCGGGTTTTTTTTCTGTGCATCATTGGATCCTGGCTATTCCAGATCATTAGCAGGCCTTCCTATGCCGCTTAAAACGATGTGCGGGCATCAAATGTACGTTTAGCCGTTTGGCGGCTAACAGCCTTAAAAATTCATAGATTTTGGAGATTTTCAGGAATATTTTACCGTGAACTGCACTAGATCCAAAAAATTTATTACAGGGACAAGGATATCAATTTATGGCATAGCAAAAATAAACAAAACTTTCTTACATTAACTATAAAGTATTCTATATAATTTTCTAACTAACTTTAGTTCTTTAAAAAGTTCATTTTACTTGTTCTTTATCTTTTAAACATTTATCACCAAAAAAAGGTGCGAATATGAGGTGAATAGTGTTTAAAATTCAAAAGTTTTTCTGAAATGAATTTTTGGATAATTAAAATTTGGTACGCCTTTATTTTTATCGACACATCAGCAGCCTATTTTAGCCTCAGGGAAATCAATCTTAATTTTTTTAAAATTTAGTTCAAAGTCTTATCTGACCAAAATCCCTCTTTTCCATAAATTTTAAATTTGAGACTTCATCGAGGCTGCCGAGACTTGTCTTTTATACATTAACTAAAATATCTACACATTAACCCCCATTCTTTTATATGCAAAACTAAAAACCTGAATTGTTTGATCAAAATTGATGTCTGTGACTTGATTCTCAATTCTAAAAACTTTTTCAACTGGTTCTCTAGATACAAGCGACAAAGATACCTAAAATAATAAATTTTTTGTTTCGAAGTTTTACAAAAAATATATTAATTCAAAAATCTAAATTACATATTTTATTCTCAATATCTAATGATAATTTTAAATTATGTAAAAAAAAGAACTTAGTCGGTTCAGTAGTTCTTAAAATCTCAGGTTTTAGACAAAATAACATCACTATTTTACTAGATAGCCTAAAATCACCACGTCCACGGGACCTTATGAAGCTACCCCTAAATGGAAAAAAGTTCAGTAGTTATCGAAACTGAAAAAAATGTTAAAGTAAAGTGCATATATTGAATTAAAATACACTTTACGGCGGAAAAGTTTACCTCTGAGTTGAGTCCTTGATTTAAAATAAATTTGTTATCTTCTTGGTTTAATTCCTCGCTTTCACTTTGAACCTAAATATTGTAAATGGTCTTACTTACTGCCGAAAATAAATTTTGGAACAAGATTAGTGTTTATAAAAACTATTGCTTTATTAAATAAAAAAAGATTACTGTCACTTCACGTAAAGGCATAGGGAAATCTTTTCTGAATCTTACTAGCTTGATATGTAACAAACTACCCTCTAAATTGAACTAAAAATTAATAAAAGATCTATCCGGGAAACATTTATAAATGTCTTTGACGGACGAACGTAGTGTCCTAGATCGATTAAACTTAATAAGACAATTTCAAAACTGTAAGAACTATTCTTCTAGCTCTACTACAGCAAATTTTAGATTAGTAAAAAGTATTTATTTCACCAATGTGTGACAAACAGACAAATTTTTTTGGAGACCACTGTTTAGAGGTCCAAAGGGCCGAGACACCGTTTTAAAAAATTGGAATTGCTAGAAGAAGTGCAAAACTGTATTCCTTTCTTTCATGCATAAGTTTGTTGTTATTGTGAATAACATTATTTTCAGTATTAATCCCAATCTGATGAATTTCCACTGAAATAAAACCAGTTCTGAATCTATACCAAAGATATGTTTAACACAAAAAACTCTAGTATAGTAATCCATTAACGGACAACTGTTTTTAATATCAAAGACAAATAATCATCAACATAATTTCTTTAATGATAATTTATATGAAAATACTTTTTGGGAATAGTCCCTATCGTAACATCGCCCCATTTTTAAAAGCGAAGCTTTTCTATAATTAGGGTCGGTCCGTCCATCCGTCACAGAGAGTTAGCTCTTTTCGTTAAGTTAAACAGGTTAGAATTGTCCTATCGATTCAAAACTTTGCATGATGATTTCTATAGTAGTTAGGTACAATTTAGAAAGCGTAGCAACTCTATAAATAATACCAGAATGTCCGTACGTCCATTTTAAACATATCGATTTTTAACTTTTTTGAGAACAAATTTTTGTGTGTAAAAATTATCCGATTCTTCTGATTTTTTGAAAACTGATTCCTATTACAACAAGGTACAATGTTAAAAGCGAAGCATCTCTATAAACAAGTCCCAAAAATGTAAGTATGTCCTTAAACAGTATCAACTATTTATGCAATTTTGCAACAAATTTTCTTAAAATATTGTTTGTACTGATGCATTAATATTCTGCTAATTCAGTTCTAACAATCTACAAGTGATAATGTTCGTTTGTCCTCGCTTTTATGGATGTTGTCATCCTTGTTTTTTTTAAATTGCAATTAAAGACACCTTGACTTTACTATAACGTTTGATAATAATATTTTGTATTTTAATCAAAACTTTTACCTGGCCCCTAAAAGATATTAT
The DNA here is from genome assembly GCF_053477335.1 of Acartia tonsa. NCBI lineage: Eukaryota > Metazoa > Arthropoda > Copepoda > Calanoida > Acartiidae > Acartia > Acartia tonsa. The sequence continues at coordinate 30,424,442 of NC_137264.1, read as the reverse complement.
TTCAATACCAGCATAAAGCTTCACTGCTGAAAAGTGAAAATCTGTCCTAAATATGAATAAAAGTTTTATTATATTGTTAAACAAACAAACATATGATTTACAGAATGAACGATGATTTCCTTTAAAAGTGCCTAGCGAGCAGATAAACCCTCTCATTCTAATTAAAACCATTTCAATCACGATAACACTACCCTCCCCCCCCCCATTTTCAATCTATTTAAAAATCTATGCACGATTAGGACCTTTAGGCCAAATGGATTAGTAGTAGGTTAAATGATTTGATCAAATTAAAAAAACGAATAGTAAAGAACTTACGACCATAACCTAGTTACAGAATAGCTTTGAAAAATGTATAAAATGACCTGATATTATTTGAGCCAATAGTTATAGGACTTGGGAAGATGTTACATACAATACTTCTTTCTGCACTCTAAAAAATACAATAAGAAAAATAGTTTAAAAATCAAAGAATTAATTTGAGCTTTAAGGATGTTTTTATGATAACAAGATGGGTGTTTTTTTAGTGTCAAGAGGCTAGATACACCCCACTACCCCCCCCCCCCCCCCCCACCCTCAGGGTGTCCCACAACCTAAAAAATCAGCATAAAAAATCATAAAAAAAAATTTTGATTGGTATTCAAAGCAGAAAGCATTTTTTACATCCTCTTTAAATTTAAGGGAGGGGGAAGTAATTTTACTTTTACACTCTTTTTGATTGTTTTAGGGTAAGGCTGTAGCAGAAGGGTGAAGGCATTTGTCAACGGTAAGAAGCTTGGGATAAGAATTGCATAAATATTATATGCGTGACTATTAAGTGTCCAAACCACTCAATAATCTCCCTTTTTTTACACAATCAAGGGGAAGTTGCTTGAATATATTACAATCAGACTTGCGTAAAATATGAATTAATTATTATAAAGCGCAGTTTTTAAAAATTAAAACACTCTTAAAAACTTGCATTCATTTTTGGAAAAACATGTAATACGAGTATGAAGGTATTATTTTGTGCAGAAATGTGAAATTAATTGCGGAGGGCATCGCTGGGCGGATTTTACATAATCTCATTTTCCCATGAAATTTGATAAAATAAGTTCTCTTACAAAACATCTAAAAAAAATTATACACAAAGTTTAAATATGAAAATTACACCATTTAATTATATATGCATAAAAACGTTTTAATTATCTTAGCTGTATTAAAATTGAATTGACAAGTATTTTTAGTGTAAAAGTTAAACTTCGCACAAACGTATAAACACCCTGTGCGAGGGAGATAATAGTTATTTCTCGCATCGTATTATAAACGGCTTTCCGCGGATATAGAATGTACAATTATAAGATTAAAACTTTTTTTTAGCCCCGAGGTGCCGAAGGCACCGGTTAAAAAAACTGGTTTTAATCTTATGATTGTACATTTTTATATTTGTAGAAAGCTGGACACGATGCTAGAAATAGTTTTTTCGTATGGATGAGAACCGGTTCCTATCCACCGGATTCGAATGAATACGAGAAAAGAATGTAAGGAATTTTAAATTTTACAATCAAATATAAATTATTGCTTTTATTGTTTTTTTTTGGGGGGGGGGGGCATTCATTTAATTTGGTTTTCTAGCATGTCAAGTTTAGTCCAATAATAATTAATGAATTAAACATGCATACTTTATGCAAGTCTGATTACAATTGAGAAATTCGAGTTGCCACACGGATACTTGAACTCAAACTCTCACCACAGTAACTCCGTGCGTTACAACTGAGGTGGGTTCTTAAAAAACCTTACCCCACTGAACTTTGGAACACTTGTTTGGAACACTCAATTTCTCCCTTGTTTTCCCATTTTTTTGGAACATCAAATGGAGGAAATGCAAATTTAATTCTTAAAAAAAAATTTAATTGAAAAAAATAGTGTACCAAAATAATGTTCCAAAAGACCGAGTGGGGTAGTCACAATTAAATTTGGAATATTTTTTTTTTTTTAATTCAGAGATTTTTCAAATTTTCAAATATTTAAATTAAGCATAAAAAAACATGTCAAAAAAATTAACAAAGACAAAAACCTAAAAAATCTTCCAAATTTCAAAATAATGTTCTAATGAGGATATTCTATCCCCACTCAAAAAATCATTTTGGAACATTATAATAAGTGGGGTAAAAGTTTTTTAAGAATCAATATTACCAAATTTTGCATTTTCCCCACTGGTTATAATGTTCCAAACTGATTTTAGTGGGGTAAAATTTTTTTAAGAACCCACCTCTGAGCTACAACAATCCTCTTCCGCCGCTATTCTAGTATATTTACACTCTATTTTTTATTTTTATGTTTCTCATAAGTATGTATAATTAATGATTTTTTTTGTCAAAAAAACAACTGATAGCCACATGCTTGTTGTTATAAAGAAAAGTCTAGTGGGAAAACTACTTAAGATCTGTATAAAGTTTTTGATGAGTAGAAGATGAAATACATATTACCACTCATCAGAGTATTAATAAATAATAACATAGATGAGGACACTTCTTAACATGGATAAGGCATAATAAAACTAAAAAAAACTTTTTAAATAATTGGATGTTAATATAAATATTACACCACTATTACAATATTAATCGCTTGCGGTTTGGCCCCTAGAGGCCTCTAATGGCACTTTAAATGGGTTTTATTTTATAATAATTTAATTTAATTTAATTTGATAAATAATTTTTCTGTGATCGGCTGATTATAATTCTTGTTTAGTCATGTTTATACGATACTTGCGCCGGCCAACGGGAAAATTTCAATATTTTTCGGCAATTTCTCTTGTGGAACCTTCCCAGGACTTTTGACCCCCTTGCATGCCTAGCCATTAAGAGATATAAGTTTTCCGGAATTTTAATGTAGGGAGTAGATTTGAAATCTGCATCAAATTTTAAGGATTTTTTATAAAATTCGTTTTTTGTAAAATTCTTTATCTAAAAGCGAAAATACATTTTAAGTTAATTAATTTTGACCAATAGGATAGGTGGATTTTAAACTACCTGCGCTCTAATTGGTTGAATGATGTACGACATCCAATCAGAGCGCAGATTTTTTAAATCCACCAATCACAGATGCCAAAATTAATTAACTTAATTTGTATTTCCGCTTTTAGATAAAGAATTATACAAAAAACGAATTTTATAATAAATCCTTAAAATTTGATGCAGATTTCAAATCTACTCCCTACATTACAATTCCGGAAAACTTATATCCCTTACTAGCCATAGCGCTCGGCTCCTTAGCCTATAATCTAACCTAACCTAAACTAGTTGTTCGCTGTCGGGGGGGGGGGGGGAGTACTCAAATTTTCAAAATTGAAAAAAAGAGGATAACGCCCACAATATTATTAAATAATAAGGAATACTGCATCAAAAAAAATAATTGTTTTCAAAATGTCAAAATGTCATGGATGTAAGAAAATTGACAATTAGAGATAGAAAATTAAAGCGACAAAAAACGAGCAAAAAATGCAAAGCTTAAAATGCTGTATTTTCTTCTTTTTTCCCTTTCTCTAGTATTAATATGAAATGTGAATATTCACACATATTTTATATATTTCATTAATAATTAATTACAAGAAATATAGCCTACACCACCAGGGTTCTAATGGGATAAGACAATGGCAGATATATTGATGTACCTCCCCAAGGATGATACAAAAAAGTAAACCTACTGTAGACTACAATTAGTGGTTCATACGTTTGGACACTCACTTAATTAACCAATTGATAAAATACGAGAAAAGTCCCCCAAAGTTGATAATATAACAAATAAGAAAACTTTTTCATAATTTTGTAGATAAATGTATCAAAAAGCCCATTATCCCCTCTCTCACTCTCTGCTACACAATACTACGAAACAAAACTTTTTATTTCCGAGATAATTTGGTTCTTACAAAAAGTGTAAAAATTATAGAAAACTTTAAAAAAATTATAATTTATTCTTTAAATAACGAGCGGATTCGCCCCCTAGAAGCCTTTGGAGGCACTATGTGGGTTTAAATCATTATGAGTAGGGGGAGAAAGTCACTCAAAAATCAGACACGTGACGTCATAAAGATGAAGGAGATGAGAGGATAATTGGGAAAGAAACCTCTCATTTTTATGATGTCACGTGGCTGATTTTTGAGTGACTTTCTGACTCTACCAAAGAGACAAACGTAAAGGGACATCTATAAAGTAAAAACTCCTAAAAAAATATCACATTTATTGAGTTTGAGGTTAGGGTCGACTGTTGGTTGATTTTGTCTTCAAATTTTGGAAGATTTTTTTTTATTTAATAATTTTTTTTAAATCCTGGGACAAAATTAAGAGATGTCTCTTTAGGAAGTTTGTCATATTAGGAGGTTTGTCACTTTAGGAGTTTTATCGGTGTACCAATTCTTGTCCTTGTTAAACTCTATAATTCTATTTTAATCAATAATGATGAATATTAAATTCTGCATTTATTTCAGGAAAAAGACTAGCTACATAAATATCTCATTTTATTTATTTTTTCTAATCTCAATTTTGGGTTAAGAGCTAGAGCAACTTTACTTATTTTCAACCATTTCCTAGGTTCTTGGGGTTCATTTGGAATCTATGAAAGTATCCAAATATTCATTATTAAAATGGCATTATTTGGTAAATATAGTATCTTAAATTAATATCAGCAAAATAAAACCGCAGCATTGGTTGTCTGTCGAGTGTTTCTTTATATCTAGGGTGTTTGGACAGAAAAGGTGATATTGCTACCATTAGCTGTTGGACCTGGCGTAAATTAATTCCCTAATGCTCTACCCCTGTCTCCATGAGTTTATTAAACTTGGATAAGTAAATGCCATGAAGAGGAAAGTTGATGAATATATTAATAAGAAATCAGCGGGAAAGAGGGAGTAATGTTTATCAACAATTTTAAATCGTTGAAAATAGGTGGTGGGGAGGAGAGGGGATTCTTATGGTCAGGAATGTTTAGGCTTTATTGGATACTTTCAGGCTACCAAAGATTTTCTCAATCAAATATTTGGAGGAAGATTCATATATCTACTAATGACCTATCCCTGTATTCATTCTAGTGAATTTATTATCATTTAATAATTGAATTTGCAAATTTCATTACGGCAAGTATATTATAATATTGCAACTAAAAAACGTAGCAATGCACTTTGCTTTGTCTTTAATGTTGCCTTTATCATGTTTTTTTTTATGAGCAATGCTACTTTATAAATCACGTTGTATGTCTGTTATTCCGTAATACTATGGTGGATATGTGATTTTCTGGTCTACTAATCAAGATAGACAGCTGCATTTCTTGTAATGATTCAATATACCAATGAGCATATAGAATGTAATTTACCTGGTCCGTCAGTCTGTCAGTCAGACTACAAACTTTAAAGATGACCATCTTAATAATCACCTTGTCTATATTCAATCATTTTTTTTGTTCTTCACTACTTATGGAATGTTGTCATACTTGTTTGAATACTTAAATTATGTATTTTGATAAATCACGCTATTGTAAAAAGTCCAGAAACTCATAATTTATTGAACTATGCATTTTATCTTCTTTATTGCAAAACTTTTCTTCACTAAGCTGAAGTGAAGGCGAGCTCGCAGATGGTAAAGCGGTGGAACCACGAGCGGATAACTTTCTGATCCGCATTTATTTGGCGGTTACCGGCCGGCGAAAGTGGTACCGACACCAACCACAGTCCAGCCCGAAGTAGGCTCAGCCACACCTGGGCCGCCAAGAGAAATCACCTAGTTTATCAAAATCCGCAATTATGTTTACCAGTAATAATAAAAACATATAATTATTATCGATAGTATATGAAATATTAACATGTAATTTCAATATAATAATTAATTGTCTATGTGATTTACTCATAACAGGATTGAAGAGTTATTGAATAAAAGTTCTATTATTATTATTATTATTATTATTAGGTAGATAGAATTTTTGATAACATACATATATTTTGTTTTAGTAAGGACAGAAATTCCTTTCATAAAAATTTAGTTATTAAAAGCGAAGCTTCGACTCTTATACATTTATATTCTAATTATTCAGTTCTGACACTATACAAGTGTTAATGCACTTTTGTCCTACCGTTTCAGAGCTTCGCTTTTATGTATGTTGTCATCCTTGTATTTTTAATGTTCCGCTACTCGGAGTTATGGCAGATTTTAATTTTTTCAAAATGTTATTGTTTAGATATCTATGTATATCAAAAAATATGATATAATATAAACATATTTTTTTTATCCTAAAGAGCGTAACAGAAAAACCGACAAACCATGTAATTCATGGAGAAGATACCTATGTACAGTAGAATATCATTTTAATAGCTGCGGAAAAAAAACAATTTACTTTAAAATATGAATGCCTCTTGAGCATTACAGACAGATCTACGAACAAAGTGATATTAAGAGTAGCTTCGCTTCTAAAAGATATTAATGTTGCTAGATCTAATGTAACCATATTGTTAATTAAACATGGTTGAGTGTTAAACTTTGCTTCTATTTGTCTTTTAAATTTTAATACGTTTAGGAATAGTTATTTCTCGTATTCATTCGAATCCGGTGGATAGGAACCGGTTCTCATCCATACGAAAAAACTATGTCTAGCATCGTATTATATCCAGCTTTCTACGAATATAGAAATGTACAATCATAAGATTAAAACCAGTTTTTTAGCCGGTGCCTTCGGCACCCCGGGGCTAAAAAAACTAGTTTTAATCTCATAATTGTACTTTCTATATCCGCGGAAAGCCGTTTATAATACAATGCGAGAAATAACTATTTATCGTATTGTATCATAAACAGCTTTCCGCGGATATAAAATGTACAATTAAAAATTAAAACTTTTTTTTGTGCTTTATGAATTTATAGGATTATAGATATTTTTATTTTATTTTCGTAAAAAATTGTCTTTTACACAATAAGATACGCATTTTTTCCTCAGTATCAAAATGATTTTTATCCAGCAGAAATTTATCGGGTTCGACGCCATATTTGAAATAATATTTTTAAAAATCTACCTTATGTACACAATTTGGAACATCCTTGACGAGAGCGACCTCTCTGGGGTACACGAGTTCGAGTCTTGGCCTGTAGGCGGGCTCACCATCTAAGTTTGCAACCTAATAAAAAAAAATAGGAAATATTGAAATTTTATAATTAATTTTATAATTTAAATCGCAGGTACTTTATAATTAAGACAAACATATACGTCTTTGTCCGTCTCTCTGTTGCCAAAGCCGGTAAAAAAATCGCGAATCAAAAAATCTGCATCATTTGAATTATGATTGAATATTATTGGCCATTTAAATGCATATAATAATGTAAATTAATTAAGTTTGAAGAAAAAATAGAACACAGTAAAAGTGTCTGACTGATTATGACGTAACAAAAAAAATTAGCCAATGAGAGGTCATTATTGACCAATGGTAAAATTTATAGTGGCCTCTCATTGGCTAATTTTTTTTTGTTACGTCATAATCAGTCAGACACTTTTACTGTGTTCGAAAAAATATATAGATTATAATTATTCTTAGCTTTCAACAGTCGGAGGGGGGGGGGGGAGAAGGGCATTTTCTATGTGTGAAAGATAGAGATCCATAACTGAGTGACTTTTTAAATGTGGGTTTGACACACAACTGAGAGTTGATTTTTTTTTAATATCTCCATCCTGTCAAGTACAGGATGCCAGCAAATCTGGCAGAACACCTGTATTTCATATGAGGATGCAATACTGTAGGATATTTTAGTATAGGGTTAAGGGTTATTTGTAATCGTAATGTTGCATTTTATGACTGTGCTACTTGTGAACATATTTGTCCTGTTCTTGACTCAACTTTTTTTTAATAATGTACAAAATGAACAAAACTTTAATTTTAATTATATCGTTTGTTTGTTGAGCTAAATAAAAGCAAGGAGGGACACTGGTACCCAAATTAGTCGTTGGTATAAAAACTTTGGGCACTTTCATCAGATTATATTAGTACCATGTAGTGTCCAAACCTTTCAACAAAATCATTTTATTCTACAGAATGAGTAATTGAGCTTATCATTATTAAGGATTAACAATTTATCTTCCATTGTCTAATCCCTTAAGATCCCCGGGTAAAAGGTACAAGTTAAAAGGGAAAGTTTCCTAAAACAATGCTAACTGTAAGTTATTTATAAGACAAGAGAGACATTTTCATATAGGAAACTTGCTAAAATACCTTGTTTATTGAGTTTATTACATATGGGCAGACAATGTAGGTGATAGTGTAAAGTTAAATTCATTGGTGGTCGAATCTTCACTAGAAATGTCAGAAATCTGTCCCAGGAATAAGGTATAGCTAACAAGTAAAATAAATCTAAAATAATATTTTGGGAGAAGATAAAAAGGTCGTCAATTTTACTATGTGTTGCCCCCCAATGACAGCTGAAAATAGGTTTCGTGATTTTTTTTCCGAATTAATTTTGTTGTTGGTATAAGCTGCATCTCCTAAATGAAACCATGAATGTTAATACAGCATGCGCTCAAAGTTAAATATAATGTAGCCCTGCTAAAGACAACGAGCGTAAATTAATTATTATGATGTCATGTATGTTGCAAGGACGTCTAACGTTTTTTGTGGGGGATGGCGTCAGTCTCATCTTGTACAATGTGCGGATGTTTGACCGTTAGAAAAAGTCTTGTAAAACGTTGACAAAAAAAACCTTCCTTTGTATTTTCTATTTAATGAAAAAATCCTGTTATACAACCATATTGATGTGAATACCTATTGGAATTTCATTAAATTTTACCATTTACAATGAACTATTCAACAAAATATAAAGAATTCAAATTTTTCGATTAAAGTTTCATAACCAATCATTAAACAGAAAATGCATGATAAAGTTTTATAGACACAAGTATTTTCAAGTAATAGATATATTCTTCTAGAAGAAGATAACATAATCAAAATAGTAACCTTTTAATTCCCTTTTCAATATAATTTCTAAGCTTGTGCATGTATATATGCGTGACTATTGGATAGGTTTGACCGACAAACAGACCAACCCAAACACACGAATTATAGGCTGAACCCGAATTATAGTTGTTTTGGACATTAAATGTTAAATTTGGTAGGTTAAAGAAAGGAACATGTTATGCTAAAGCATCCAATAGAAACCCAATCCTTTGATTATCACGACCTTTGACTGGAAGTCCTACCAGAAAAAAGCTGTAGTAGCTACTATTTTCAACGTCTCTAAAATGATATGGTGTTGTTTCAGACTCGAAACCGACTGAAATATCACTAGTGGTCAAAATAAATAAAATTTATTAGGCTAGCCTGGTAGTAGTAGGGTTTTCTAATTCTTATATATTCTTTTATATCTAGGTAAGACTAAGGAAACCCTAACTCCTAGGCTAACCTAGAAAAATTTATATGACTTGGCCCTATGTAGAAAAATACTGTATAGGAATTTCTGCTAAATGAATGACTTTTTTCTCGAGTATTTCTGCATTGGATAAAAGAGTTTTCAGAAAAATCCACCAAAGCATACTGGACCACCATAAACCCCCCTCCACCCCAAATATAAATTGTTTAGACTAAAAAAAATTTAAAGAAAGAAATTTAAATAAAAAGGGGGACAGCGGATTCGGAAAGTGTCTTGTGTGACGTTATAAAAATACGACTAAAAAGAAAAGATGAGAGGAGAATTTGGAAAGAAAACGAGTAAAAAAGAGATGAATAGAAGAATTATTTCCATGGCACTTTCCGCTGTCCCAAAAAAAGGACAGGTAAGAGAAAGACATTGAGTTTTTTGGCTGTTAAATAATATTTTCAGACCATCTTATCCTCTAGAGTTCTCCATTTTAGAGAAGCTTTACAAGATCCCGAATAAGGACTTTACTATGAAAAGATCATAGATACTAGAGGAAAAACCACTCACAAAAAATGCTAAAATAGACAATTAATTGACACTATTTTTATTTTTAAGAGAATCGTTGAGAGGGGTTTATAAAGAGTGATGAAAAGCAAAATGGGTAGTGCCGAGTTTTCTAAATTGTATTTGTATTTCTTGTGAGTTAAATAAACTTTTATTGAAAAGAAACCCAAGAACTGTATTTCTAAGTGTAGTATTCAAACAAAACCACCAGATTAAACAGACAAACTACTCTACAACAAATTTTTCTACAAAATAAACTTAAAAATTGGAATATATACATATTATTGTATAGTAAGTAGGTTGTCGATTAAATTAAAATAGGTTAATGATAAGAAATAAAATAACAATTAGGCAATTTGAAGAATTTCTTATCAACAAAGATGACAACATCCATAAAAGCGAAGCTCTGAAATGGTAGGACTAACGAACATAAAAATTTTAGTAATGATAGTATAGTTGCTATGCTTTATAAATTGTACCTAACTGCTACAGGACTCACCATGCAAAGTTGAAATCGAAAGGACAATTCTACATGCCTAAATTACTGAAAAAATACTATCAGTTCCGGACGTATGGACGAACCGACTCTAATTATAGAATATCTTCGATTTTTAAAAAAATTGCAACATTGTGTTGATATTCTACAGTGCAGTGGGTTGAAATTAAATTTTTAAATTTTCCTCAATTTTCCAAGAAGGGGCATGCTCCTGAATTTTTAAAGGTAGCTAATAAAAGGATGACTTTTATTGTTAATAATTTTTTACTTTTGTTAGACTGATTCTGAGAAAATAGGCCATTGGAAACGGGGCTATAGCACTTACACATCCAGCAAATTTACAGTTGATGTATTTTTGGCAAAATGTTTTCTTCCTTTTTCTCATGCCATAAATACATCTGACACTGGCATTTACACATTCATACTTTTTCAATTATATGTCATAAATACATCCAACACTGGCAAATACACATCTAGATTAATTTATATGAATATTTGTTTACAATTAATTAGATTTTGTACAGTATGTATACTGTATAGGTTTTAAACTTTTTACCCTATTTAGTTACTCTCCCCCTATTTACTTCCCTTTTTCTCAAGATGCTCCCAACAAAACATCGATACATTTGCACATGTGGTCAAATTATTGGAAACAACTGTTAATAATAATTTTCTTAAATGCTACGTTTTTTTCAAAGTTTTAAAATTCATGTTCTCTGCATTGTTAGATTGTAATAACTTTTCTGATTCTGATGCAAAAATTATGATCCATAGGACATTTTTAATGTACATTATACATCCCCTTTTCTTCAAAAACATTTTCCAAAACCAGAATATCCAAAAATCATAATCTATCAACCATTATTCTATCCCTGAACCTTAAAGTAAAATGTAAAATAATAATTAATAATCTTACTGTTATCTGTAGCTGCAGGGTTGAAAATCTTCCAATAACAAATTGACCATCAGCGTCGTCTGAAAAATTAAAATAAAATAACAAGTTATAATCCAGATCAAATTTGTGCTGTAAATTAATCATCAAGACTAGGTTCAATAGGGTCAGAAATATTGACACAGCCTAGAATTAGATGCTACAAATGAGCAAAAATCAACTTGATTGTAGACGGTACAGGTCCCAACCACTGGAACCAGGTAGTTGTCTGCATCATATATCTATACTTATACATTTATTGTTAAGAAGTTAAAAGCAGGGATTGAAAGCCGCGCGTCGCTACTAAGCCTCAATTCTTAAACCCAGTTTGGGTGCTTTGGCCAATTTTTGAAAAGAGGGATTGCCATATTTGGGTCACGTTTTTTAGAATTGTAAAAGGTTGCTTTCCTTTTGGCCTACAAACGACTCACGCGCGGATGCCGAGTCCTGGACAAAAGGCTTAAAAAAAAGGCTCAAAACCATGTTGTAGATATAAGCCATTATAAGGAGTTTCGGGGATTAGCAAATAAACGGTTAATTAACCTTCATTCAAAAATTATGAATTAAATCTTAGTTTTTATAATGGCTGGTAAATCTTAGGTCAAGAACTGTGAGTTGTAAATTGTCTATAATGTTTTGAAAGAGTGAAACTCTTAGGAAAAGAATGCTCTTGTTTAAACATACTTCTAAAAAGTACTGATTTATTTTTGCTGCGCATCTTAGAGACATAATTGTCCTTGATCAAGTTATTTTACCTGACAAATTGGGTTCAATTTTTAAATTTGAAATGCAGACTTGGTTCTTGCAATCCTTTTGAAACTCAATACTCTCACTCCATCTTTTTCTAGAAATTTTTTAGAGATTATTAAAAGCGAAGCTTTTCTATAACTTGGACCGGTCCGTCTGTCCGTACGTCTGTCACGGACAATTAGCTCTTTTCGTTTATTTAGGCGTGTTAGAATTGTCCTATTGATTTCAAACTTTGCATGGTGATTCCTGTAGTAGTTAGGTACGATTTAGAAAGCGTAGCAACAAATGCAAAGGCCAAAATTTCAACTGCAGCCGCCTTGATTTTTCTTAGAACTGCCATCAGCTAGTTATCAATCGGCAACGGGGCCGCACTTTCGGATAATACGCTGCTGAGGAACACTGCATAATAACTGAAATCTTACCTGGATTGAGGATCTATGACGCCACAAGATTTACAAAAGGAATTAACATTTTCATCATCCTTGAAATTAAATTAAAAGATTATTTAGATTAAAGATTTTAACATTACTAAGATAATTTTATCCATTTGTAGTAATAACACTTCCCACAAGCGTAATAGATTTCGTGGGTTGTTTTAGACTATTTTTTCTAATTTCTACGACACTCCCTGGGTGTTAAGGGCATATAAACTAGTTGCAAAATAAATTCATAGCTTAAAAAATGGTTGCGGATAAAGAGATGTGACGGACATTCTAGCAGACACCAAGACAATCCTAATATCTGGCTGTATATGTAAAGCAATAGACACAAATAACTTTTAGGAAGCTAACTTTATTTTTTTTAAATTTTTTAAGAAATTCAACTATCCATTACTAACTTATTATATGTTTTATTACCTCTATCATAAAAGTATAATTTACCAGTTTATTTATCTCCAGGTAAACTTTTGATGGTCGGGTGAAGGAGAAAGATTCTGCTGCCTCCATGGCAATAGTGGTACACGAGTTTGTCTCTGATATACTTTCTCTTAGAATTATCTAGGAAATAGATAGATAGATAAATAGATCAATAATTTCTTTTCAAGTTCTTAAGCTTAAAACTCGAATTATAATTTTAATTAGCTAAACACTGTTATTTAAAAAGCAATTTACATTACATACGTTTAAAATAATTATTTCTTTCAATTTTAAAAGTAAAAGTATTTATAATATCTAACCCATAAATTTCATTTTAGTTTGATTAAAAGTTAAAAATATCACAAAATCCTTATATATCATTCTAATATTGTAACTAATTTCATTAGATAAATTATCAATACCTTTAATAGATTTCTTTGAAAGAATTATTTTTAATGAAAAACTTCTTTTCATCCCAGCCTATTCAATGATTAGACAATAGGTGTTAACAATGTTTAACTTATTTTGCTCTTTTGTTTCACTAATAATGAAAAGTAAGTGTTCATTCATTTTAGTAAATGTTTTTTTTAGTAGAGGAGCTAATCTATAATTCAAAATGTCTGTATGTCCATCTGTAATAAATGAGTTTGGGTAGGTGGGTTTCTGATATATACTATCATCAAAGATACAGAGCTGATTTTTTGTAAAGAAATACAGCTGAATGAAGATTCTGCTTTTTAAAGAGGAGTTACTTTATAACTTAATTTGTCTACATTTAGTATATATTTGATCAAAGATATTTAGCTGAAATTAGTTGTGAAGATTCCGCTCTGATAAATAACAATCTATAAAACACTTTAAAAAGGAACACAGTAATAGTGTCTGACTGATTATGACGTAACAAAAAAAATTAGCCAATGGGAGGCCGTTATTGACCAATGGTAAAATTTATAGTGGCCTCTCATTGGCTATTTTTTTTTGTTACGTCATAATCAGTCAGACACTATTACTGTGTTCTTTAAAAAGTTAAAACTCTTCATTTTTATGTGAAAAGTCTGCTAAACATCAAGCATCTTATCTATAACTCATTTTGTCCTCGTGTCTGTCTATGCTTCGCTACAAATGGATGTTGTTATCCTTGTTGTCGTTTTTAAATAATAAACAAAGGACAGTTTTTATCTTTTTAAAAGCAATGCTTAAATCTAAATTGATAAATAAAGTAATTCAATAATTGGGGGAATAAATTTAAAATTATTATTCACATGATTCTTATGTAATCAATGATGAGTTTGCTCTGAAAATAGCCAAAAACGGCTAAACGACATAGCCGCCATCCGTTACTTTTCCAACTTTTTGATCAATTTAGGGAAAATCGACCTACCAAGGATTACACATGCCAAGTGTCATTTGTACACAGATTACGGGATGGTTGCATTACCCCCCCCCCCTTTATAAAACTTGGTATAAAAGACGATCGGTGAATAGTTATGAAATATATATAATTAGAGAGATATCAGTTACTGCTGGAATTTAATAGTATTAATAGTTATTTCTCGCATCGTATTATAAACGGCTTTCCGCAGATATAGAATGTTCAATTATAAGATTTGGCTAAAAAAAAACTAGTTTTAATCTTATGATTCTACATTTTTATATTCGTAGAAAGCTGGACATAATAAGATGCTAGACACAGTTTTTTCGTATGGATGAGAACCGGTTCCTATCCACCGGATTCGAATGAATACGAAAAAAAGTTTTATCTGGTTCATACATCCATACGAAAAAAAACTACATTGAAATAATTGCAGACAATAAGATTATTTGGAACAATCAGATTTTATTTTTGTAGATTCGCAATTTATATTCATAAGGACTATGCAATTTTTAATCATTATCCCTCTAATCTTTAACTCTATTACAATAAGAACTTCACTAAAAAAGTTAATTAAACGGATTTGACGACTGTAGTTAAAAAAAGCAACGTTTTTGTTTGTTCATTAATTACAAAGCTGTAAAAAGTAATTTTTTTCAACAGTTGTCATTCGAAAAATTTGGGACACAATTTTTATTATAACACGTAGTTAAAGTTATCATTTAAACAATAATCAAAGTATTTGCTATTTTAGTGCAGCGATTTTTTGATAAAGAAAATGGAAAAGTTATATGAAAGTTATTGGTTTATCCTAAAAAATATTCTAAAATACGATGCAATACATGATTTTTCAGTAAGTCACAGGACCACTGTGAAAATTATTCAGATTCGATACCGTACTTAAAATGTTATTCTTCCACATAAACATGAGACCAAATGTTATAGTAGGTACGCTACTAACCTCGTTTCTATTGTTCTGTTTGAAGATGATGTTCTTGTCTGAACTAACTCTCAATTCACAGGATATTGGTGAGAGCGAGGATAACAACTTTCTACCAAATTAAACAAGAATAAAAAGAACCAAAGCTGCCTCCAACAAATCAAAAAATAATATAAGCAAATACATGGTCATGCAGGCCTGCTCAATTGCATTTGAACAATCTTTAGCCTACCCTGGAATAAAAGGGACTTTATGGCGGCTACACTTTTTTCATGATCTATATAAGACTTTCTACTGCCAGAAAGGGATTCTGAAAAGAAAATAAAGTAGTGGGTTTCGTATTTTCACAGTATATATCTTTTCTCCTATTTCTGCGAAGCCAATTTCCTAACGCTGTGGAACAATTATTAACATTTACCTAACCTATCAAAAGCTACTGTGAAAATACGAGGCAACCCTCTACTTTGTTTTCTTTCCATGATCTAAAAAATGTACTAAACAAGTTTGGTGGAAAAAAACAAATAAAAGATTTGCTGTTATAACCTAATCTTAAGATTGAGAGGTATAGTTTAGATAACGACATGGGGTCATCTATATTTTAGCAAGTAATTTCAAAATTAAAGTTTTGATCTTGAACACATTTTTAAGGAATTAAATTATTGTAAAAATTAAGTTAGTTAATAATAAGTCCTCAAGTAGTACAGTAATAAAATACTCAGCTTCCTATTAAGATTAAAATATTTTAGGCAATCGATGTTTATAAAGCTGCTATGCTTCCTAAATCGTACCTAACTGTTATTGGAATCAGCGTGTTAGGTTTGAAATCTAAGGGACAATTTTAACATGACTAAATTAACAAAAAGAATTAACAGTCCCGGACGGACGACTGACCGACCCTAATTATAGAAAAGCTTCGCTTTTAAGAAGAATGGCAGCCAATTAAAATTATCATACCTAGAAACGAATTTGTAACACAGTTTCAAACTAAAATCATCTTGAGTGAGAGCAGTCAAAATTTTTGGCTCAAATTCTAGGCTGGCCTCAAATGTTAATGCAGGCTGAGATCTAAAATATATAAATGTGATAGTATAGGTATAAATATCTTCAATTAGTATCTACTTCTAAAAAAAGTTTATCCATACGTAAATTCAAATTTGTATAGTGTCTCTCTCTACATGTGTATATTTTACGAGTTTTTTTTTAACTTTTTATCCGAGTAACTTCTACTTGGGAGGGTTGCAGTAATCTCCTTCAAAAGGGATATAAACCTTCTATTGACCTATAAGAACTTGAAGCTTCACTGAAAAATCAAGGAAATGTTCCGTTACAAACAGATATATATTACATTATTTTCCTATTATATAAAGTAGTGAGGTTTTTTTGTTTGTAGCTTAAGATTTCGATAACTACTAATCCGATTGAAGTCTCCATTTCATATAAGCTTTACAAATGACCCGGGTTGGTTTTAGGCTATTTTTTTCAGATGCAGGTATTGGGATGATTTTGTGCTAATTTCAACTTTTAATCTCTGAGCCTTCAAATAGAGGGCTTCACATAGGACCCGAGATGGTTTTAAGTTATTTTTTTTGCCTCCTTCTTGATACTAGATACTAGGGGTAAAGCTGCTAATAACTGTAAGAGGATTTCTAAGTTGGTAAATCTTTTAAGTAGATATGATTATACATTTAAGTTAATCTGTCTAGTTATGTATAAAGAGTTTAATTAAAATCCTAGTTTATTTACTTAAATGTCTCATAAAAAATTATTTAAGAGGCTTATAACACTAATTAAACAAATGCTTTGCTGATGTCAAAAGTAAAAAAATTAAAACAGTAATTTATTTTGTTCTTATAGGGTATAAAAACATTAAGACTATTAGGAACAATTTTAATGAAATTAAAAAAAAATATTAAATTTACTTTAGTAGTAAGTTGTAAGATCGAATATATTTCAGATAAGTTTAGCTTTGTTCATTGGCAGGTTTTAGGCTAATTTACTGAGATAGATAGTAGCATAATCCCCCCCCCCCTAAAAAAAGGTCCTTTTACTTTTGTAACAAACCATAAATGTTTGGGTACCCGCTACCCTCATCCAACACGTTAACAACATTTACCCAGAGAGAGACGGGACAATGGGCTGTTTATTCCACTAGTCCCCAAAGTTTTATAATAAGATTTTCTTATTTGTTGGTTTAACAAATTTAGGGACTTTAAATGAATTTTGATTGGTTGGTTGGTTAGTGTCCATACGTTTCTACCACTAATTGTAATCTACAGAGGGGGTAATTTTGTGGATGTACATCAATTAGTCGGTCATTGTCTTATCCCTTCAGACCCCCCATTTACCTTAGGATTATAGCATTTTCAGATTTGGGTGCTCCAATGATCAAATCAAACAACAGGTTTTTATCAATATCAGTTCCTGATGACACAACGCTTCCAAACCCTTCTAAACCAAATCTATAATAATAAGTTATTAGTATTTTAATTGCGCAGCTATATTAAAACACTATTTATTTAGCGGCTTACTATTTAGTAAGATCCTTCGCTACATACAGATAGACAGACACACAGGCTGACATCCTGTTACTTTATATATGTATCTACACTGTTAAAAATATTTTTTTCATTTTGTATCAATTGATACCCTGGGGAGTATTGGACCCGTAAGTATTCTGTATTACATAATTAATATATAACACTATGTAGTACTATATAACACAATAATTATTACTATACAGAATCATTACATTTTTTAGTATCAATTCATACCTTCTAGCATATTGATCAATACTATACAGTTTAGTTTATTAATATAGTAATATTTTTTATACCCTCTAGAGTATGGGAAAATACGCTAGAGAGTAGTTTATTAATATAGTAATATTTCATACCCTCTAGAGTAAGGATCAATACCTTACAGATTAGGTAGTTTAATATTATATTAATATTTCATACCCTCTAGAGTAAGGATTAATACTTTACAGATTAGTTTATTATTATAATAACAATTCATACCTTCTAGAGTAAGAATCTATACTGTAGAGATTAATTAAAACAGACACTAAAGCGTGCACACCTCTCATGGAAGTGTTATAAGCAATGGCTTGGTCGTTTTAGACAAAGATAAAAAGTTTCCTTTTATGATTAAATTTATAGTTTTGATAAAGCTAAGAAATTAACCATTGCTTCTATATTTGAAACAAGAAACTTTGAGGAAAAAATACTGTTTCTGCCATGCATAAGAGCTGATCTGCCGAATATAATTAGAGACGTTTCCTTAATAAATAAATTGTCTAATATAGTAGAGTCAACAAAAACAGCTTTTCCTAGAGATTGTGTATTTACCACAAAGAGAGCAAAACAACTTTTAATCCCCATCGGAAATATTTTTTTAAAGAACAAATCCATTTTTTCGCTTCATTTCAAACATTTACATAGAAATAAAAATGCTTGCAGTTTACCTGCATTGAAAACTAGAGTAAGTGATAAACTGTATATCCCAGACAAAGAAATGCTTAATATTTTGTTAAAAAAAATATTTAACATGCCAATTATTTTATATTATAAAAATTTTCTTCTTGAACAAATGAATAGAACTCTAAATAGTAGAAATAAACTTTACAAATTTAAGTTAGCTGAATCAAACTTATGTTCAAAATGTAATATAATAAGTTCAACAGAACACGCCCTCTATTTTTGTGTGTTTCCTACCTATTTTATACATAAACTTGCATTATTTTTAGATTATGTTCTGAATGATAGTAAGCCAGAATTCATCTTTTTAAAAGAAAACTTTTACTTATACAATATGTTTTATGAAGGCTTTTCAAACGATTTTTATCTACAATTATCCCATTTAATCTTAGTTGCAAAAGATAGATCTTTAAAAATAAGCGTAGAGGATGATTTCATTAAGTGGGTTGACAACAATTTCTATGCGCACTCTATTCTTTTATCTCAATTTACTTGTAAACTCCTTCATAATGCCGGCTTGAATAACAATATAATATATGATTTTATTAATTTCATATCAAACTAAGCCTAACATACACATTGTTTCTTTTATTCGTTCTATATGGATTGATTTATGTCTTAATCTTATTTATCTAATATTATTATTATTTAACTGTTTGTATATTATTTCGTATTTGGAATAAATATTTAAATGTCAAGGATCTGTGTTAAGCCCTAAACATTTTTAAAGTAATTTTTTTACTAAATTTACATTTAAATTATTGTTTTATGGCTCTGCTTGGTATGTTTGTTGATGTCATAAAATGTATATGTACATATAATAATCAAATATTATAAACTGATCTTTTATCCAAAGTAAAACAGTTTTATCCTCTACAGGGTATCAAAAATTACGATAGAGAGTATCAGAAACTTCCTTCTATCATATTGAACTTAATTACATAGAGCGTATTGGATAATACTATATAGGCACATTCTTTATTTAGTAATACATATTACTCCCAAGAACACTAAGTAATACTTAATACAGTATTGGAATCTTCCTTGTATCATAATAAGTTTTTTTTGCTAGTACGTATGGGATGATACTATACATTAATGAAATGAATATATAGCATTATCTGATGCTAAAAAAAAATTATTTTCAACAGTGTATATCCATTTTAAAATGGTCCAAAATTCAACAACTTCCATTTATATTTTACCCAAGAATGGATTTATTACTACTTGGATCTTACACCAGATTTTCATGTTCTATAACAAAGTGAACTCTGTAGCGAGCTAAAATAACGATCTCCCCCATCTCCCTCATTTACCCAATCCCCTACCCTCCTACTGGATAAACTTCCCGACCCATAAAAGCAAGGTGCTATTCTAACCTAAATAGACGAAAAAAATTTTCCTCTCATAATATTCATGTATATTCTATATTCATTTACCCAAGATATTACTGGCTCGTCATTGCTGCACTATTCGTGTACATAATTGTCCTGGTTATAAATATAACAAACACAAACCTAAAATCTGATGCTTGTATAATCTGTATGGGATCTCCAGAAAGCAACAAATCATAACCACTAAACATGATGGAAAAAAATGACCATATATTCTATAAGTAGTGTAGATTGAATTCAACATATTTCCGCTGGATTATAACCAGTTATAAACCATAAAGAACAACCTTTATGGCATTATTCTTTTAGTAATTGTCCACAAAACGAAAAAAAAGAAAATCGTGTATTTCCTTTTTTTCATTATCCCATAAGGAAAAAGGATAAGAGGATGAATACTCACTAAGAGATATAAGTTTTCCGGAATTTTAATGTAGGGAGTAGATTTGAAATCTGCATCAAATTTTAAGGATTTTTTATAAAATTCGTTTTTTGTGAAATTCTTTATCTAAAAGCGAAAATACATTTTAAGTTAATTAATTTTGACCAATAGGATAGGTGGATTTTAAACTACCTGCGCTCTAATTGGTTGAATGATGTACGACATCCAATCAGAGCGCAGATTTTTTAAATCCACCAATCACAGATGCCAAAATTAATTAACTTAATTTGTATTTCCGCTTTTAGATAAAGAATTATACAAAAAACGAATTTTATAAAAAATCCTTAAAATTTGATGCAGATTTCAAATCTACTCCCTACATTAAAATTCCGGAAAACTTATATCTCTTAATACTCACCCCCTTTTCATGGTAATATACTACTTCCCCATCCCTAAATTTAGAAGCAGACGAAAATCAAAAGCCGCCCAGGGCTTTTTGTAAGTCAATCATAAATAATAATGCGAATAAAAAGAAAAGCAATATGTAGCAAACAGCCGTGGGCGGTCAGAATCAGCTGAATGTTCATTATGAAGAATTTCCCCCTTTTTAGAATTTTTTTACATTAAAACGAAAATATCTAAACTAATATTCTTGCCCTAAATATGGAAATAGTAAAAAGTAAAAAAATATTTTTAAAAATAATTTTTAATCCTCCCATTTGAAAAGTAGTGGAATAGTAATAAATTTTAGCGTGGCAACAGCGCTGAGTAGGCCTCTAGGCCCACTGCCTATTTTCGTCTTCTAGTTGCTTCGATTCCTCTCTTTTATTTTTTTCTCTATGCATTATCCTTAAAAACTGTGATTTTAAAATAGATGAATGGATTCGCCTCAAGTAGGGGATAGAATTTTCACTGAAAAGTCGAGCTATATAGGAGCGTTAGTTGAGATTTTTTCTGTACAAATACATAGGCAACATACATTCTGTTACTTTTATATGGAGATATATCTAAAATGTACATCACCAGGAAAGGAGGGGACATTGGGCTGTTTACACAAGTCCCCTTAGTTAAATTCGTTGGCTTAACAATTGAACTTTGAGTAGTTGGCTCAATCAGTTGAGTGTTCAAACGTTTCAACTACTAATTGCAATCTACAGAAAGGGTAATTTTTGTATCATAATTGGGAATGTACATCAATTTATCGGCCTTTTTTTTATCCCTTAAGATCCCTGACAACCATATTAGTTAAACAAGGTTATACTAATACATTTCATCTTTTTCAAAATATGAAAAGTTTACCTGTAAATAAAAACTGCGCCCCTACCATTACTTGAACCCGGAGCACCTATAGCTATTTCTGCAATGCCATCCCTAAATTATATTTTACACATTTTAAAATATAAAGATTAGCTTTTCTACATTTAGGATATGTTAATTAATGGACATATTAAGTAACATTTCAAAAACAACTGAAACGACTTTGTACGAAAAACAAATCTGCCAATGTTGGTTTTGTGAACCAACACCCTACTGTCCCTTTTTTAAAATTCACCTCTCGAAGAAGCAATGTTATCGCCTCTTATCAGACCGCCTCTTATCATAAGTGGCGATAGGGGGCAGTGTCACAAAACTTACCATAGCCACAAAAAAAAATTTTACATTTTCAAACAATTTGGAAAAGGATAGTTTGAAATGTTTGTTACCCGGTAAGGTCACCAATACTTGCAATAGAGATTCCAAATCTTCCTCCAGTATTTCCTAAACAAAAATTACTTCAAACTTAGAATTAGTGGCTGCATCCCTAGAATCTAGGGGATCTGCATTTCTGGTAAATAGGGGGCAGGAAAATTAAATGAAATCATCAAAGGTCATTAGGAATATTCCCTGAAAAGTACATCCTATAAAATTAGCTGTTATTAGCTACATTAAAGGATGAACTAACCGACAGACAGAAATCGTTAAACTTTATATAAATGATAAAAATATTATATATATCCTTATATAAAAGTAACAGGATGTATGTCTATACCGAAGGATCTCGCTAACCGCTATCCCGATAAAGTTCTCTTTACAATGTAGCTTTTCATTGGTCCAGGGAAGGTTTAACTTTTTTGTTTGTTTTTTGGATGGGAACCAACACATCACAAAGGGAAATTGCTCCTAGAAAAAATTAACTTCCCACAAAAATTGTTAAAAAATAGAATTAAAAATAAGGGGTCGACTTCTCCCTTTCCCTTTTCAAGTACACCTAGAGGCTTCTAGGGTGCGAATCATCTAGCAATTATGATATTAGAAGACAATGTTAATCGATTAAATTATTACAGAACCTTAGAAAATAGAAATATTATGTCCAAGGACATTACTGACCAAAAAATCGAAATACTACTTTACTTTTGATTGATTATTCGTTAATTTTCAGGGTTATGATAAACAATTTAGATTCGTTTTTCCTTTTACAGTATGATGGCAAGTATTTCATGAATGGCACTCTTTGTGGAGGATTCATGGAGGGTATAACAGCTATTTATGTACAAAGTTTTCCTTGTTCTTTTCCTCTGCATTTTACCTTGAATGTTTGGAGAAATTTTGTTAACTTGAGTCAAACTTCCCTCTGCTTTACTTGTAAAAACAGTAATTCCACCTTCCTCATACGACTAGGAATCAAGAAAAAAAATAAAGTATAGATGGAAAAAAAACATAATATGCATTGTTTTGTTACGAATTATATTCTTCAGTCTACCTCATTTTCCTGTGATATAAAGTAAAAGATCTCGGAAACTGGTAGTCTGAATTAATTGTACTTTTCAGAAAAGCTTTATAAATGTCTTTGAAAGGTTTTTTTCCTTACCCCATTCGCCCTCCCCAAGAATCTAGGATCAAGGGTACTAGTTGTATTTAAAAGTAATGTTTTATATCATTAACCTACTTAAAAAGATTTTTTTTTACATTTTGAACTCAAATATGGTCATGAAAGCAAAAGCTGATCATCCCTTCCATCATTGTTAAAATCTGTAACCTGCAAACCAGAACTATACCTGAGTAGAGTATAGTGGAGATCTAACAATTAGATCATTAAATCCAACATTAATTAAATCTGTAATGAGTAAAGCATAACTATACCTGGGTAGAATATAGTGGAGATCCAACAATTAGATCATCCAGACCATCATTGTTCAAGTCTGTAACCAGCAAAGCAGATCCAAAATATTCTCCTGTTTGATTTCCTAAATTTTACGAGTAATTAAACCATTATAATATACATAATACAAGTATTCCATTTTTTAAAATAGATCATTTTATTTATAAAAAAAATGGTTGAAAGACAGACATATGGATATAATTTTATCAAAGTAGCACAAATGATTTAAAACCTATGAATTGTTGATGTATAATAGCATCTTTGACACCAGGTATTCTACTATTCTCTTTCTCTAAACTTACAATTACAACCTAAAAACATAAAAAAAAATGGATTTGTCCTATTATATACATATATTAAATAGCTTAAGCCTAAGTACAACATGGATCTTTTGCAGTATTAGTGTGCTTATTTGTAATGCTTAATACAAATATTTTATCAACCTGCAGTTGCCCTTATGTCTTTCTAAATTTTTTTCAGCTTAAGTAGAAACACTTTAAATTTAAAAGCATTTTAGAAATTACGTAATTGTATTTTGTGGGAGTTAAAAGTTTTCACTTCACACAAAAAAGTACGTTATAATAAAGTTCTTTACTTTTCTCCTATGCATCAAGATTAAATCAATTTAAACACTTTTTTACCATAACTTACTCAAACTTTTTCTTCTTTGCAAAAGACTTTTTTCATTTCCTTTTTCGTGTAGCGCAACTTTTATATTACTATGGTATGCCGAAAGTCAATCAATATTACAGGTTTAATGAGGGTTTTTTTGGGTAAAAATAAAGATCGTATCTCATTGAATATAGCTGAATATTGCAGCGTCGGCAAGTGCATGTCAAGCGCAATTTTCTCCATCCCTGTAATCACTGAGGGGCTACCTAGCCTGACCTAAAGTTATAAACAAACAAAAACTTTTCTCTCTTCCTTATATTAATTAGGAGAGAGGGGTTTCTGTGCTCAACAAGGCACTTTGAGGGAAAATGGACAAGGGTAGGTAATCTTTGATATAAAAATTTTGTGAATTTGATTATATATCCTATTGATTTTATCTACATATTTTCCTTATTGCACCTAATTATACTTGTAAAAAAATTCTCTGAATTGAAATAAAGTAGAATTAAAGACTATTTTTAAAATTTAATTATGATTTAATGATGTCATTATGTCGGAGCTAATGCAAACTTCCTATTAAACTAAAAGGTTCTAATTAGCCAAAATTACAGAAAACATTATTCATCATTATTACTTGTAATTAACGGTAGGCAGCTTTCCGTGGATATTAAAAAATTATAATATTATGATTTTTATTTGATTATATGTTGTCTATATACAGTGCTAAAAATGATCAGTATGGCTAAGAACCGGTTCTAATCTAGAAAATATTAATAGATTTAAAAGCCATATCTTTTTTGCTAAAGAATTGATCTTACCTGTCCTTGTCGTTTATAACCACCTCTAGGGGCTCCTAACACATATTTAGTCCCTTTAAAATTTCCTGAAAAAAGACATCTTTTTATATTGGGTAAAATTTTATAAATATTTTAGTTTTTAAAAGAGTATGATAAATTCACTGAGTGAAAAAGTCTCTGATAATTCTTAGTTATTTATTGAAATATATTTCGGTGAACATGGCACTCTCTTCAGTCTTGTAGTTTAGCTTGATGTTAAATGAGTGTTCGCCTAAATTAGCTACCAAAGTTAAAACTAACCCCCCCCCCCCCCACTTCCCCCTTACACCAAAAATAAGAAGAATCTATTTATGCCAACCTAATTTGTAAGATATTGAGACCAATGAATTAATTTTGTTAGCAGTAATTAATTCTGTAAATATGCATGTATTTCTAAATTGAATTAAAAGAAAATAATTTTACCTACAGCTATGCTATATCCACTGAAATCACTTTTAGTAACTTCATTATTTTCATAATACTTCAGGTTTCCAAAAACTGTCTCCTTATCGCTGAAATTAATTTTTTTGCTTTACAATATACAGGGTGCGCCACATAAAACCGGACTTTTTCTAAATTGTAAACAAATTAACATAAAATCGTCAATTTTATAGATTTTATTAAATTTTAAAAAATGGGAAGCAAACTAGGTATATGACTATTATATCATTGAATAAAATCGCCGCCAGCATCAATCACCGCCACTACCCGCCTCCTCAACCGCCGGCAGTCCCAGGACAAAATGTACCTGTCCAAGCTGGCGAAGTTCTCCTTGATAGTGGCAATGAGGGAGGTCTTTGTGGTATGAGCACGTCTATTGGTGCATGCTTTAAAG
This sequence comes from Acartia tonsa, assembly GCF_053477335.1. Classification (NCBI taxonomy): domain Eukaryota; kingdom Metazoa; phylum Arthropoda; class Copepoda; order Calanoida; family Acartiidae; genus Acartia; species Acartia tonsa. The sequence goes on along the minus strand of NC_137264.1, from coordinate 30,398,508 downwards.
TAGCTCCAGGCCCAAAAGTCCATTGAATTAAGATCGGGCTGCTGGGAGGCCACATTTCCTTAGGATTGTGAGTAACCGCAGGATCCAAATTCACCCAACTTTCAAGCTACCCTTTGACACGGAGGCCTTTATTTGAACCACAGTTGAGCTAGAACGACCTTCTATACCTTTTTGGAAATGGCATGAAGATTCAGCTAGGGTTGTCAGCGCAACACATAGTCTAAAATGAGTTTTTAAGTTCCATATGGGTCTTTAACGTCGAGAACCGAGAAATTTTCACGATTTTAAACGATTTTTGACGTTTTTGACATCTCTAAATCTGCCACGTTTCACTTTGCCGGAGTACTACAGCCAAGGCATTTTAGATAGAGATCTCTAGTCTTTTCTAGTGTCTTACTTATGTATCTAACAGTATCCCCAGCAAGTTGCATAACTCTACCTTATCTACAGATGGGCTGAGGTCCGATTTAGTAGGCCCTAGTCGAGAATCCAGATTATATCACCAGCGCATTTCGAATCTGCCTTGTTGAACATAAGCGCGGCCAGTTCGGAGAACGAGCCCATATTCGTCCAAAGATTTTTTTGTGCTTAAAGGTCATTACCTAAGCTTTTTATAGTGGGGTCAAACGTCCTGATTGGTCAAGTAGTTTTGACGCTATGACCGTTTAAAAAAAGTCCGGTTTTATGTGGCGCACCCTGATGAAAATAAGTTACTATTTATGCCTGCGTTAATAGTATTTCATTAGAGTAAAACACTAGAGAGAGAAAGGGTTAAAAACTGTTTCTCCCCATCGCACTATCCTTGTACTGACTTTCAAGTGGGTCATTGAAAATCAATCAATTGTGTGGTGTGTATTAACACAGCCAAATAGCAGGAAATAATTTGGTAGCAGACAAATAAGGTAATTGAAAAAGGAAGGGAGGTAGTTATCTGTATATACATCTATCTGATAGTATTGCTGCGCTACTGTACATCGACTGTATAAGATAAATTTTGCCAATAATAAATTAGATTATAATAATATTTATTTGATAATACAAAGTTTGAGATGTTGATTTTGTTTGACAGTTATTAAGAGGATTTTACTTAGTGATATCTATATGACAGAATACTGTGGACTCATAGGTTAATAAAGTTTAAGGATCACCTACCCAAAACACAATATCCTTATGTTGCATTTTAGTTATCTTTAAAACACTATTCTAATATTGCATTTTAGTTTTCTTAAAATAGATTTTTTTAATTACTTTCTCACTTTATTATTTATTTTTAGTTTTGATTTTAACCCATAAAACTTTGCTTTCTGAACAATAATACACAAAATTCAATCGTATCAGAATAAAATTTTATAACATTGAATGCGCTACAAAAAATGAAAAATAGTTTTAAAATTTTCTATTTTTGGATAAGCGTTACCTTTAACTTTCCTCACCTTGTAGACCATCGTAGGAAGAAATATAAACTAATTGATAACTGATTAATATTTCATCAAATTATCTGGAAATTTACTGACATCATTGTATAGAGTTATCAAAGTATAAAATTATTAAACAATTAGAAGATTTATTAAACTGAGGCTATCAAAACATTTCTTTGATCTATTTTGTTGGTTTTGGCAGTTCCAAAACATAATCATATCTATTGCTCATAGTTTAAATTACGTTTAAATTACTAGCCACGCTTGGTTTTTTATTAAATGAATAAGTTAGGGTACAATGTTTGGCACTTTCGATATAAGTAAATGATAATAAAAAACCCATAGAATGCGATAATAACTTCAGAAAAATCGAAGAAAATAGTTTTAATACTTAATTAACGTTTTTAAGTTTTTCTTCAAAAAGTTTAGATAAGATGCCTTTAAAAGTCGTCTATGATTTTGTCAGGGATAAAAATGTAACTTTAAAATAAGAATTACAACATATTTTTTCAATTAGTACAAAGTAAAATTTTGAACATTTTATTGATCAGTATATTTTTTAAAATGTGAAGTAGAAACCTGAATATTTTATCATGAAAATTGTGTTATGATTTGATTGTCTGCTAGATTACAAGAAAAAAGATACTGACAGTACTTGTTGGTTCTTTAAAAATAATTAGGTAGATTACTTTCAGAACCCCTCTTTTTGCAACGTTATTTCAATAGAACAGAGCCGTAGTCTTAGTGTACTCAATATCTAGACAGCCAACCATTGTTTTAGAATTGTTCAATTTTTTTAACTTCTGATAAAAACAGAATTAATGGTATTTTTGTAAATATTATACCTCCAAGAAATGGCTATACTTCCCAATCATATGTTGTGTGATATTTAAGAGGAATTATTTTGATATAATGTCATTAAAATATTCGTTAAAAAAAGTGCTATTCTAGCTTATACTTTACATTTTAATGTGTATGATAATTCAAATAAAAGATAATGAAGATTTATATTATATTTAATTGTTATAATTATAAAGAAAAACCTGGAAACAGTAAAAAACTGACTTTATTTTATTGACGTAGGGAAAATTTTGTCAAATATTTGAATAAAAAAACAATATGAAACAAAATAAATTATTTTTAATATAGTCACAAAAAGGCTTAATGAGTTTAGGAAATATTTCATTTACTAATCATGTCATTTAAACTCTATTCCACAGAATACAGTGTAAAAAGATGTTCTCGTTTTAATTTTAAGTAATTTCAAATACATTTTAATACCTTTTAATGATTTATTTTTTGAAACATCTTTTTATAAAATGTTATTGATTTTTGAAGTTATATGTTAAAATGTTTTTAAATTTTGTTAACATTTTGTTTTAAATGTAGAAAATTGGTAATTCTAAACATTCAAAAAATGATTTTATTAAATTTTCATCACTTAAATTGCATGTTTGATGAAATTTTCAACTGATAATTCAAGAAAAATTGTTTAAGTTTTATTATATTTTACTTTGAAATGTTAAAAAAATATAATTATTGTCAAAATGTGGAAGTTATACTTTCCTCAAAAAAAGACCTAAAACATGCAAATTAACACGTGTAATGAGATTTTTTTTCTTTCAGGTTTAATTTTAAATAATTATTGATATTTTTTGTAAAAAGGATTTTATATAAAAAGTTTTAAAACTCGAGTTATGTAGTGGTTCTAAAAAAGGTTGCAAATTTATGCAATTTTCTTGCAAAAAAAATTTTCTAGGATTTTAAAAATAGCAAAGGGTGTTATTAGACGTACTTACAGATACAATTGCAAAGTCATTTTGGCCAAACACTAAAATAAAGTTTTGACATCTGAGGGTCCAACCGTGTAGCGGCTACTCATCTAGAGGCCTCTACGGGGAGGGGATTCGACCCCCCCTACAACTTTAAAATTTAGTTTAATAAAAAGAAAAAGTAAAAATTTTTTGAGGATGGTCATTTTGTATGGGCGTTTTTTCTAGGGGGAAGGGGGTAACCTCCCACAAATTAGTTATAGATACCTTTCCGTGACCTATGAGAAGCTACACTTTAAAGTATAATCATGTCTATTCAGTGGTTTGCGTGATCCTTTGGTTTACATAGACACAAAGACAGACAGATATCCTGATACTTTAATATAATGATCCTAATAAAATATAAATTAGTTTTCGAAAACGTAACCGTCCTCAAAGGGCTAGAATTAAGGGATGATTGTGGCAACAGATGGAAACTATACAGGTTGCTAAAAATTTGCATAATTTTATATCAGGGCTCGGCAGAACCACTGAAACAACACAAGTCAACAGTTGAGCCTCATTAAAAAATATGATGCACTTCAGTCGAGTTTCATTTTAAGTACTAGGCTTCATTCATTTTGCGAAACGCACCAATATTTGTAACCTTGACTTCAACAAAGCAACGAATAATTAATGGTAATCCAACAAAATGTACATTTATCATAACAACTGCTACAACTGCTAGAAAATACATATTGATGCAAAAACGATAATCGTTCCCTCAGTTGCGGGGCTAACCTTAGCCTTACTAAATCCACAATTATGCCTTGCAAAAGGGAGCAGCCTATAGTGCCAAATAAAAAATGACTTCATACAATACTAATGATCAATGGCCAAGGCCAGTATACATTGTAATTTACCAATGGTAAAACGTATACTGGCCTCTAATTGGTCATTTAATTGTGTGACGTCATTTTTTGGGCACTATAAGATGCTTCACATAAAAGTGTATAAAACAACACTCAAAATTTAAATAACCTGATGGAAAGGAATGAGCCAGACCAATCATAAGCACCAGGAGTTCCTATCAACAACTAAAACAATGTCATTTTCAATAAATACAATAAATATTTGAAAACATTTCAATATAGTAAAAATCAGATGTTGGAATATGAAATCCATAATTTAAACAATGGTCTATTCTAAGGGTAAAAACCGTTGGCATATGGCTTGAAAATACTTTTGCATCTTTGTAATTGTTTTCTTGATTTCATAGTTATGACATTACTGTCCTTGTTAGCAAAGCTACTCTATGAGCATGAAATGTCAATTAATAATTAGGTACCACCCTACGCCTACCACATCTCCAAATAACCAAAAACATTCTCTGTGCCCATGTAATTTAGTTTTTAGCAGGGAAGCTACTCTATAATTTAAATTGTCCAACTGTCACAATGTAAGAATTGGAATAGGGAAACGTTAATTTCTCGGCTGTTTTTTAAGATAGACGGCTGAAAGTTGTTGTGCATAATGCCCTACCAATAAGCAATCTACTATGTCTGTCGGTCTGTCAGTCAAGCTACCAATGACCCCTAATAAATCATTTTATGACATTGAACATCAGCTTTATAACCTACCTTTTATATTTGTTTATCTACATTTTTTGTGTTTTGCTTACTTTGGAAGTTTTCATCCTTATCAATAAAAGAAAATATCATTGTGCTACTTTGGTATAGTCTGTCCTTTTTAAAACTAAAACCCACCTCATCTTGATGAGAGTATATGCTGAACCCAGCCTCTGCATACAGAGAAAAATACTAAAATAAAAATATCAACAATAACCTAACAATGATGATTAGGTTCAATAGTGATAATTATTCCACCCCCACCTCAAAAGATTGTTAATAATAATGGATGTAATCGCAGTTGGAAGAAAATCTTACAAATAATAGTAAGATGGTATAATAAACACAAAAAAAGAATATATTATCATACAACAATTCTAAATTAATCCATTTTATCATAAATTTATTTTTAGAATAGCCATGAACAATTTCAAACCATTAGTTGCATAAAGTTTCAGCTTTCACTGTATATCTGAACTTTGCAGTTCTTTAATAATCTAAAAAATTTATATTTTCTTTTTTTGCGCATTAACTTTCCGACAAGAAAAACCAAACCGACGAACAAAACATTATAATGAATGAAAATAACTTTCTGATCGAATATAATAATGAAAAGAAAACAGTTTAAGTTTTGAAAAGAATAAATAATCATAATATTTAAAATGAATAAACAGCTTTTAAATGGTTTTATTCATACTTCCTATGAAATGTACCATTGTCTTATATCTTAAATCAAATTTTTTAAAATAGAATAATGCATGTATAAAACTTTTTGTTAAAAAGAGCATTTCTACAGTTGGATCGGTTGACTTACCAACCCACGAGTTCCATCTCCAAACAGCTCTCTAAAATTGAAAAAAAAGTTCATGGAAAGAAATCGAACTAGCGAGTTTCGACGTATTTTCACAGTAGAGTTTCTACCTATTTCTGGCCCTTGTGGGGGACTCTAACCATTCATTACCTAACCTACCCTAAAATAACCCTTCAAAAGCTACTGTGAAAATACAACGAAACCCGCTACTTCGATTTCCTTCCCTGATCCAAAAGAAATCTTAAACGTTCACAGAGATTTTCCAGGGGGGCGTCGGCCCAAATTCTTTTTTCTTTAGATTTAATTCTACAATTCTACATCAGGAACGTGAAAGAGGATAAAGTACCCACTTCAACTCCAATTATCCCCTATTCAGATTTTGAACCTACCATCCCACAAAAAAAAGGCTTGGGCGTTCTTCTCCTACAACCCCCTTTCTTACGACCCTGTATCAAAATATTAAAATATTATAAACATGTATTGAATAATTGATTGAATATGTTATAGAAAAAAAACATGTTTGTAATGATAATTTATTTACATTTCAAACAAAATACAACACAAAAGAATGATTATATTTTATTCTTAAAATTCAAATTTTCCTTTATATTATAAAAAGCCTTTTTTTGAACATATAGTCATATGCCTTGGAGCATTTTAAAGTTGGTTTAGTGCTCTAAAAAGTTAAAGTAAAGCCTAGATACTAAATGAATATAAATTAAGTAAAATTTTAAGCACTCAGAGTAAATGGAAAACTAGGACTATCAAGAGACAAAAAACTCAAAATGCACTGCTAGATTAATATTTTTATAAACTGAAGAAACTTATCTTTGTTTGCCAAATAATTACAAAAATTTTAAGTATTTTAGTCACTTGATAATCCTAGCTTTTAATATCCTTTGGGTGCTTAAAAGTTTCGCTTTATTTGAATTTATTTGTATAACATAAAAACTATGTCAAATTAAAATCTCATTTGTAACAAAAGGCGGCAGAAATAGAATTGCCCATTCAATGATTATTTTTTTTTTAAATTAATAAAGCAAAAATCGTACCAACCTTTTTTTAGTTTTGGGGGGTATTTATTTCTAGGGACGATTTCTCTTGGGATGGTTGTTGTACCCTCCCCCAAAATAGTTAAAAACTTTCCCAGGACCTAAGAGAAGCTACCCTGTAAATTAGAACCATATCAGTTCAGTGTTTAGCAAGATCCTTTGGTACAGTCAGACAGACAGAGATCCTGTTACTTTTATATGAGAATCACCTGATTTCTGGAAATTGTGGTCCTTCATAAAATTGATCGCCATTTAAATCCATTCCCCAGCATGACCCTTTCATTGCCAAATACATGTCTAAACAAGGACGACAACATTCATAAAAGCAAAGCTCTGAAATTAGAAGAAAGGACAAACGATCAATAACACTTGCAGAGTGTCAGAACTTAGTAAGAAGATCATAATTTCTAAGTCTGAATTGTACATATATTTGTTGCAAAATTGCGACATGCTTTTATTTTTAGGATTTGATTATAGGGATGCCCCGCTTGTAATACTGTACCGTGTTGTCCTAAGAATCATTATTCCAAAAATTAGATGAAAGGGATAATTACATAAAAAAAAATATATTTCTTTAAATCAGCATGTTTTAAATAAACGTACAGACTTTCTGGTAATGAATATAGAGTTGCTACGCTTTCTAAATTTTCCCTTATTCATTAAGAAACATAAGGCGAAGTTTGAAATCGATAGGATAATTGTAACATGTCTATTTTAATAATTTTAAAATACAAAAAAATGCCAAAGAAAGTTAAAATTCAGAATGTTTTAAATAGACGTACGGACTTTCTGGTAACGATTATAGAGTTGCTAAGCTTTCTAATTAGGCCAGACAAACAAACAAGAATAGAGTAATACGGCATTTATTTAACATAATATAGGAGTTTGGAATATTTTTGTAGAAATCCACCCAAAATACGGACTTTCTAGTGTGATGTATAGTCCCTTTCTTCCTGATTTAAGAGCAATGCATGTATTTTATAGTTTAGCTTTTAGTTCTTGTGTCAACCGTTTCGGAGCAAGACATTGCTCTGCAACACGACACGAACATAAAAGTGAACAGTTGTCTTAATATTAATATTATTATTGTATGTTAATCTTGTCTTGAATTAATACACTTTATAAGAATATTTAGCTGTTTGTTCTTGCTATTACTACACGTCATTTTGGCGCAGTAGTGTAGTACGAATCTATAGCTCAGATTTTCTTTTAATTGTATTATTTCTTTGCTTTTGGTTTTTGTTCAGGATATTTGTAGTGACCAGGATGGACATTTCTGAATGGAGGAAGATGTCTCAGGTGGAGAAGGATGAGTACATGATTACTTTTTGGGGTACGGTCAAGAATGAGATTCATGCTATTGGGACTAAAATTGATAATGTGGCGGCGGAGCTGGGTGGGCGTATAGCGCCACTGGAGACGAAAATTCAAGAGTTGACGGATAATGTTGATACTAATGTTGCTGCGGTTACTGGACTGGCTACTCGGATGGACAATTTAGAAGATCGTCTTAATAAGGTGGTGGAGCCTAGTGTTGATAATGATATCAAGACTGAGAATGTGACCGTTGTGGATGAGTTTATGACTGGCCAGCAGCGAATTCTTGATAAGATTGCCCAGCAGAATAGTTTGAATGACCAGCAGAATGGTTCGAATACCCAGCAGAATGGGTCGAATAACCAGCAGAATACCCAGCAGAATGGGTCGAATAACCAGCAGAATGGTTTAAATAACTCTATGCCGTGGCAGAGGACGGCTGGTGGATCTGGAGGATTTGGAGGATCAGAAGAGAAGCCTAAATTGTTTGCTGGTGGTTCTCGGCCTATTTTTGGTGGTATGCAGGGAAATGAAGATAAGATCATAAAACTTTGGGAATTGTCTAGAGTTGATGCTGTGGATAATATCTATAATGGAGTTCTCATGTGGTGGCCAGCCCTTTCTGAGGTTGATGCGGAGGATTTTAATACGCTCAATTTTTTTGAAGCTGGACTGAGTGATTCGCAGGTTAGTTGGTGTAAATCTCTTGTTTATGTACCAGATAGATCTCTGTATGTTTCGCAGGGGGAGGAGAATGTGCATAGGTACAATGAAACGTGTGCTAAACTTGATGATCAGTTCAGAAAAAATGCGCCTGAATTTGCGGTTGACGATGATGTGATTTTCTTTGATGATTATTTGGAGAGATTTTGGATGACTACTAGACGTTATCATATGACTAATCATCAAGTGTGTAAGGAAATTTTGTTTGATAAATGTGTGGGTGTAAGAACCGCTTGTGGTTATACACTAAAACCTGCTGATATGGAGAATAGACAATTAACATTAAAGGGGTACTTGTGTAAGATGCGAGAGACATTTTTACCACCCGACATGAAAAATGTGTGTAAAGATGCGTATTTGAGTGTTAAGCAACATGAGAATGATAAGATTGATGCATTTTTTGATAAGATACTATCTTTCTGGAAACGTGCGTATCCGAAACCAACTGATGATATGTTCATGGATTTCTATTCTCAAGTGTGTAATGTGGTTTTATCTCCACTTTTGGCTAATCAGATGCGTCAATTTGCGTTGGATTTGGAGCGTGACGGACAAGTGCGAATGATAACGAAGTTTTGGACAGAGTTAATAGTTAAAGCACAATTGATTGTTAAAGGGCTACAATTTAATCAAATTTCAGGGTCAATGGCTAGAGGATGTACAACAAACCAGATGGCTTTGGCTAAGACGATGGTTGGTGGCGTTGGTTCCAAGTCAAATCCTGTAACTATTGATCAGGTTAGTGATGAAGATAATTTGTCATATGAAATAAATCAATGTGAAATTGATTTAGCTGATGAATTTGGTGGACCAGCTGAACTTATTCCTTTAATTGGCGCAATTCAAGGTGGTTTTATTTGTTATTATTGCAACAGAAAGGGTCACATGATGAGGGATTGTTTTGATATTAGAGATAAAAAGTTGCCTAATCCTAAAGGAAAATACTTTTTGCGGTGGGGAAACAAGCCTTTTGTTCCTTATAAGACGGGGCAAAAGAGTTTTAAAAAGAATGAAAATAGTATGGATAAAAAGAAATTGGTTGGTGAAATTGAAGGAGAGGTGAAAGAAGGGGAGGATACGAAGGAAGTGGCGCATGTTGATGGTTTAGGGGCAAGCGATTATGAAGACGACCTTGTAGCGGAAGTCGAGGCATGGAATAATGCTATTATAGATGACATTTTATGGTTTTAATGTTTTGAATGTATTATAATCATAAAACCTTATTCCATTTTCTACTTGTTACGCGGCATTGTTTTGATTTATGCGCATTGTAAATAAACAACAACAAAACAAAATTAATGATAAAGAGTGAACGAAGCAACTCTAATTTTGTGATAATTTATTTTGATGGTTTATTTTGAATTATGAAAAGATAACATATTGTTTATAAGCCTATATGAAATTATGAGATTATGTTATAATGGAAATCAAAATAATTAATTTAGTTTTTGATTATGTTTTGTTGAAATTAGGAAAATTCATTTTTTGTTTCAGACTGTTGTGGAGTCTAACAGAGATAAGAATAATAAAAAAGTGAAAATGAAAAACGAATTAGGAATACAATTTTGTAAAATTGCTATTGAAAAATATTAAATTGAATTTTAAATTGAATTAAATTTGATAAAAATGTGAAATTAGATATTTGAAAAGTATTAAATTTTGATGAAATGTGGAAAATTGTTTTAAAAGATGAGTCAGTTATTGTGATTTAAAGTATTCGATTTTAAAACAATTATATTGCGATTTAGTAATGTTGATTCAGCAAAATTTTTAATGAAGTTTAGAATTTCATGAAGCAAAATTGTTATAATGCATTAGATATAATCGTGGAGAAGTCTCTTTCTATGAAGGAAGGGAGGGGCTGTCTCTCGGAGCTGGTATGCACAAATATGGTGGAGCTGTCTCTTTTGTTGGAGGAGAAAGGGGGAGTGAACATATTTGCAACGAAGATTGCACTACCTCTCAGAGTTGGTATGCGCAGATATGGGGGAGCTGTCTCTTTTGTTTGAGAAAAAGGGGGAGTGACCATATTTGCAAAGAAATTTGCACTATATCTCAGAGCTGGTATGCGCAAAATGGGGTGGTGTATAGAGGTAGCTGCAATGATTATCGGGCGTGGAGCGCACCATGCGCAGAAAGTTGAGCTGCGCAGAGAAGCAAAGCTGCGCAAGAAGGTGCTCTCAGGTATTTAGATATATAGTTAGTTGAATTTCGACTTTTAAACCTTTTATACATCTCAGTTTTAATCTGACAATAATAGTTTTGTTAGGTAATATTTTATTGAATTTCAAAAGAATTGAACTTATGGTATTTGGAAAGATTAATTTGCTTGGTGATTGATAATATTTTATCATGTCATATTTCTTAAACTGTTTTTAACCTATTTTTGAATGGGGGGTCAAAAATATACTAGGACACCTATAGAATCAGACTGCAGAGCCCAAATTTGAATTAAGTCCCCAGTAAACTTTTTTTGGGGGATTTAAAAATTAATTTTTAGTGTTGCTGTAATCATTTTGACCGAAGCAAAAGCTTTTTTTTTACTTCGGGTAATATTGTGGCTTACAGAACATTTTTATATAATTCACTTTATATTGATACAATAAAAAAACATTACTCTGTTCATTGGAAATAATTTTTTTTCACAAAACAATTAATTTCATTGAAAAATCTAACATTTACAATAAAACAAATAATTCTGAAATCTAACCAATAAGAAGCCTTGTTTTATATAATTCTTTACAATTCAAAAAAAGAGTGTTTTCACAAAGTGACTTATTTCCAATGTAGTTAAATATTTTTTATTTAAATAAAATGAAAAGAATGAAAACCATACACATAAAAGATACATACTTTTTAAAATCATTTTAAAAGATAAGTTTGAATAATCTTATTTAATAACACATTTGTATATGTGACAAAAATAAATTTGTTGTATTGCTTAAACATTTGTTGTCATTTAACCCTTTACAGCCATTTTTTATGTTTTTAAAATAAGTGAGAGAACACAAACATGTTCATGTTAATTCGTTGATATATTATAAATAATTAACTTTTTAGTGAATTTTTATAGTAAAATCATAAGGCCTAATTTTACTCTATACCAGAATACAATATTTATGAAGCAAAACACTCTAAAAGCTACGAATTTTACCCAAATAAAAAAAAGACCTTTTGCTCGGATCAAAATGATCACGGCAACAGTAAAAATTAATATTTAAATCCCCCCCAAAAAGTTTATTGGGGACTTAATTCAAATTTTGGCTCTGCAGTCTCATTCTACTGGTGTCATAGCATATTTTTTATATACGTTTTAAAAATAGGTTAAAAACAGTTTAATACAACTTCTTTTATTGTGTTACAAGTTTATTTGTTCAGTGAAAACATTTATTTATGGCAGCTAAAATAATTGTATTTTATTTTAGATTGGCTGAGAAGAGTGTTTGTGGTGATTGGGAGATACTGTCATCATTATTTATTTGATGGTGAGTTGTTAAGATTTTGTTTCATGTTGTTAACATTTGATTACCATTATATATATATATTGCTGTTCGAAAATTAGTTTTATAAAATTTGTTATATATATATTAATATCGATATTAATTCTTATGTACAGTGATTTATCCATCAATTGGCATCTAAAAGTTTGTAATATTTTAGATTGGTCGGAGAGAAGTTTTACTGATTGTGGATTAACAAATAGTTTGGGGAGTTTCTGTTGGCCGGAGAGAAGTCTTGTTGATTGTGGATTAAGAGATATTTTGGACGTTTCTGTTGGTGGATGAAATATTGTCGGTGAGTGAATTGTTTTATTCAGTTATTTTGTTATTTGTTGTAGACAGATAGATAGTTATTTGATAGACAATTGGATAGTTACAACCTCATAACTGTTGGTGTTAGTTAGATAGCTGTTTTATAAGTTTCATGAAGATTCTGAGATGGCGGCTGGAGCGGCTGAAGTCTATGTTCCAACAAAGATTGGTGGCATGGAAATCCTGACCTTAATTGATAGCGGCAATGCAAGAGGCTGCCTGATATCTCAAGTGTTGGCTAGAAAGCTTGATTGTGTGATTGAAGAAACGGATTCGAAAGCAACAGGCGTGCAGGGTTCCAGCATCAAGATTGATGGTGTTGTTCGGAATGTTGAATTTCAGATTGGAGGTCACAGTTTTCAAGAAGATTGCTTTGTTATTTCCGGCATGACTGTACCTATGAACCTAGGCAGTTATTGGCTGAACAAAAATAACGTGAAGACGATATTTGCCAAAGACGGCAACAGGATTGAGATGCATGGAATCAGTGTGAATTTAGTAGCTAAACGGAAAATTGTAGTGAAGAATTTGGTTCATACAGTTTTGGAGAAAATGGAGAAAGCAAGAACTAAGAAACCTGAGATTAATGTAGCTGAGTTACAAGACCAAAAATGGATTTGCTCATTGAAAAATCGAATAGAAATTCCTGCATTGAGTACAGTGGTGGTAGAAGTTTCAACTAAGGGAAATATGCCTGAAGGACAGTTGTGTTATATAGCTCCTAGACAAGGTTACTGTAGCCGAAACAACTTGTTGATAAACGAAGGAATTACTGAGGTGGGAAAGAACGGTAAAATTATGACTAAAATCACGAATTTTGAAACTGTTAAGAAATCTGTTCCTGCTGGTACTTTGGTTGGAAATTTGTTTTTGGCGGAGAAGATAGCAATGCTGCAAGAGAACAGAGTTAAAGAAGATGTGTCAACAACATTAAAGAAGATTCGTTTTATTAAAGATAAATTGAAGTTGGATAAAGTTCCGTTTTTAAAAGATAATGTTTCTTTGAAAGGAAGAATAGTTGGTTTGTTTTTAAAGAATTTCAAGGCGTTATCGATTGATCCTACGGATATTGGATCTTGTACTTTGGAGGAGTATGATATTCAGTTGGTTCCTGGAGCTCAACCTTTCAAGAATAGGATGATTAGACTCAATCCTCATCATGCAGAGAAACTAAAAGAACAGATTGATTTATGGTTGGAAACAGATGTGATAGAAGAATGTAATTCACCGTTTAATTCTGGAATTTTTGCTGTTAAGAAGAAGGTTGGAAATACTAACGAGGTGAAAGTCCGTTTTGTCCTGGACTACCGCTCGTTAAATGAGATAACTGAGAAGATCTGTTACCCTTTGCCTAATATTGGTGAGCTATTTGACAAACTTGGAGGAAAGAAGATTTTTACGTCTATTGACCTAACTTCAGCGTATAATTCAATGCATTTGAAGGAATCTGTCAGGAAATATACAGCATTTTGTTCTAATGGACGGCAATATTGCTTCAAGAGGCTTCCGTTCGGATTGACCAATGCTCCAAGTGCATTTGTAAAGTTGATGGATAGAGTAATGGATTTGAGTCCTGAATTAAGGGCATTTTGCCTAGTTTATTTGGACGATGTTCTTGTATATAGTATGAATGTGGAGGAACATCTGGAGCATTTGAATACTCTACTACGAACATTCTGTGAAGCAGGCCTCAAGATTAATCTTGGAAAATGTACATTGTTTGCAGAGGAAGTGAAATTTCTGGGCCATATTATAAATGCAGAAGGCATATTTATGGACCAAGCATATATTGAAAAGATTAAGAATTGGCCAGTACCTGAAACAGGTAAAGATATTCAAAGATTTACTGGTTTCATAAATTATTATGGTTCATATTTCAAGAATTTTTCTGATATTACGGCACCATTGAACAAATTCAGAAACAGTAGTAAAATAGAATGGGATGAAAAAAGTATGGAAGCCTTTACAAAGACTAGAGAATTGTTCTGTGAAGAAATAAGTAAATCGTTCCCGGATTGGAGGATGGAGGCTGAACCATTTGTGTTGGATACAGATTGGTCATCTACAGCTATGTCTGCGGTGTTAAGTCAAAAACAAAATGGACAAGAGAAGATGATATCGTGTTGGTCACGTGTTTGTTCAACTCATGAAGCCAATTATGCAGCACATAAAGGAGAATTATGTGCATTAGTAAATGCTGTTGAAAGATTTGAATGTTATTTGAGACACAAGAAGTTTATCGTGAGAACTGATTCAGCTGCACTGAAACATCTATCTACTTGGAGGCAGAACGGATATTTTGTTGGTCTCACCATAAGGTGGATAAACTTTTTATCCACCTTCAGTTATGAGGTTGTACATAGGCAGGACAAGATGCATACTAATGTTGATATATTGTCACGTACTGCATTAAAGGATAGTAAAGATAGGATATCTAAATTATCGACAGACGAACAAGGAGAGTTAATATTGGATACTGTATATCAATTAGAAGATCCTAAATTATGTCTTATTGCAGGAATTGGAGCAGAGACGGCCAGTCAAATATCATCCAGATTGAAGGCGAGAGAATTTAGTCGTAGCCTGGAGAAGGATCCTGTTTTAGTTGAGGTGAGGAAATTTATTGTAAATAATGTCAAACCTACGTCCAGAGAATTGTCTCAAATGCCTTATCGTGGTAAACAAATATTAAGATTTTTTGAACATTTGAGTTATAAAGATGGTTTAATTATCTTGACTTCACCTATGCGGCTCCAGAAAGAATTTCAATTTATTGAACGGGTAGTGGTACCTATTGGAATGTACAATAAAGTTTTCTTGTTAGCTCATGCAGATGTTACAGCGGGGCATAGGGGTTATTTGGAAACTTTGAGCAGGATTAATCGTCACTTCATTTTTCCCTATGTGTCTAAATATGTAGCGGCGGCAGTTGCAAATTGTGTCATTTGTTTGAATAGACGTAAAAAACCTAAACATAATCATAATATAGAATTTTCTCCTTTGGCTGGGGAAGCTATGGCAGAGTTGGCCATAGATGCTTTAGGTCCTTTGAATGAGTGTGAATATAATGGAGTCATTTGTAAGCACATTTTAATAGTAGTTGACAGTTGTACTAGATATGTGTGGTTGTTTGCTATTGAGGATGTTAAAGCTGAAACAATTATTGAATGTTTGAAGTTTAATTTATTTTCTGTTTGGGGACTATGCGAGAGAATCAGGACTGACAATGCACAAAGTTTCAAATCAAAAGTTTTTAGGGAAGTTTGTTTAAGGTTGGGAATTGAACAAATTTTTATCCCTCCAAGATCAGCAAATTCGAATTACAGTGAAAGATACAACCAATCGGTGTATTCGTTTCTTAAGACTGATTTACGTTTTCAAGATGGAGATTGGGCTTATAAACTTAAAGCTACACAATTTTGTATGAACACTTCTTTCAATCGGAGGTTAGGATGTTCCCCGTATTTTAAGATGTTTCTAAGAAACCCTAAGCTTCCACTTGACTCATTTGATCCGTTAACCCGCTCGAAAATTAAACATATGAATTTTTCAGAGTTATTGGAGTGCCTTGACAAAAATTGGAGAACTGGACAAGAAAGAACTGAGAAGTATTTACAGGTAGAAAATACAGAAAGGATAGGTCGGCCGATAGCTATAAATTCCTATTGTTATATTTTTTATGACGTCACAACGATTGGTGTAGCTCGTAAACTCTGCTCGCTATGGGTGGGTCCGTGTCTAGTGACAAAAGTAATTTCTGATAGTTTATTCGAGGTTCAACCCCTAGAAAAGTGTAGATTGAAAGACAAAGGGGTAAGAATTGTACCAAGAGATAAAATATATGTTATTGAGAGTACTTTAGACTTGACTCCAGATGAAAAGATTGACTTAGTGATTACAGATGAGTTTTTCTCTGTGGATAATACCTTGAAAGTAAACTATGACTTTCCCAATACTTTAAGAAATTTAACTTGTTCAGGCGTTTCTGAAGAGGAGAATAGTTGTGGCGCTAGTCCAGAGGTGGTTGGAAGGCGGAAGGATGGACAGGTAACACCAGATTTTTTGGAGAAATCTTTTTTGGGTGTTGGGTTGTCACAGCAAAGGTCAAATGTTTCTCAGGATAATGAAAATTTAGATGATTTAGTTGAGGATCTTAGTGATACTTTGGAAAGTACTCATATTTCTGATAGTGTAGATTCGAATGATATGACTGACAAAACTAAGTTAGACTCTACATATTCTACTATTAGTAAGGATAGTGTTTTTCATGGAGATTATGCCTCTGATAATAGTTTAGTAGACAACAGTTTGGGTGTAGAGGATGTTAACATGGAATCTGCTAGAGAGTTAGAGTCTCGGATGAGTATTTTAGAGGACACTTTTCCAAAACTGCAAAGTAAAATTGTAAACTTGGAACAACGAAGGGGAAGTGTTAAACGAGGTAGAGATGTTGAGGAGGATGAATTAGATAGATCGTTAGATAACGCAAAATTGCAAAAAATGTCTGAGACTATTCCTGTTAAAGGTCGTCCTAAAGGTTCTACAAATGAAGTACAATTACAAAAATTGGAAGAGGATAGACAAAACAGAGAAAAGGACAGATTAGAACGTTATTCAGTAGCAGATGTAGTAACTAGGAACCTCGCAAAATTGATTAAAAAATAATATTTGTAATAATTTGTATAATATTTGCAGGAGAAGAGATTACCACGAAAACCGTAGGGAGCGTGATGACAAGAGAGGAAGCGGCGGTGGTGATAGACATGACCGGAATAGACGAGATGGAGATCGTGGTATGCGCAAGAGGTCGCCTGACGCTTGTAGTTCAAAGAGTGGACGTGCTGGACCAGTACCTGTGAAAAAATCCAAGGATGATAGAGGAGTCAGGTACTTGGATATTTTGTTATTTGTTGTTGTGATGCAGGTTTATTGTTTGATTGTTGTTGGTGGTATGTATACGTCACAGGATCCACGGTTAGCAGCTTATGATTGTTCTCAAATAAGTAATGTTGAACTTAGATCAGCTGCCTGTTTGCATGATAGGATGGAACCGGTCAGATCTGTGGAATTATTGGGGTTAGCAGAAACCGATTTTATACTGTCAGAAGCCATTAGTTGTGAGGTTCGACTAAAATTGGAGCGCTGGTTTTGCGGTACCGCGAGTCATGTGCACGTACTAGACGTGCCACATGAAAAACAGGTAGAGTTGAGTATGGACGAATGTAGAAGGATTTTTCATTCTGGCAAGTATCAGCATGATGGTATTAGTTTTAAAATAAACATAGACTTGCCAACTGTTCACAGTTTCACAGTTAATGGTCACCTTTCTGGGATGTTGGTGGTGAAAATATTCAATGCAAGACACTGGGAATATACGCGCACAATATGTGGTTCAATTTAGGTTTTGCTGTTGGGACTTTGCATATTTTAGTAAAAAATACACCCGTTTTGATCAAGGGAAATGTTGTTATGGATTATGATAAAAAGACGATTGTGGCGAATTTTGAAGATAATCATTTGTGGGCAACATCAACTTCTCCATATTTTCCGTATGTAGTACGAAAACCGGCCAGTAATTTTAAGGTAGTTTTTCAAGATACATTCAATTTAACTACGTGGAATGAACAACTTTTTGTTTCTAACTTGGAAAGGAATATTTTAGTTAAAATTATGGGAACAGAGAAACTTACTTTGCAGCATCTGGATTTCAACATTTTTGTGACAGAATTGGAGGGTATCAAGTTTTTAGAGGAACCGAAGGCGGCTGTTAGAAGTTATTTTGGGGATTTGTTAAAACAGGAAGCTAGATTTGATTTGAATGCTATGTTTTTGGCTAGCAGAGAAAGGAATGAGAGGATGATGGAACTTTTTAGTATTTCTAGATGTGCTCAAACAGAAGTTAGATCAAATGTACAGATGCATCATGGGTTCAGAATTATATACCTGGGAGAAATTGCTAAGTATGAAAAGTGTACAGCGGTTGAAATTCCAGTAAAGTTAGGTGTGGATTATGGATGTGCAGTAGGACATTTGATGGTGGATTATAAAGGTGAGACAGTTGGAATACAAGAATATAGTAGAATGATTGTTGCAGTAGAGGATATAAAATTGTTAAATTGTTCGCAAAGTCCGGTATTTTTGAAGTTGACAGCTAATTTGTTCCTTGGGAATCAGGGGCAGGGACTCGAACTTCTGCACATTGCCAATGAAAAATCAGAACATGTGGGACAAAAGATTTTTCTGAACGATGAAAAAGTGTTTATTGCTGATTTTAATAAGACTATTAAATATCAGGGATTAGAGGATTTTGAGGATTTTAATGGACAAGCTTCTAAGTTGGATTTTGTTGATCATAAGTTGTCATTTTTCGAACAGGTTACAGGTCCTTGGTTTGGTTTAGAACATTTGTTCAAAGATATATTACCATTGTTTGCCAAGTTTGTTTTGATTGTGTTAATGTTGTTGTTAGGTATAATTCCTATGTTGGCATTGTTGTATTGTTGTTGTTCATGGTGTCATAAAAAAAGATTTACTGAGGAAGAATTTAATGCTAGATCTTAAATTCTTATGCTGAAATTTAATTATATTGTATTTTTGCAGGTTGGTTACGGCGGCAACAATGAATCAAAAGTTATTGAGCAATGAAGAAGATGGCCGCCACAAACAATCTGTCAATGAAGGAAATCAAGTCAAACCTGGTCTACCTGTATCTGCATTGGTCAGCAACTCTGCATCTCGGCTGGTGTTGGTAATGTCGCGCGTTGAGCTGCCCACGTTGAGTGTGGGCAGGGCGACGAGGAACATATTTTTGAGCAGTGAGGACATGCCACTGGCAGATTTAGCTCGTCTTATTGATAATGAACCAAGGTTTAAGTTGAATTTAGTAAACATGTTATCGGTGCAGTTAGAGATGGGGAGATGCATCAACTCCATAGACTGGCCTGTGGACAGGATCCCTATCTTTACCAGCCAGAATTCAAGACACCTCAACCTGATGGCGGCTGGTGAGCATTCTAAAGCTATAAACAGAAAGTTGTCATGGAACGAGACAACTAGTTTGAATAAGTTGAGTGCAACCATATTTCTCTCTAAGCTTGTTTGCGAAATTTTACCAAGTTTGGTGTTGCTTGCTAAGATTGAATACCTGGATGGAGATGAGAGAAAAAGCTGTCAAACGTTGGGCGAATTGTTACCCATAATCAAACATATGGGGGAACTTGAGGATTGGCATCAACTTTCAAAAATTGACGTCATACCTGCAGATGGTAAAATGAGCCTTCAGACGGTGTTGAGAACGGTGGGTAATAGCGTTGATCTGAGGTTGAAGACGCAGGTTGTGTCAGCTATCCGGCTCCTGGCACATTGGAAAGATGTCGTGAATAAAGTAAGCTTTATTCTGAAGCAAATGCCATCCACAACTTTGTTCGAGTTACAGAAAGATTGGCTTGATGGAAAGTCTGAACAGGATTTGAGTGCTAAAGTGTTTATTGACTCTATTCAGGTGAATGAATACATGAACTTATCAGTCTACATTCCACGCATTGTAAATGTGAATTCGGTGAGTTTAATCACCAGTGGAGAGATGCCAGCTGAGATACGTTATGTTAGATTGGATGGTCAAAGAGAAATAATTGATAACCTGGTGAGTGCCACATATGCAGGTAGTCTGTTGAATGATAAAGTAGACGCAAGAGTTTTGACCTGGGAAATGCAGATGCGCTGCAAGCGTCTCCGTCCGACTCTAGCCAAGCAGATATTGTTATGTGATCCAGATACCACTTTAGAGAATGTAGTAAAGGAAATTAAATTGGAGTTGGATGGAAAAGTTTATACAAGTTTGTTGACAACCAATATTGAGTGGAAGTTTAATCCTGAACACAAAGTAAATGAGTGGTTCGAAGGTGATTTCAAATTGGTTACTCGGTTTGGGGATCCTGTTTGTGTTCAGATAGATCAGCCCTTAAATCCGAACATTCCTGTTTGTCTGGACCTTGAATTGTCAAATCAGCAATGGCGTGTTGATGAACAAGTGAGGGAGGAAATGAGGATGGAACACACGCCTGGAATATTGATGATGCTTGATAAATTTGGAGAGGAGGTTAGTCGTAAGCATCAAAAGATTTTGGATAATCAGGAGGAGGTTGATAACGTTGCAACCTCGATTTCGGTTGCGGTTACTAGTGGATTTGAAAGATGTTTTCATATGCTTGGTGATACTGAGGCAAGGATGTCTCAAGACGGCTTGTGTGATGAGACCGCAAAACTTGGAGTGAATGATGATGAAGCTATCATGCCCATGGATATTGAAGAATCTGGCAAGAAGAGCAGAACATCTGGAAAAAGAAAGTAATAATTATAGTTATGTGTATTAATTCATATTTTATTTTATTTTATGTATTTAATATTTGTTGAGGCAGTAGTAGTCTCAAAAAAGTTTAAAATTAATGTTTCATATTAATGCTCTGTAATACCATGCTTAAATCTGATGGTTATATGTTAACCAATGTTATTTTTATATCATGTATTTATGGTAACTATGTAATTAATGCATTAGGTGTTAATCAATGCATTTTTCAATGATTATATGTTAATCAATGTTTTTTTTTCTTAAAAAAATATTAAAAAGAAAAAAAAACACATAAAGAAAAAAGGAATATAAAAAAACACAAAAAAGAGTTCTAAGGAACCAAAATAAATAAAAAAAAATGTATACGAAGTGTTTAAAGATCTGGAATAAAAATATATATAAAAAACAAAAAAAAAAATATGGCAGGTGTCATACCAGATCAATTATTATCTATTTAATAAGCGTTCAACGCTACTTATAATATATCTATGATAATTAACATGTAAAAACCTATTGTTATATTTAATCTGAAATATTACAGTTTGAAATCCAGGTTCATGTTAAAGCCAGGGAGAAATGTGATGTATAGTCCCTTTCTTCCTGATTTAAGAGCAATGCATGTATTTTATAGTTTAGCTTTTAGTTCTTGTGTCAACCGTTTCGGAGCAAGACATTGCTCTGCAACACGACACGAACATAAAAGTGAACAGTTGTCTTAATATTAATATTATTATTGTATGTTAATCTTGTCTTGAATTAATACACTTTATAAGAATATTTAGCTGTTTGTTCTTGCTATTACTACACGTCACTAGTATTAACTAATAATGAAATCTAGTATTGCTTTTAATAGTTAACGTAGGCATTATAAAATAATTAATAGGCATAATTTGTATGTAATAACGAAAGTCAACACAAAAGTGCACACATTAAATATTTAGTATTTACTGCAAAAATTTACGTCTCTAAAATCTAATAAAACAAAATATAGAATTATTTCAAAAATAGAAATATTATGGAATGTTAATTAATTACAAAAAAAGGAATTTATATATCGTTTCAAACTTCTCAAAAGTTAAAAACCAATAAAGTGTTGTTATTTAGATATGATAACGCTAACTAAATAGAAAATCAATTAGATTCGTCTAAAAACAGTTAATTAATAATTTACCCAATTCACAGCACTCATACTGGATAAATAAAATGACTAATAAATGACAGGGGAAATATAACCCTAAATTGAAGACAATTTTTCACCTGTCATAAAATCCACGTATATTCACTAGTAAAATGTAGGTTTTTTAGCCAAACAGAGGAAAACTCTGGAAATTCGACCTGTTATCATTTATTTATACCTAAATAGAGAGCCCCACGTCTTTATTTAAATCATAAGTGCATAGCCTATTTTTTTTCATATTTTTATATTTTATACCTTATAAACCCCTCTATTTTCCAAAAAATCTAACATCATTTCAACAAGTTTTATTCATTTATTTAATATGAAGTTCTTTTAAATCCACAATAATATTTTTTTTTTTTTTTGTATAGAATTACATTTAATTAACTAAGATGGCATTCAAGATTTAGAATAAATTTCAAAGTATAAAGATTTCAAAAAAATTGTTATAGCAATTCAGATTCTCATACTGGAATAGGTCACTAGGACAAACGGACATTTACAAATAACACATAAAATGTAAATATTTTAAATGTCAAAACAAAATTGGAGTAAATTTGTTGAAAAACTGAGTACGGACATTCTGGTAATGATTATACAGTTGCTACGTTTTCTAAATAAATTCTTAACTACTAAAGAAATCACCATACAAAGTTTGAAATCAATAGGACAATTCTAACATGCATAAGTTAACAAGGAAAAAACTATATGGACGAGCGAATGGACTGACACTATTTTTAGAACAGTTTTGCTTTTAATAGACACATCACTTTGAATTTATAATTCATAATTACAAATATGTTTTATAAATATGTTTTACAAGTATTACAAAGACCTGTTAGTTCCTTCAATTGCACCAGATTTTCAAAAACAAACAACGTTTCATTTTTCTCTTAATCTTGGCAATTCTTGCCTTTTCTTTCACAAGCAACACAAATTATTTGGATCTTTTAAATGATCTCTTGCAAACTATGGCATGTTTCTTATTATGAAACAATCAAACTAAGAATAAATTTTATTACTAAAAAGCTTCCCGGATTTTTCATATTTTGACTTGCAGATTTTTTTAATGATTTTTTTAGGTTAAAAACACATTTTTACAGCTTTTTTTCAAGAAAAAATATACTCATGTTCAAATGCAATTTATTCTTTAGGCTATGCACTTATGATTTAAATAAAGACGTGGGGCTCTCTATTTAGGTATAAATAAATGATATCAGTTCGAATTTCCAGAGTATTCCTCTTTGTGGCTAAAAAACCTACATTTTACTAGTGTATTCTACATCCATTATATAATTATTATTAACTGCCTGAATATTCATAAGGGGAATTTTTGTTTAAAGATAAAGAAATCTTTTTGGGACTTTGTTAATTTTCGGACCAAATTCGCATTTGAATTTATCTAATTTATATCAATTGCTTTCATATAACATTTCAACTTTTATTAGGTTACACAATTTTATTGTTTAGTTCTGACAAAAGTAAAATTAACTTTACTTTAAGTAGATTAAACTCAGAAAAAAATTTATATGAGTAATTTATGAACCTTTGATTTGAAAGAAGGAAAAGTTACAATGGAAAAGCTATTAGTAAATTAAACAAGGTTGACAACACACTTAAAAATCAAACAGTCAAATAAATAACTAGGTTATCAGCATTTGGAGAAAAAAATTATAACATAAATATCCAAAAGAAATAGCATTTTTAAATACAGGATACAATTTTTTTAAAGACTTGGTTATATATTTGCCTCGTTAATGTCATTGTGCAAAATAGTTCCAAGTAATAGCCATTCTAGAATTTAAGTTATTATTTACTAATTTTACCTTATTAATACAAGAATCATCATATTTAGAAATAGGACAATTTGAACGATAACAACGAACAGACGGACAAACCGATTCCAAATACTACAAAATCTTCGCTATTATTAATTTCCCCCGTCGAAATCAAAAAGCAAAATTGAGTTCTGTTGATTAAAATTGCTATACGCTCATAAAATACTATCTATCTTTTCGCATTTCTTGATGTTTGTATAATGATACGAAAATAAAAAATATAAGATTGATTTTGATACTTAAAAAAATGTTTTGTAATATAAGCTCATATGAAATAAATGCTATTATTATTGTCTAGCATCTACGTCCCTCGAGGGTTCTTGAGGGGAGTGAAAGGTAGACTGTATTTCTATTTTAGTTTAGAAAAGAAAAGGTAAAAACAATTTGTATTGGGAGGGGGGTGGGGGGTTAGGAGGGATTTATCTTTGAAATTACCTAACCGAAAATATTTATAAATCTTTCCAAGTCATATTAAAAGCTACACTGTACAACAAAACCATATCAGCAAAACGGTTAGCAAGATCTGAAGTGACAAAAAGGCAGACACACATCCTGTTGCTTTGCTCAAGAGGATAAACGATGATCAGATTTTCTGATTCTTGACCTAGTAAATCTACTTACCTTGAGATTTTGAGTTGTAAACAGATTGTCGTCTTGGTGCGCATGTAAACAGTTTATCCTTCAGTTTTTAAACATTCATTTTTTAACAAAGAACGATCAAAAGTAGCAAATATGTTTGAATTTTTTTCGTTTTTATTACCTTACCTCGTCAGGGCGGGATTCAACTTCGATTTTCAAGTGATCATTAAGAGAATCCACAGCATCATCCGCGTGTAATGGGATGATATATTCAAACACCCAAGGATATTAGGTTAAGTAACATCCAACAGACAACCAACCCTATGATTGTATGACCATTGCCTGGAAGCCCTAACTGTGCGTGGTAATGAGTTGCGCCTGTTTATGGGCTTAGACATTCCCTCTACTCTAACTATTATGTCGCTCATCTGACATAGCAGCAGTTGGATTCATTTTAACGTCTTTAGTTATGACGCGGTGTATGGCGGTTGAATTGGAATGTTAAAATGTGTCTAAAGATCGCTATAAACAGCAGTTTAATTAACTCGACTAATACATATCGCAGCTTGAATGCTTTCACTTTAATAACCTTTATGGCTGTGTGCTTAATATACATATTTTTAATATCAAATTCTGGTTTCCCCTTCCGTATCCTACTTTCTTATATAAGTTTGATTTTATTTTGTTTTCCTCAAAAAAAATAAAAAAAATGAATATTTTATTAACGTTGATTTGGTCAGGATAATTGAAAAACAAATAAATGAATCTAGAAGAAGAAAATATTTTTTAAAAGAGTAATTTATACCTACATACAGTGTTTCCATAATTGAATAGATCCCAAAAAATAATGCCTCTGTGTAAAGGAAGAGCCCTAAAACTTATGTCAAGGGCATAATTCGCCGTCGTCTGTAAGTCATTGATAATACGTACTTGCCAATGGATATATTATTACTTGGATCTTACACCAGATCTTCAGGTTTCTCTAATAGGTGAAACTTTAGTGGGCTAAAATAAGGGAGTGGGGACAAAACCGCGACAAACAAAACCGCGACAGTGACAAAACCGCTACATTACAAAAAATCTATAATAAAAAAATCTTAATGCTAGAAGGTCATGGCCGCAGAGCTCGGCCCCCTGGCCTGCCTAGCCGCGGGCACTCGGCCCCCTTGCCTATAACCTAACCTAACCTAACCTATATGTTTGAATGTTTAATGTACATTAACTTATTTATAATTTAGAATTTCGTGGATTTTACAAAAAGGGGTTGGTAGATTTTTTCCAAATTTTTAATATTTTTTTTACAATAGTTAGGTTAGGTTAGGTTATGGGCAATGGGGCCGAGCGCCCGCGGCTAGGCAGGCCAGGGGGCCGAGCGCTGCGGCCATGTATTTCTACAAAAAAAAATCCTACATAGTTATATTTCTGTTATTTATCTGTCGCGGTTTTGTCACTGTCGCGGTTTTGTCACTGTCGCGGTTTTGTCCCTGTCGCGGTTTTGTCCCTGTCGCGGTTTTGTTCCCACTCCCTTATTTTAGCCCACTAAAGTTTCACCTATTAGAGAAACCTGAAGATCTGGTGTAAGATCCAAGTAATAATATATCCATTGGCAAGTACGTATTATCGCGGTTTGTTTGTCGCGGTTTTGTCCCCACTCCAAAATAAGGATTCTCCCCTTCTAAACCCCATCCCCTTCCCTCCTACTGGATGAACGAACTGACCAATAAACGAGTTCAATCTTAGCAAGCTTCATTGACAATTTTTTCCTGTATCCATGTATATTCTAAATCCATTTGCTTGCCTGTTTTTTTTTGTTACAATGCAATTAACGGCTGAGATAACCCCTATGTGTGAATATAAAATAAATGCTATGAGCCAAGACAAAAATCTACAAAGTAGTATGGTGTCTTTCTGTTTGTTTATCTGTATAAAGTTTAATTTCTTGGTAACCTCTAAGACGACTATGTTGTGCTTCTCAGTGAATCTATCTATTAGTGCTGTATTGGTTTTTGTTATTTTAACGGGAGGTAGGTCAACCCCTTCGTAAACAAATCCCCCCCCCCTCCAAATTCATAAAAAAAATATATCAGAAATAAATTAATCTTATAATTTTCACTTTGACTATCCGAGTTTAGCTGACTTTAATACGATGCGAAATATTTTTCAGTATCGCTGAGAACCAGTTTTAATCCTGCGGATATTAAGCGGTTTCAAAGCCATATTGGTATAATATGAAATTTACTTTTAGATACTTTTGTTGCGAATGTTTTTCCTTGTGTATAGTAAGATCAACTCCAAACATTTGGTTCTCCCATTCGTTCACAGGAACATTCATCCTGAAATTATGATAGGTATGGAGAGTGGTGACAAAGATTAAGAAAGTACACGGAGACAAACTAACTTTTATAGTGCTTAAATACCATACATGATTATAATTTAGTCAAAAAAAAGAAAGCATCCCCCCGTCCCCTACTTATTTTTAAATGATTTTTAAAAAGTAGGGGTGGGAAGTTTGTAGTTTGTTTGTTACATGATTAAGGTCAGGTTATATTGAGGATTGGGTCGCCCGGGTTGCCCTGCAAGTATATCATGATACTGAGTAGAAAAAAACTTACAGATTTTCAACTGGAGGATTGAAACAGTTTGTCCTGCTAGACTCTGGATCAACAGAACAGGTAAAAACAGCTCCAGCTGCCCCGTAAGTTCCAGGTTTGGTATAGAAAGGAGCTCCTATATATGCTCTTGTGAGATCTGTCTGAAATTTTTAAAATAAGGTTAAAGATTTTCCTATATGGCTTCGAACCCCATTAATATCCGCTGGATTAGAACCGGTTCTCAGGCACGTTGAAAAATCATATATTGCATCGTATTACAGAAAATTTTCCACGAATATTAAAATAAAAATCATAAGATCAATACCAGGTTTGTTAGCACTGAGGGCTTTTTACCTACAATTTTAAATTTTGATATCTGCGGAAAGCTGTATTTGTTACAATGCGATGAATAAATAAATATTATAGAATATGAATTGATTTCTATCAACGATATATTATCCATTTCCCACTTTAAAAATGTTATTAAATTTTCGCATTATTGTCTTCATTTTAAAATTATAATATTTTCTGTTTTACAAATTGCAGTTTTATTAATTTATATACATCCAAAGTTCTAAATCTATTACTTTGAGTGTTTGTTTTATTAATTTAAAGTCTGGAAGGAAAGTTGTAGAAATATTGAGTCAGTCTGCAAATACAGGATTCTTGTTTTTCTTTTCAATTCACTTTGTATTTTTTTATAAGATAAATCATAGAAAGTTATAAACATTCTGATTATAATAATAACTAACCTTCGATCATCACAGAATATAAAGGCTTTGCGGAGTACTGTAACAATAATATGAAATTTTACCTGGCTATTCTTGATTAGAAGAGCACTGTAACCAAAATATGAAATTGTACCTGGCTGTTCCTAGTTAGAAGAGCACTGTAACCAAAATAAGACATTGTTTCTGGCTGATCCAAGTTAGAAGATCACTGTAACCATAATATAAAATTGTACCTGGCTGATCCAAGTTAGAAGAGCACTGTAACCAAAATATGAAATTGTAACTGGCTGTTCCTAGTTAGAATAGCACTGTAACCAAAATAAGACATTGTACCTGGCTGATCCAAGTTAGAAGATCACTGTAACCATAATATGAAATTGTACCTGGCTGATCCAAGTTAGAATATCACTGTAACCAAAATATGAAATTGTATCTGGCTGTTCCTAGTTAGAAGATCACTATAACCAAAATACGAAATTATACCTGGCTGATCCAAGTTAAAAGAGCACAGTAACCAAAATATGAAATTGTACCTGGCTGTTCCTAGTTAGAAGAGCGCAGTAACCAAAATATGAAATTGTAACTGACTGTTCCTAGTTAGAAGAGCACTATAACCAAAATCTGAATTTTTATCTGGGTGTTCCTAGTTAGAAGAGCACTGTAAACAAAATATGAAATTGTACCTGGCTGTTCTTAGTTAGAAAAGCACTGTAACCAAAATATGAAATTGTACCTGGCTGTTCCTAGTTAAAAGAGCACTGTAACCAAAATAAAAAAAAATTTACCTGATTGTTCCTAGTTAGAAAAGCACTGTAACCAAAAGATGAAAATGTATCTGGCTGTTCCAGTTAGAAGAGCACTGTAACCAAAATATGAAATTGTATCTTGCTGTTCCTAGTTAGAAGAGCACTGTAACCAAATTATGAAATTGTACCTGGCTGTTCCTAGTTAGAAGAGCACTTTAACCAAAATATGAAATTGGACCTGACTGTTCCTAGTTAGAAGAGCACTGTAACCAAAATATGAAATTGTAACTGGCTGTTCCTAGTTAGAAGATCACTGTAAACAAAATAAGAAATTGTATCTGGCTGTTCCTAGTTAGAAGATCACTTTAACCAAAATAAGAAATTGTATCTGGCTGTTCCTAGTTAGAAGAGCACTGTAAACAAAATAAGAAATTGTATCTGGCTGTTCCTAGTTAGAAGATCACTGTAAACAAAATAAGAAATTGTATCTGGCTGCTCCTAGTTAGAAGATCACTGTAACCAAAATAAGAAATTGTATCTGGCTGTTCCTAGTTAGAAAAGCACTGTAAACAAAATATGAAATTGTACCTGGCTGTTCCTAGTTAGAAAAGCACTGTAACCAAAATATGAAATTGTACCTGACTGTTCCTAGTTAGAAGAGCACTGTAAACAAAATATGAAATTGTACCTGGCTGTTCCTAGTTAGAAGAGGACTGTGAAATTGTACCTGGTTGTTCCTGGTTAGAATAGCACTGTAGCCAAAGTATGAAGATGACTGCTTCTCAGCTATATTCAACAATATTGGAAACTTTGTATCTAAGATATAATATTTTATTATTTTTAATTGATTGTTTAAAGGATTTATAAAAGTTTCAAATGAACAAAAGTAAATGAACAAATTTTTTTTAAAATTGAAATGTTTATTATGCACCTGGAAAGTTTTAAATTATCTAAAAGCCTGGTGTAAGACACAACATAAATTTTAGAATATTTGCTTTAGAAATTAATTATAGTATCACGAAAAAAGTAAATAACAGATACAATAAGTAGTACATTTCATTTACATTACTAGATTATTTTTTGGGGAATAAATATATTAAGACGTAAAAATGTACAATAACCAGACCATTTGTATAATGATACTCGCAATAAAGCTAAAATAAATATGGTAAATTAAGGGGAATCAAATAATGTTAATACACTTCATAAGCATTCATAATATAAGGTACATTACAGGATAAAGCAACCGCTAATGCCTAGTTATGGCTGATTATTTTGTATGCCAACGGACAAAACAAATCAACGACTGTGGATTAATTACATGTGCGTTTGCAACTTTTACTTCAAGAAATAATGTAAAACTTTGACTTTATTGGACAGGCGTATATATCAAACCATCTCTAGAGATAAAATGAGAATGGGCAAGCAAACCAAACGGACAAACAAAATTATTTATAGAAAAGCTTTTATTATTATTAAAGCATTTAATCATAACTCATTATTTAAATGTATTTTTGATTTTTATTTGGAAGTCATTAAAATCGTCTAGTTTTACAACAATTGGTAATTTTCATGAAAAAAATCAACCAATTATCAAAATATTATACTGTACAAAAACTAAATAAAATAGGGATATTAAATTTAATTATAATTTTGGGTTTTAAGATAGACAAACTTTTTGTGAAGTACAATTTAAGACCCGTGGGTTCCTGAAAAATGCTCTAATATTCCGCGTGCCATTTTATGTACAGGTTTAAGGAAACAAGCTGAATTTTTAAGATACATTTTCTTGAAGTTGTCGCACCATATGCGTTTAATCAGTGGTAACTTTTGAACAAAGAATCTCCCTGATAGTAGGAGACAAAAGAAAAAAATATTTTCCATTTACGTATCTTTAATTTCCTGACAAAAGCTATATTAATTGACTGTTATACGTTTCTTAAGAAACTATAATTAAATTTAAAAAATCAACTCTTAATTATGCCATCATTAGATAACAATTTATTAGGGGCTCGGCCGCAATCGCCAGTAACAAAAAAAAATCCAAACGCTACTAAGCCACATGTAAAGATGAACAAGTTTAACAAATATTCATATCTTACATATTTATTTGGAATCCAGTTGCATTATGTGTGGCTTCTACAATTTTAGTGGTGATTGTTCTACACCCTTTGAAAACTTTTATTGACCAATTTGTACAACTATGCCCTTTTCGAGATCTCAATGTATCACACGGACAAACTTCCTTTTACTTTTATTTGGTAGCATTTGATTATTATATGAAAAGAAATGAATGGTGATTAATTTGAACGCTGTTGTCCTCTCCCTCCCACCCTAGGTTTTCCTATATTTCTCTGGCTTTATTTATATTTATTTGTGTGTGTAAAGAAGGAAATAAAGAACGGAAATGTAAAAGGGTGTGTTAAAAATATATTTCATACAAAATTTAGTAGAAAATGCTTCTTTTTCTTATGACTAGCGGTTACGCCCGAAAAATAGTTATAAACAATCCCAGATCCTGTAGACTTTAAAGAAGACCTATATCTGTTCAGCGATTAGCGAGATATTTCGGAACAGACAGACAGATACATAGACACAGATCATTTTATTATTATATAAGGATATGACAAATCCTCCTTTGCTTTAATCATATCTGTCTTTTTGTATCTAATAATATTTGGGAATTATTAGCTCGTTTAAAATTGAGTAGCCCCCCTTCGTATGGTTTACCATAATAAATAAAATAATAAAATAATGTGCACGCTACTAGAACAGAAGAATAAAAACTATTAATGGCGTTGCTGTATGATCCTTTTTGTTATACATACTTTTTATTCAATTTACTTTAAAACGCATTAATATTCAGATTTAATTATACAATTAATTAAATTTACCTATCATAAAAGCTACAGATTTGTGAAAATAAATTAATAAAATTAAAACAATTTTTCTGCTCCATTTTTCCATAATAAAATCTAAAGGCATAATAGTTATTTCTCGCATCGTATTATAAACGGCTTTCCGCGGATATAGAATGTACAATTAAAAGATTAAAACCAGTTTTTTAGCCCCTAGGTGCCGTAGGCACGGGCTAAAAAAACTGGTTTTAATCTTATGATTGTACATTTTTATATTCGTAGAAAGCTGGATATATTACGATGCTAGACATAGTTTTTTCGTATAGATGAGAACCGGTTCCTATCCACCGGATTCGAATGAATACGAGAAATGTAAATTATTGTAATTTTCAAGTTGTTTTTAAGCGAAATTTTCTATAATTACGGTCTGTCCATCCGTACGTCACAATTGACTCTTTTCGATAATATAGGCATGTAAGAATTGTCATATCGCTTTAAGACTTTAAATGGTTGTTCTCGAATAAAATGTATTATTGAGAAAGCGTAGCTGCTTTATAATCATTACCAAAAATTCCGTAGAATATGGTAATACCTAACTTTTTTAACAACAAGTTTTGTATGATGTAATTATCATATTAATCTTATTTTTGAATTAAGCATCTATATAAAAAGTCCCTAATGTAAGTATGTCCGTCCATAAACAGAATTCTGTATTTACATCAGTTTTCAAAAAATATATACACAATTTTGTTTATACATTAAAATAAAAATTCTGTTCATTAAGTTGTTTTGCGTTCTACAAAATGTTCATGTACGTTTGTTCTACTGCTAGATTTCAGTGCTTTGATTTTATGGATGTTTATCCTTGTTAAAAGCGAAGCTTTTCTATAATTATGGTCGGTCCGTACGTCCGTCCGAGATAGATAGCTTTTATTCGTTAATTTAGGCATGTTAGAATTGTCCTATCGATTTCAAACTTTGCATGATGATTCCTGTAGTAGTTAGGTACGATTTAGAAAGCGTAGCAACTCTATAATCATTACCAGAATGTCCGTACGTCCATTTTAAACATGTTGATTTTTCTACTTTTTTAACAACAAATTTTTATGTGATCTAATTATCCGTTTGATCTGATTTTTGGTCTATTAATTCCTGGGACAACAAAGAACAATAGTATAAGCGTAGCAACTCTATAATCAAGTCCGAAAAATGTAAGTATGTCCATAAACATTATCAAGCAGTTTTTCAACAAATTTACTTACAATTTTGCTTCGACTCTTTCGATACTTTTATATTCTGATTATTCAGTTCAGACACTATACAAGTGTCAACGTCCGTTTGCCCTACCGTTTCAGTGCTTCGCTTTTATGGATGTTGTCATCCTTGTTTAATAAAGTAATAAAATGGGTATGTTCGATAGGGGTAAAACTATCTAACTCAAGTCACTTTTATTCTTTAACTTTGTTTTAGTAATTAGCATAGCTACTCTATAACTAAAGTTTCTCTGCAAGCTTTCCTTCCATGTGTCACTAAAACATCGATATCTATTTTAGATTTTAATTTTGTCGTTTTAAAATCACAAAGTTAAAACTTATTTCTAACTCCAAATATAATTTTTGTATTACTAATAACAATTCTTACAATCAGAGAGTCAAAAATATACAGTTAGATCCACAAACAAAGTATAGTAGTATACTAATTAAACTGTTTAAGTCTTTAATCATGGCTGGTGTTTTTAATAATTATGTACATCAGAATGGATGGACAGTTGGACAAAGCAAGTTATACTTGTCATGGATACTTAAGACATTTAAACAGAGTAGGAAGAAAAAAGTAATAAGGTTACTTTCTGAGTGTGTTCATGTGACTAATTAAAAAGAAAGAAGAGAGAAAAATAAATATTTGGATATGACCTTATGCACAAACGACAAATATACAGATGGATTTATGACCATCCTACTATATAAAGTAGCAATATTTATTGGTTTGTAGCGAAGGATCTCGCGAACTGTTGATCATACATGGTTCTCTTTTACAGTGAAGCTACTTATATGTTTAAGGAAGATTTTTAACAATTTTTTTAAGGTTACCACCGCCCTCCAAAGAGAAATCGCCTCTAGAAAATGTCACCCCATTTTTTTTAATGAAAAAGAAAGGGCGAGGTGTACATTCCCCTCACCTATCTCAAGTGCCCTTAGGGGCCTCTAGGGGCGTAGCTGCTAATGCTATTAAAAACTAATAGCATTTTTACAAAACTATCATGATTAAATGATACAGTAGTATAGTGGTTATCACCAGTGCGTTCGTGGCTGTAACTGAAAAAGATAAGTTTGTTTGTCTATTCCTTGAATCATAAAGTAGTAACTACGCTATGTACGCTGCACCACTATTCATATCAATGTTATATACGCTGTACTTAGAGACAAATAAAGTTGAAGGTTGTAATTACATTTTAGGTTTAGAATACTGATCTATTGATCAGCTATTTATTTTTTGCAAGATATTTGAAGTTCAATATTTAAAATGCATTTTTGGAGTTTTTCCTTAATGCACCTAGACTCTAGTGGAGCACATATTTTAAAAATAAATCTAAAGTATAGGGAGAAGAGTATTTTTTGTTTGTTTATCTATTGCTTTGAGGATTGGTTAGTTTATTTTGGGTACTGAATAGCCCAGAAAGGTTGAAGGCCCAACAGAAGTTAGGCATGTGAAAAAAAAAACTACTCCCCTTATTTCAATATATTTTAAAAATAGGGTGCGGGGGTTGCAATGCACAATATGACCTTTTAGGGAAAATATCGCATTTTCTGTTCTTCTCTTTTTTGACGAATATCGAAAATTGGCCAGATATCCGGTCGGCTCCGGATATCCAACATTAGAAATCAGCTGGATATTCGGTTTCCGGTATACGGCCAAAAAAGTATTCGGCCCCAACCCTAACAAGAAGCACAGTGTATATAGTATAGTGAACAATAAAAGACACTAGGAATTTTTGTAATGCTGAAACTCATTAAGAAGCTATAAAAGTGGCGGCACAGATTATGACGTCAAAATAAATTAACCAATGAGAGGCCACTATAAATTGGTCAATTACAGTGTATACTTGCCTCTCATTGCATTGGTTAATTTTTTGACGTCATAATCTGTGCCGCCACTTTTACTAGCTTCCTCATTAACATGGCATAAATAACATTTAACATTAAAATAATGGTTAAGATTTTTAATTACTTTTGCTGTATGTAGAATTGATAATTCCTTATTTTAAAAAAAATATGAGTAATTTAAAGTAGATATTGGACATTAAGGAGGTTTGAGACACCCCTCTGAAACCCCCACCTGAGGATATATACACCTCCCTCGGTTTTGGTTATGAGGTTGTAAACATTTTAGGATGCCCTTTGCTCAACTCTATCTCAAACCCTCTGAATGACATTATTTAAAAACAAGGCAAAATTGAAGGGAAAAAAACACCTTTTCTGTGCACAATTTGAATTGCCAATTTTAAAGTTTTAAATTGCCCACTTTAACTTTTTTTTATTTTTAAGATAAAGAAGAATCAATCATCAAAACCAGGGGGGGAGGGGGCATTAGACCTTAATCATGATTGGTGTTGCATGCAAATTGTCCCTCAATATCTCTGGACGTTATAATGAGGTGCTAATTGTGAACATATTTGTTCTTACCTTTGTGTATTCTTACATAATATGTAAATTTAACAAGGATAAAAAACATACATAGAAAGGGAAGCTGTATAAAATATGATAGGCTAATTTAAATCAAATAGTTTCATTAAAGAAAATATCCTAATATTCTTTTCAAATCTAATGTTAGTATCTCGTAAAATAATCAAAATATTGAAGACTTTTTGACAATGAGTATCTTTACTTTTAAAATATACCTTGTCATATCAGGAAATTTGACATAAGGTATTTATAAATAAGAGAATGATGTAATATATGATAAATTATCATTTTACGGAAGGACAGACACAATGACGGAAAACCCTTAATGTAGAAAAGTATATGTACAGTATAATGCCAGGGATCTAAAGGGATAAGACAATGGCCGATAAATTGATGTACATCCCCAATGATGACACACAAAATTCTTTAAATAAAATTAATGGCTGAAACGTTTGAACACTCAGCTTTATAAACCAACCCATCAAATTTCATTAAAAGTCCTCAAAGCTGTTATTCCCAACGAATAAGCAAACGTTATTGTATAACTTTTGGGACTAGGGTAATAAACAGCCTATTGTCCCTTCTCTCTCTGAGTGATGCGGAATTTCACAGGGATTTAGGAATAGATTAATACACAATTAATGAATCTTCCCCCGAAAATTCTGCTGTTTTGTATTCTACCATAAATATTGAGGGAAGCAAGGATTGTAGATTGCTCTGTACGTCATCGCTATCCTCTCCCTGGAGAATTACCCTATGCTCAATTTAAAATATGATGTAATTTAAAATACTTGAAATATAAAACCATAGAATTATAAGGTAAAATTTATCAAATTTATGTTTATATTAAAATTAAATAAAAACTAGGACTAATAAGAGTTCATTCTAAATGAGATTATTAACAAGGTCATCTTTAAATGTATTTTTTTATTTAATATTCTGCTTCTTTAATTCTGACACTCTACAAGTGTTAATGTTGGTTTGTCCTACCGTCTGACTTTGCTTTTTTGGATTTTAACATCCTTGTTATTTGAAAGTTGCAGAAAACCCAGAATATTCATTGTAATTCCTAGAAATTTGAACTTTTTGTAAGGAAAACAGAAAAAAAACAAGGATGCCAACATCCTTTTTTCTTATTTAATAATTTATATCCATAAAAGAAAAGCTCTGAAATGGCAGGACAAACGAAAATTAAAACTTGTAGAGTGTCAGATGAATAAGCAGAATAATAATGCATTAGTTTAAAAAAATGTAACTAAATTTGTAACAAAACGTCTTAAAAAGAGGATACTGTTCAAGGACATACTTACATTTTAGGTTTGATTTTATAGATACATTACTTATATCTTTGTACCTTTTGGTAATAGAAATCAGTATTCCAAAAATCAGACGAATAAGATATATATAATCTACAAAAATTTGTTTTAATTGGACGTACGAACTTTCTGTTAACGATTATAAAGTTGCCAGGCTTCCTAAATCGTACCTAATTGTTATATGAATCATCATACAGTTTGAAATCGATAGTACAATTTTGACATGTTTAGATTAACAAGAAGACTTAACTGTCCGTGACGGACGTACGGACGGACCGACCCTAATTATAGAAAAGGTTTTTAAAACACTTTCAAGTGGCATAGCAATAATGTATCTACTGATTAATATTGACAAAAATTCAAATAATTTCAAATCTTTTAAAGTTCGAATGTTTTTCAACCTATTTTAAATAAAATAAACTATTTTAAGACTTGGAGATATATTTCGATTTTAGTAATCATTTTAATTCATTTTGCATCTTTAAAACAAAACAAAAAAAAGAGTCAATCCCTCAAAATAGGCAGGGATCCAAAGGGATAAGACAATGGCCAATAAATTGAAGTATACTCTGCTTCAGGATCTGACCAATCAAAAGTCTCCAAAGTTGTTAAGCCAAAGAATAAAAAAATGTTAATATAAAACGTTGAGGACAGGTTATAGACATCCAAGGGGGGGGGGTAATGGGGTGATTACCCCCCCCCCCGTAGGCACCCCCAAATTTTTTTTCATTTACCCTCCCATTTAAAATTTACCCCCCCCCCCTTTAATAAAATTTCAATTACCCCCCCCAAAAAAAATTTTACCCCGGGGGTATATGTTGAGGGGGGTAAACAAAATTTACCCCTGCCAACAGATTACAGGGAGGGTAATTACCCAGCCCCCAAGCAAATTTTACCCCCGGGGAAAAAAATTTTTTTGGGGGGGGGTAAAAAAAATTTGCGGCGCGCTTCATTTTAACCCCCCAAAAAACGAATTATCCCCCCCCCAAAAAAAAAAATAAAAAGCTTGGACGCCCCTGGGACAGGTGTAATAAACAGCCCATTGTCCCCTCTTTCTCTCTCAAAATCTGGCTTAATTGGCCTACAGACTTTCTGATGATGATTATAGAGCTACTTGGGCTCTCCAAATAATTGCTTAAATATACGATTCAAGTAAAAATAACCAAAAACTAAAAATTAAAATTATATTTGTAAGGCAATATCCTCATCAACAAAATGACAAAGAAAATTTTGACAAATCCTTATTCAAAAAAATTGCTTAATGTGATATTTTTAATATCAAATCTACTCTATAATTCGAAGAGTTCGTCTGTCCATTCGTCTGAAACGATTTACGGGGATACGTTACTTTCTCGGCTTCTTTTCAAGACAGATGCTTTAAATTTTCAGGGATTAAATAAATTAACATTCTTCATATTTTCACCAAGTTTTATTAAGATTCGTCAATTAATTGGGCTGCGAGATTGATTCCTACATTTTTAATTTTTCATGATTTTCTCGACTCTTATTCAAGATAGAAATTTTCAGGGATTGAGTAAGTTTAAAACATGCATAATTCTATCAAGTTTCATGGAGATTTGCTTATTGGTTAGGATGCCAGATCGATTCCTAGATTTTCACGTTATAAATTTTAAAAGGTTTTGTAATTTTAATGTTTATTTTTGCTGACACTGCTTTATACTTTATTGTTCCGGTTGTCCATCCAACTTTTTGGAGCTTTGCTACTTATGGATATCATCACCCTTGTTTTGTATTGAAGTTCAATTTTGAATTGGTAAATCTACAGTTAATACTTTGCTGA
Source organism: Acartia tonsa (assembly GCF_053477335.1). Taxonomy (NCBI): domain Eukaryota; kingdom Metazoa; phylum Arthropoda; class Copepoda; order Calanoida; family Acartiidae; genus Acartia; species Acartia tonsa. The sequence goes on along the minus strand of NC_137264.1, from coordinate 30,360,329 downwards.
TAAATTAAAATGTAATGAGAGGATAGCAACTAGCACGAAATAATTTGCTTATGTTATTCATTAACATGTTATTCATGTTTATCAAAGAAAAAGGGGACAGTGTGCTGTTTATTATATTAGTCCCCAAAGTTTTTAAAAACCGTTTTCTTATTCATTGGTATAGTTACTTTGGGGACTTTCGTGAATTTTGATTGGTAGGTTTTTTAAGTTAAGTGTTAAAACATTTCAACCACTAATTGTTATTTACAGAAGGGGTGAGATGTCAAAATGGTAACTTTGTCCATTGTCGATACAATTATATATATACATATAGACACCTCTTAATAACTGTTTGATTTCTGGTAATTCTTCTGATTTTAGTAACAAAGCTACAAAGCTTTGTTTGTCTGTCAGTTCGTCAGCCTGTCCCTAACGCTATGGGTCATGCTCAAAACACAAATATACTTATTTCCTTATAAAGATTTCATGACTTTCTTCCAATCATTGCAAATCAAATTCTCTCTCTCTGACTTTTTCTTTTTTATTACAACAGAACATTTTCTCTATGACTTAAATTTTGCGAGGTCCAAACATTATTTTCTTGCATTTGTTAATATAATTTGACTACACCATAAAGTCTTTTAATCAATCTGTAAAAGATAAAGGTTGTGCAATGAAAGGATTGGTTGTCTGAAGGCAGATGGACTGTATAATCATCCACTTCATTAGCAAGATTTGGTTTAGAGATGAATGTTAGTAACCTTATTCTTTATTAAACTTTAATACTTTCTAGAATGTTCAGGATTTTGATTGAAAAAAGTAAAACAGTAGCTATTTAGATCTAAACAAGGATGACAACATCCCCAAAAGCGTAGCTCTAAATTCACACGGACGGACGGACGGACAAATGAACAATGATAATTGTAGAGTGTCCGAACTTAACAAGCAGAACTTAAATTTCTAAGTCTAAAAAAATTGTATTTGAATTTGTTGCAAAAATGTCTAAAAACAGGATACAGTAGAGATATAGAGTTGCGGAGCTGTCCTAAGAGTCATTATTACAAGAATCACAGACTTTCTGGTAACGATTATAGAGTTGCAATGCTTTCTAAATTGTACCTAACTATCATAGAAATCATAATGAAAAGTTTGAAATAGGACAATTCTAACATGTCTAAATTAACGAAAAGAGCTAACCGTTACGGACGGACGGAACGATACTAATTATAGAAAAGCTTCGCTTTCATAAATACAAAAGGAATAATAAAGTACGACAGAGGTTTCGTTGAAAATGGGACACCTTTACTCTCAGCAGAGTAACACTTAACCTCCGACCGGAGTAATCCCCTCTGTTGGCGGAGACTTTAAGAGTGGAAACCATCGCATGACGTCATAATAGGTTAGAGGTAAAAATGCGACGTTCCTTGGGGTTCTGATCATTTTCTATCAACAGGTTATTGGGACAAGTCATCGAGTTTATTTAAAGTTAGCGCACTTTTTCTAGAAAGCTAGAAGATTTTTTTTATAAAATTAAAATTTTCTATTCATTTAGTTCATTTATTATCTAATTGTTAGTAGCACAATTTGGGTATATTCTTGAGTCTATACTTTGTTATAAAGAAAACTGGTAAATCTTTTTGATATTGTTTTATTTTGTATTTATATTTTCATTGGTTGTATTAATAGCAAAGATTTTGGGTTCGAGTTTCGGAAAAGACATGCGTTATCCTATCCTATAATATAAATTATTAGTAAGGTTTATTTGTCTCTAACAAATGAACCGATTGTGTTTTCTATTTAGGGAAGTTTAACATAGACCCTGGGATGGTTTTAGGCTAATTTGCATTCCAAATTCTTGAATTGGTCTCAGGATATTTTTCTATCCTTAACTTCTAGATGCTAGAGGCGAATTCGCTAGTATCTAAAGAAATCACTAATTATTTAACTGCTAATAGTTCAGGTTAGTAACAATAATTGTAAGAATAGGAGTTATTATTAATCGACCTGTAAACAGGCGCAAATCTTTTTGTTTGTTGGCCAAAGATTATGCGTTTGATCATCGCCGTGCAGAAGGGGTTTTAAAATTAACGGGAGTTGGATACATCTCCTTTTTGGTGTTTACACGCTATACTCCGCATTGTAAGGGTCTAATTCCCCTACCACATATAAAATCAGTTTTATCTCAGAGAGAGAGGGACAATGGGCTGTTTATTACTCAAGTCCCCAAAGTTTTATAATGTGAATTAAGATTGGGGATGTACATCAATTAGTCGGCTATTGTCTTATCACTTTAGATCCCTGGCTTTATCTACTTTGTGACGTAATTCATCTTATTTTACCTCCTAATCAATATATATAAAAAAAAGATGAATATAAAAGGAAAAGGACAGTTATGTACATTAGTAGCGCATTAGTGAGTAATACAAATTCTAAGTAATCTATGACATAGTGTAAGCAGAATAATTATTTAGTGTTTGTTAAAATGCTATGAGGAATGCCTTTGCCATGTAAAAGGGTAACTAATATCCGTTCATAAATGGGATCTACGGTCAAAGATGACGAACCCTAATCTGTCCTACTTTTAAAAAGACGATTCCAGTGACGTCATATACGTTTCAGGAAAGAAAAAGGGAAGGGGGGAAGAAAATCTCTTCAAAAGATATGGGAGAAAAGGGAAGAGATTTTCTTCCCCCCTTCCCTAAACGTATAAAGTAGGACAGTTTGGGGTTCGTCTCAAAGATCGTGAAATCAAAGGGTTGGTTGTCTGCTTTGTATCGTACCACGGATATGAGAAGAGGGCGTGGAGTTGACAAGTTTGTTGTTGAATTCAGCAACTAACCCTAAAAACATAAGAAATAGTCGCTTTCGTGACAACGCCTCTTAAGAGGCGTTTCATCGTATTTTAACAGTAGCTTTTCTCCTATTTCTGCGGAGGGCACAACCCTGAGGGGCTAATTGCCTAACCCTGCAGGGGAATCACCTAACCCAAATAAATCTAGCCTAATCTAAAATAACCTATCAAAAGCTACTGTGAAAATACGACGAAATGTCCCTTAAGACGCGTTGTCACGAAAGAGACTATACCCGACCTTGAGAGGGACATGCGAGCCTACCAAAGCTATGAAAAGGGTGCGCATCTTGAAAAGTTTTAACTAATTCTATTAGTTTGTCTAGCAATAAGATACATCATTCATATGTAAAGTTTTATATATTGCATTATTGTTAAACTAACTATCCATCAAAATTTCAGGGATAAATGAATACGACAAAGAGTTTTAGCAAGGATTCTATATAACTAAAAATTGTCTTTATGTTCGAAACTATGTTAATTAATAGTAAAATTCATATTGCATTACATTACTTTTGCGCAACTATTTTACAGTTTTTGTAAAATTAGTATCTTTTTACCTATCCTATCTTCATGATACTATATTCATAATATTTTATTAATAACCCAATACTTCTTTTATTAAATTAAGCCAATAAAAACATGTAGAATAGATTATCTTTTTATTGGAAAAATTTGTAACAGTTTTAAAAAGAAAAAAAACAAGTGTTAGTATATCAATAATACTTTTTATATATTACAATAAAGTGATACTTTCAGCTGTCAAAAATAACTATACTTCTTTTACCCTACTGGATGAACGACTTAAACCAATAAAAGAGGTCCTTATTAGCAACCTATATTTACCACAAAATTTTCTCTGTCAATAAATCCACGTATTCCATATCTATTTCATTGTGATAAGTTAAACTTTCTCAGAAATTTCAATGTAAATTAACCATTGTCTAAGACAGACTGACGTACATAATAATTGTTGATTATTTGGAGAGTAGATCCGTCACTTAATTATTTCAATAGACAAAGTGGTCCCTCATAGCACCCATAATACAGATAAAAAAGTACAAAGTTCATTTTCAAACAAGATAATGAGTCTAGCGGCTACAGATTTTTATGTTTTGCCGTCTTACAGTGTCTGCAGATCGTTAAAACGACAGTCGGGGCTAATGTTTACTACAATAAACGGCGGTTATAGCAGGCTGTGACTGCCAACCCTGTCGGTTTTTTCTATCTCATTTTCTGTATGTGAAAGATAGAGGGCTATAGCTGAGTGTCTTTTTAAATATGGGTACGAAACATAATTTAGAGTTGGAATCTTTTTAAAATCTCCATCCTGTCGGGCACAGGATGCCAGCAAACCTTGCAGAAACATCCAGGTAAAGAGTAAAAATATTTATTTGACTTAAACAAAGCATTTTATCTTACCAAAATAACAAAATATCCTCTAGTAGTAATTCTTTATATGATTCAGGTATGATTCTGCAGGTCTTGATCCTCCAGGTCCCCAGAAATTTTTAAAAGCCTCCTGTGACCGCAATCTTAAAATTTCATAAAGATTCACCGCCGTTTTCTTGCCAACCTCCGGCTACGGCGGCTGGCAGCTAACAAGTACGGCCGCCGAAATTTACATTTTGAGATTTCTTACATATAAAATTCACATAAATAGAAATAAAGGTTGTTATATAAAAGGGTGAAGAAAGCGAAAATTGTCTTTGACTCCCTTATAAAAATTATAAATTTGTTATCCTATTTGGGGCATAGGTGCACCAGAGAATAAGCGACCAGGCTTTACACGTAGCGCATCCGCTCGTCGTCGGGAAGGTGATAGGTCCACGTCATAACTATAAACGTTAAAAAAGGTTCCTACTGCTGCAATGTCAGATGCGCGACATAAATAGTTATAGTAAGGGGAATGCCTTAGTCCAAAACAGGCGCAACTCATTACTATGCACAGTTAGGACTTCTCAGACAAAGGTCGTACAGTCAAAGGGTTTTTCCCGAAGCGTCATCGCGCCCCCTGTCATTACCATCTTAGGTACACCAAGGTTAAGATAGGTTTAACTAAATATTATTCAATTCAAAATCTAGAAATAAAGAAAAAGCAAAGAAGACCTCTTTAAGTTTACCAACTTAATGTCCAGTTAGTAATTAATTAAATTAGTAAACAGTTTGGATAAAATTACAGCATGTGCAACAACTTTAATTACATACAATTTCCTTTAGCATGACTAGAGGACCAATTTTCCACCCCTCTCTCACAAAACTATTTTAATAACCATACAAAATAAGGATCGAGAAAACAGTAATCTTGGGTTATTTAAATAGATTTTAATTACCTTAGTCTGCGGGAACCCTAACCAAACATTCGGGGCTACCAACACCAAATATAACCTATCCTAACCTGACCTTAATAAATAAACAAACAAACGACGAAAAATAATGAGGGGGTGAGGGCGTTGTCAGTGTTCAACAGGGTACTTTGTGTGAAAGCGCAAAAATCATTATAACAGATAGGGGTTGAGGTTTGGTCTAATTCTAGTATTGGGGATATTGACTAATTAGTGTATGACACAGATCTAACTTACTAGACATAGCCACTTTTACAAAAAGTATATAATTTTTGGTAGCATACCTACCTTATAAACCGCAGCATGTCTGTAGTAAATGAAACTCTAAACAAGGACAAAACACGAAACCAAAATATAAACGGATCTGATATGGTTCAACAAACGGACAACAAAGTAATTTACATAGAATCTGATCTGGCAATTAAACAATTACAGATCACCCGACCAATACACAATTGTGTAAATAATTTTGAAACAGAAGGAGTACTTAGTTTTTTTTGTGTTACCTTAGACCAAGTAATTAAGTTAAGTTTTTGGGGATACAGGGTAGCCCCGCATGATAGAGTATCGCAAGTACGGGATTGGAGGGGTAGTAACATATATAGTGAAATAGGATTAAGGGAATGGGAATTAATTCGTCCAAGCCCTGTATTCTTCCAAGATATTTAAAAATTTGTTTTTAATATTTTCATTAAAAAAAGTAAAAAAAAACACAGGATATGATGAATTATGTCAGATTTTGGTAAAATCTATAATACATGGATTATACCTGGTATTAACTGATAATTTGGATTTTAAAAATCAATCTAGATTTTGTTTTATGAAAATTCCCTTAAAGAATATGAATAAATATGGAGGTTTGGGCACACAGCCACTTTATATAACTGGTGTATAATTGTTTGTCCTAACAATTCACAAACATGTAGAAATTGAATTATTTAATATAGGCATGATTTTAAAAAATAAGATTATATAAGGCGATTGACGGAAAAAATCTAGCTGGCTTGTTTTTGTAAAAAAAACAGTATTGCTGAAAAACTTAAATTAGGATTTTATATGTATAAAAACAAGGTTGAGTCATTTAAATGGTGAAGTTTAAAATTCTTGAATGTTTGTTATGTATTCGTTTGCTTTAGGCAAGAAGATTTATTTCTCTTAATCAAGATTTTCTTAAGTTTTTCCAAAAATAGGGATAGACTTTAGGTGGTTCCAACCAGTTTGAAAAATTGTATTCACTTTACAATTAGAGTATGTCCGGCTGTCTGTTGCTCCGTCATTAAACGGTGGTAGTAAATATTGATTTACCGTGTCTAATGATTTATTGACAATAACTTACAAAACTCATTATTTTCAAATCAAATTAATCACACATTCTATAACTTTAAATGTTGTAAAATTTAAATTTATAAAAATCTGTAAAAAAAAAAAATTCCATGTTTCACGAGCTGAACCAAAAACTGGTATAGATTATTAATACTGCGGTATTTTTAGGAATAGTACAATGGAAGATAAGTAACAAAGATTAGAATTATTGGTGGAAAAGTGAGGACAGTGTGACTTTGCACAACCCAATCAAGTTATGAAAGTGTACCCAAAGGATTTTATATCAACAAATAGCAGAACGGCTTTTATCCTTATACTAAAGTAACAGGATGTTTGTGTGTCTGTGTGTTTGTTTGTACCGAAGGATCTCGCTATCCGCTAAACCGATCGGGTTCTCCATAACAGGGTAGCTTCTCATAGGTCCCGGGAAGGTTTATTACTATTTTGGGGGAGGGTACCACCACCCTCCCAAGAGAAATAATAATAAATTGAAATTTTTATTTTAAGTATAAAGACTCCTACGTAACATTGCGAGGTATCGTAGAAAGAGACTCTTACGCAACATATCGTAGAAAGTTAGAAACTTGAACACAACAAAAAAACCAAACATTTAAAGTGGCACTAGAGGCTTCTAGGGGCATAGCCGCTAGTTGGCAGTAAACCATTAGTTTCAATATAACTCAAAATTTTCAAGTGAATCTGATACTCAAAGCTTTAACACTAAGTTTTCTTTTTTGTCTTGCTCAAAATTTTTTTATTAATTGTAGTGTCCAAACTTTTCAACTAAAAACTTTGATCTACAGAAGAGGTAATTTTGCTTATCGTTATCTGGGATGTACATCAACTTAAAGTCCATTGTCTTATCCCTAAAGATCCCTGAATTGAATACACCGTCCTTCCTTTTCTGTTAAAATTAAACTTAAAAATTAATTTTGTTTTGTTAAAACCTTGACAATTTTCTATTAACACAAATCTGTAACAAAAATCTTTAATGTATATATTTGTTTTGTATTTGGGCGGTTTACCTCGCATTGGATCTGAAGGTTTGGTTAAGTTGGGTTTAGTAAAAGTTAGAATATCTCCGCATAGATAGTACCCCGTTTGGTTAAAGCCTCGCGTAGGGGCTAGTATTTTTTTTCAGTTTTAAATAAGTGGTCAAGAAATAGGTTTTAGTGTGATGATGTTTGATAATTCTTTTAAGTTTAAGTTAAGGAGGTTATGTAATGTAATTCTTAAAATTTTAAGGGGGTAAGATAAAGGTTTTTTTTGGGGGGGGATAAACACCCCCTAGCGGAATTTGTACACCAATAAGTTAAGGTTTTTAAAATCTCAATGTTTTCAGATGAAGATAATGCTTGTAGCCTTTTTGTTTGTATGCGCTGTCTCAGTCTCTACCCATGCCGCTATTACAAGTTAGTATGCCTTTATATATGTATATACCCTAGCCTCTAGGGGCTTTGTTCCAAGAGGTAATAAATTGGGTTTCATCAGTTTCTCTGTAGGAAATTAAGTTTTTTTTATCTAAGAACAGAGCACTTAGATTCAAGGAGCGCAGCCGCTATGCATGTTATTTATAAAATTATAGATAAACATATATCATTAAATTCACCTTTAAAAAAAAGAGAGAAGAATTAATTCTTGCGTATTTGATATTTACTAGAAGTATTTTGTAGATTTATATTGAAACTAGGACAAATACATCCTTAAATAGCGCAGCCTTGTAAATAAACAATTTCTTTAATTATAAAAAAGGTCCATAAGCTATTTAGTAAAGTTTTAAAGATAGATTTAAACAAAAGTAAGAATCTTTAAAGAATGTCTAAATTAAGAAAATTAACGATAAATTGTTATACCTACCAAATTAGAATAAACCTTCTGTAGATAAAGATTATTGGTTGACACTGCTAGTTTTGGAACTTACAAATCAGAATTAAATAAAATTACCCAAAGATTTTAAGGCAACGAATAAGGTAACGTGGTTATAAAACTTTGGGTACCAGGATAATTATTAGTCTTATGTCCTTGCCTCCATGATACTAAATACATAATGTAACATACATAAAACTGTATTTGTACGGACAGGATTTAATCATACATAGAGTAGCTGTTTCACTAGCACAACATTTTCTAAACATTACGTTGTAACATAGAAATGGTAAACAATGAATTTAGAAAACTCTTTACTGCACAATAATACAAATTCTAGATAAACAAGAATAAAAAGTTGCAAAGCCAGCCAAACAGATCCCCTAATATTAATTGACAGATTTACTCCAAGATTTAAAAATATCGAATCTACACTAAAAATAAGCACAAAAACCCTATAATATTAACTATTCTATGCGTTTAAGAGAAAATATATGTTCCAAAATTAAGATGTACGTGGTTCTTTAGGGGATATTTTATTTGTTTATGAGGTGTAAAAGATAATAACCCAAAATTTATGAAAATGTTTTATTATTTATTGGTTTAACATTGGGTACTTAAATTGAATTTTAATTGGACCCTAGTTACCAGTAGTATCCAGTAATAAATCCACAGAAGAGATAATTTTGTTTATCATCATTGGTCAAGTAAAACAAGATATATGCACAATTAAGATATACAAATTAATGTGGATTAAAATTATTTTTGGAAAAGTTTAGATGAACAATTGTTTACCCAAAATCTTATAAAAGTACACCCAAAGAATTCAAGCCAAAGAATGGAAGATCATTTTTCATTCCATCAAAGCCTTAAAAAATTCTATATCAATTTTCCATATGCCACCGGTTCTGCATGTTTTCTTAACTCATCTTAAAACTAAAGAGTAGCTTTGCTCCAAATAAGAAAGAAATGACGAAATAAAATAATTTTAATGGATTCAAAATATTTATCTTTAACGAAGATTTTTGTTATTTTAATTTAACTTAAAATCTCCTGATGTTGAAAAAGAAAATACTGTGATAGAAAATATTTTCAATGAATATGAAAAAATCATTTTTTTCACTCCGAACCAAAATGCATTTAATAAAATGAATGTTATGGGTTTAATAACTTTTACAAACCGTTTTGGTAGAATCCTCTTTATGCAACAAAAAAAATCTCACATCTTGAAAACTTAAATTTGATTAATTTTATTTGGTCTCAACGCGTCATACCTAAAGACATTAAACATAGTTTAAATGCTACGAGTAAAGGAAATGCACAAGTACATAAACAGGCGCAACTTATTATTAAGCATTGTTAGATCTTGCAGTCATGGGTCGGGCAATAAAATACTGGGGTTTTTTTTATTTTGCTTTCTCTCATTATAATGAGATCTTTTGAGGTATCTGTCATCTAGAGTTTATAGAGAGGCTACACTGCAAAAATTATCCATTATCCGTGTGAAACAAAGGATTTAAAGCCTACCTAAAATAGATTATATTCATAAATTTCGGGATGAAAGGTTTACAGATTATATTTTTAGTTGGGGGGGGGATTATATTTTAGCTGTTTATCTGCATAATCCTTTCTCGCGTCTAGGCAGCCGCCAAAAGTTGTTATTATTTGATTCTTTATTTGTCTTAATTATTTACATAAAAAGTTTACATCTGATTTATAAGTGTTATTATAACAATATCAAATTAAAACTAATTAAAGATATTATCTTATAAAAAGTGTCAGTTGATTGTAAGGCAGAAGTAAAAAAGAGAAAGAGAAAGAAAAATTGTCAAAAGTCAGCAGTGAATTGTTTTAAATAAAACATCTGCAGTACAAACCCTATTCTCCAGTCTGACGGCTTCAGATTTATTTTACAAAACAATGAAGTGGATTTGTTGCTGTACATTTTTACCTTGGAGCTGTTTGGATATAGAAAAACACGGCTTCATAGACAAATAACTGTGGCTACTAATCCCGCTTTTTCCTAAATAAATAAAAGTAAATAGAAACTACCAAGATATGCAGTTTCGCACAATTTTCCTTTAATAGGTCATATTAATGAAGTTTTTATAATGCCTGTAAAACTATTAGTCATAGCTGACACAATATCGACAAGCCATTTTGAAATCACAGCATTGAGTATTATTAATTCGACTATAAGGTAGATATAAAAGTGGTCATGAGTGACATAAATAATATCTATAAGACTCTATTATAATTTCATCATGCTTATGATACTTTATATAAAAGCAACAACCAATTTCGGAAATATGAAATTAAGACTTATGAATCAAAATCAAAGAGTCATCTATTATTTTTTATGCTTAATCACAACGTACCCAGCAAGCACCCCCCCCCCCCCTTCCCTCATTTTTTGGACTTCTAGTTGATTATAATTTATGGAAAGGGGGGGAGGTTTGGTGCCAGCTATACCCCTACTGGGCTAACCATTAACCAAGATATCCTAACCTAATTACCTAAGTATAACATTTCCTCCTCTCCCATTATTTACAATTGTTTAATAATGATTGAGAAGGGGGAACAATGCTCGATAGGAGATTTAAAGGAAATGTCCAAACTTTTTGTTTGTAGTGACAAGACCTGGCCACCTGATGCACAAGCGAAGACCAGAAATGGATGTTAATGGTAATATTCTTATTTCATAAGCAAAGCTACTCATACATTGCATTGCTCTATGTTTGAAGCGCTGAAAGTGTCATATGTGACGTCATACAAATACGTCTAAAAATGAGGGATTCGAGAGGAGTAATGGGAAGAGAAACGAAGCAGCTCATAAAAAATGCCGTCACACAATACAAAAGACCAACTATAGGCCAGTATACATTGTTATTGACCAATGGTAAAATGTATACTGGCCTATCATTGGTTATTTGTATTATATGACGTATTTTTTTTTATTAGATAATATAGGCTGCTTTAAAGAAAACCTCTAAAGAAGATATGGATAATAGACTATTGACGTCACACATAACATCCTCCAGGGGTTCTATATGTTTCCTCGTCAATTGTATGGCCTAGGCTGTAGTCCGTCCATGCCACTGTTATAGTGCATTCGTTCAAAACTAAAGGTAGCTAAGGCCAGATAACTAATGGGAAATTTTTTCTTTTATATCCAAATATACGGGTATTAGGAAAAGTAACACCCATTAACAGACAACCAACTCTTTGATTTGTTGACCTTTGTCTTATTGTTCATAGTAATGGCTTGTTTTGTGCCAAAGCATTCTTCATACTCTTATTATTGATGTTACTCATCTGACATGGCAGCATCTTGTATCAATTTTAACGTCATCAGCATGTCGCGATGAGGTCCAGACTCGACAAAATCCGACAAAAATTGATGCTGTCTATAACTTTTTATCTAAACTATCTTAAGGGTTTTATGGCGATACCTTCTCAAATGGATTTGGAGACTTCTACACAGCTAGAAAGAGATCCATCTTGGATAATGAGTATGGTGAGTTTTATATCTACCATTGTCATATCCCTCGTTTAGTTTTATTTGAATAACCTCTAGAGGACATTGCATATTTTGGGGTACCTCTGGGATCTTAAGGGATACGACAATTGAAGTAAAATTACAAAAATTCTTTAGATAAAACCTTAGGGTTTGAAAGTTTGTACACTCATAGTTTAAACCATCCAATATGAATCAAAGAACCCAATTTTTTTAAGAACGTAAAACTTTTAGTACCAACACGATTCACAGTTTAATGTCACCTGCCTTTAAAGGTTATATCTCCTCCATTAAATTCTATATGATCTTGATTTTAGTATTAATGTCACGTTTCTGACATTGTAGCAGTAGGAAATATAAATAGTAAAATTACCTACAACACAAAAAGTAAAAATATTTCAAAACTGCCCTTGAGGAAGGGGAATTTTGACTTTTGACATGTAAAAATTATAGAAACAAAAGTTTTCTAAACACGTTTATTTGTTCATATGCTTAACAACATTAATTTATGTATTTAATCATGATTGGTTGGTTCAAAATAGCAATGTCCAGTCTCAATTATTTGAATCTAATAAAGGAGTAAAGTTCGAGATGTATATCAATGTTTTGTCTTATCCATGAGATCCCTGAGAACTTCTAAACTTTCCATTAATTGAAAATTATTTTCTCTTTTCATGTTTTTTTTTTATAAAACTTTTCCCGCCGGTAAAGAAAATACTTGTCTAGCTTGTTGATTTTTCACACCATTAGTTAAACGATTTTTAGATTTTATAATTCAAAAATGTAGAATATATGTGGATATCATGGCAGGAGAAAAATTGTCTTCCCTTTAGGTTGCAATATCCCCTCGAATTTATTGGTCAGGCAGTTTATCCAGTAGATGAGGAGGGGGTGGGGTAAAGGAGGGGGATGGGGTGATAAATATTTTAGCCCGCTACAGAGTTCACTTTATCATAGAACATGAAAATCTGGTGGTAGATCGAAGTAATAGTAAATCCATTAATTTACATATATTAAAAACCACATAGATTTTAACATTATTTCAATTTTAGGGGTAAAAATAGTCTTTAGTTAAAACCATTTCCAAGTGTCATTATACTGATAAAATCTAATGGATTTAGCCATTTTCAAGAATTAAAAAACACACAGTATTACATCTTACTATTTCAAATGTTTTAAATCTATCAAGGTGTAGCAGTTCCTGTGCCGAGACTCGAACGTGACGACCCCGCGCCACTTTTCTTCAAGCCTGACAGGCGCAAGGTAATATACAAGGGTAGCATGTATTTAAATATGTATATATTTAAAAACCTTGCTTCATCTTTATTCTAACCTGATAGACGCAAGGTAATGTAAAAGGTCAGGACCTATAAATAGGCATTTGGAAACTCTGCTCTGTTTTTCTGCAAGTCTGACAGACGCAAGATCAAATCTGGATAGTTAATGGAACTACACAAAAATTTACAGACCTCTATCCCTAATAGGGTCCAGCTGTAGAATGTCCTTGGAAACCACCATAATGAACCAACCATTACAAATTTTAAAAGTCCCCAAAGTTTTTGAGTCAACGAATTTGAAAACAGTTTTATAAATCTTTGGGGACTAGTGTAAAAAAAAACAGCCTAGTCCCCTCCCTCCCTTTATTTATTCAGGTAAACCTATGAGGGAAAAATCTTCAATATAATTGTTATAAATTTCCTTTAGGCTTCAAAATCTCATGATAAAAGTAATAATAGAAACACACTCTCATATATCAAGTATTATATATGTTATGTTTAATAAATTATTACCAATACATAGAAAAAGGAATAGTCACTTGATCAATAAATGTATAACTCAACTATCCTCCATATAATGTTCAAACATTTCCTGGACCAACTATTAGCTTCACTGTTGACAAATTTAGCGGTTAGCGAGATCTTTCAGTACAAAAATTCAGACAAACATTCATAAGAAAAAGTAAAAAATTAGGGGAGGGAGGTAATTTTTCTAGGGAAGATTTCTCTTATAATGGCCGGGCGGAGAAAACCTCCCTCAAAATAGATTATCTTTCCTGGATTAGAAGCTTCAATGTAAAAATGAACCATATTGGTTCACAGGTTAGCGAGACAGAGACGTCATGTTACTTTAAAATAAGAATGATTTCTAAATTATAAAGGAGTATTATTAAAGTAATTCTTATTTTTTATCTTTTAATTTATACCTTTATCCCCGAAATTGCATGATAAAATAAATTAATATAAAGCATATAGTATTTTGCATAATTTATCATTAATTAACCTTCTATTTGTATTATTGTATTTTAACGACACACAGAAAACTGTCCCGAATTTGTATTAATTTTGAGGAACAAGACTCCAGTTACGTCATATTTTTCTTTCCCGAAAAAGGGAAGGGGGAAAGAAAAAAAAGGGAAGGAGGGAAGAAAAAAGAGATGGGTGAAAAGGGGGTTTTCCCCATCTCTTTTGAAGAGATTTTCTTCCCCCCTTCCCTTTTTCGGGAAAGAAAAATATGACGTCACTGGAGTCTTGTTCCTCAAAATTAATACAAATTCGGGACAGTTTTCTGTGTGTCATTTTAACAGGATGCTCAAGGATTATTCTTTTTATACAAATATTGTTATCATATCAAAGCCAGGGAGGATGGGACCATTGGGCTGCATATTACACTAGTCAACAAAGTTTCATAATAACGTTTTTTATTCGTTAACATAATAGTTATTTCTCGTATCGTATTATAAACGGCTTTCCGCGGATATAGAATGTACAATTATAAGATTAAAACTAGTTTTTTTAGCCCCGTGGTGCCGAAGGCACCGGCTAAAAAAACTAGTTTTAATCTTATGATTGTACATTTCTATATTCGTAGAAAACTGAATATAATACGATGCTAGACATAGTTTTTTCGTATTCATGAGAACCGGTTCCTATCCACCGGATTCAAATGAATACGAGAAAAACTTTTAAAAATTTTTGGTTTGTTCATTAAGTTGAATGTCCAAACGATTCAACCACTAATTGTTATCTACAGAAAGGTACATTTATGTATCACTATATGAGATGCATATCAATCTAACGGCCATTGTCTTATTCCTTTAGTTCCCTTGAATTGTATACACAATCCAAATGTAGATCAATAATATAAATATTAAAACAAAATTTGTAAATTATTATTTAATTTACCACTAATACGTGTTTTAAAGGCACAAGATTATGTAACATACGGATGGACAGACACACTTATAGAATAGCAACAATCGGCATTAGGACAAACGAAAGAGTCTCAAAGGTCGGAGTGGAAACTTAACCTAAGCTAACATATTTCAAACTATCTGATAGGTTTTTAGATTCCTAACCCCTGCGAGGGGCTTATTTGTACATTCATATCTTAACCTAACCTAACCTGTATAGAAATGCTTAATCAAATTAATATTTTAACACTCCTGCGTTTGTTCACTCCGACGTTTGGGATTCCTGCGTTTGTCCTGGAACCGAACAATCCTTTAAAAGTACCAAAGACTGTATTCCTTATCTCTGTATTTAATATATCATTATTCTTTACTAATAACTGTACCATCTTATTCATGAGAGGAAAGCTAAGATTTCGATGGCTCCGTGTTCCATCCGACTAGGTTAGGTTATGCTGGGTTTGTGGAAGCCACTTAGGGTTATAGTTACGTCGGTTTAAGTTCACATAAACGTGATAATACAACGGACTCCTAAGAGTAAGGACTTATAAAGTTATATTTTCTCAAAATGTTTTTCTAAAGGTTATTTATTTGTACTGATATGTACATATTAAACTCTTTAATTCATTCAATTATTAAACTTTTCTAGAAATTACACGAACTATCTAAAGTTTAGTCAAATACAAAGTAATTATGTAATATTACTTTCGAAGTAATACAAGCAACATGTTCCATATTCTTAAAAAAACAAATGTGCACATTTTAAATTAGAGAGATCGTTTATTGATCAAATTAAAGTAAGATAATTTGAAGGATTTTGTTAATTTGTGGTAGTTATAATTTATTAAGTAATTGTCGGAAATGATGGAACACCCAAAATATGAAAAGCAGATAGAGAGGGGACATTACACTATTCTCAAAAGTTTTATAATAACGTTTTCTTATTCGTTGACACACTTTGAGGACTTTTGATTGCTTGGATTATTAAGTTAAATGTTCAAACAATTCAACCACTTATTTTAGACCAAAAATGAACTCATATCTAAAAAGTACGAGGATAGTAAACCACTTGTACAAAATATGATCTGTACAAAACCGGAAAGTTAATTTGCCTGTCATCAAATACAGACTTCCATATCAGTCGAACAAAAAAAAATTAAAAAATTTTTTTTTTGCAGTTATGCCTATATTTTTTTAATTGGGCAAAACAACGCCGTGTAAACGGGTCTTTTGTACATAAAAAAAAAGAAATATTTTGTATTTATTCAAGATATTTGCTTTCTCTATACATTTATTGTGTTTTAGTAATTATTTTATGCATTATATATATTATTTACGTACATTAACAAATAACCTTTAATTATTACTTTTAGAAGTATAAAAAGAATAGAACCAAACTATAACAGGCTATTTCTGGGTCCAATTTTGTACAATGTATATTTACAAAATACCTCTAGTAAACCAATTTTGATTGCACATTTAAAATCAGCATCTTTGTACATTCTCGGTGTAATGGGCCTCGTAATCAACAAAACGACAAACGGTCACGATCTACAGGCACTAAATGGAAAGGGGGGAGGGCAAAAATTGACTCTTCACTTGCACATTTAAAAAAGAAAATGTAAAAATAATTTGCCAGAGGGTATTTTTTTCTAGGGGTGGTTTCTCTTGGGAGGATAGAGGTATACTCACCCTCAATAGTTGCGTGCCTTTTCTGTATGAGAATCTTCAATTTAAAGTAGAATCATATCTTTAAAGTGGTTAGTGAGATACTTCGCTACACTCACAATTTAACAATCATTTTATTTAATATAAGAACTAGTGGTTATGCACTTAGAGGACTGTAGGGGCCTTTGATTTTTGGGAAGGGGGAGTAATCCCCCTTTTTTCCAAAGAGATTTATAAAAAGAATATTTACTTGTAAATTGGTAGGGGTAATTTTTTCTAGGGCCAACTTTTGATGGAATTAAGGTGGTACTCTCCTACAAAATTATCATGAACCTTCCCTGGACATATGAGAGCTATATAGAAATTTTAAGCATTTTTTTTATAAAGTTATTATTAATGAATAGTTATGCATTTACTACTACACTGAAATGTAAAATATGATATAATTAATAGCTAATAAATTTACTTATTATTTATAAGTGTTTAGTGTACGATAATTGCTATAATAAATCTTTTTAAGTAAAAATAAATAAAATGACTGCATAGATGAACTATTCGCATATACAGTTCAGCTTTAAGAGGTTGAGTTTCATTTTTTTAGAAATTGCAATCAAAAAAAGTTAATAAAAATCACAGGATTGTTTATTGAAACTATACATAAAACATAGAAAAATACAATGCATAAAGATGGATTTTAAAATTCCAAAACCCCCAATATTTGAAGTACTACAATTTTAGAGTAGATTTAAATATTTTTTTTAAATTTTAAACTAAACAAAATTGTACATATTATTTTTATGTTTGTAATATAAACTTATTATAAACCTAGATAATTATGAAGATTAAAAATATATTAATGTTAATCTATCTTCTTTAGGAAAATTTCTCAAAAGAAGTCAATTGACTGAAAATTAATTTATTATAAAGACTATTATTAACAGTTTACATAAATGTGTTCATTGTGAAAATATCAATTTTAATAACAACTTTAATAACTCAAAATCCTTATAAATATTGAAAAAAATTCTCACAAAGCATTGTTAAAGTTGAAAATTATTGTCATATATATTTAAACACAAAGCCAACTATCTCTAGTAGCAGCAGAGTATATCATATTTTCCCTTTACAAGATAGGCAGACAGACAAAGTAAGTTATAGAGTAACTTCAAATAAGGATAGAATGTCAAATCTAATTTAATCATTCAGGGTTCAGTGTAACCTCATGGGTTATATGCCTCCAATTAAAGTAAAGATCAAAGGAAAATCTTAAAGTATTTGTCTGTTATCCTATACCGAACCCCGCCCCTCTTAACAATTCATATTTTCTATGGTGTCGTCAGAGTTTAGAGAGCTCCATTTGTGATACCAATTAAATATCCATGTATTTTAGAGGAGACCTGAGATGGACACCAAGGGTTTCTACGGAGACACTTTCTCTGGTGGTTTCGGAGATTTCTATGTGGCTAAAAGGTAATATTTCTATAGAGACACTTTCTCTGGTGGCTTTGGAGATTTCTATGTGGCTAAAAAGGTATTATTTCTATGGAGACAATTTCTCTGGTGGCTTTGCAGTTTTCTATAAAGCTAAAAGGTAATATTTCTAAGGTGGTTTCATAGATTTCTATAAAGCTCAAGAAATAACTGAATGAATAATTCAAAATGATAAAAGTTTTAATATCAAAATTTTTGACATTCACACAATAAGACATTTCATTCTAAAGGTTGTGTTATTTATACTCCATAAACTGGGTTCGGCAGCCGCTAACATGCCAATTACAGCTTTTTAAGCCGCTCATGAAATAAATAGAAAATGAAGTAACTCAATAATCTATATTTAAGGGATACTGTTTTGGGACAATTTGAAACAGCAGCATAAAAAATATCATACGGCCGTTTAGCTTTAAGATAATCTGCTTCAGTTTTATCCAAAAAAAATAAAACAAGCTGTAGCACTAGTTCAGCACTTAAATTGGTCGCCTGCCGATTCCTTAAAAAATATATGTGCTCGAACCTAGTAATAGTGTCTAACTTTTTATCTTTGTGACGTAACAAAAATTGAAGTATGAGAGGGGAGGTGAGAAAGGAAAACCCTAAAAAAGAGATGGATTTTTGTTACGTCACAAAGATAAAAAGTTAGACACTATTGCTAAGTTCATGTGCTCTTTATAATTTTGACCTTTTATTACAAGATCTATTATTTTGATATTTATAATAAAAAATATCAAGAGTTTTAAAATCATAGTTTATCGTCAACTCTCTCTCAAATTGTAATTTTTGCTTTGGCAAAAATATCTTGTTTGAACAGTTTGTCGAAGGGTTTATTAAAAAGGAAAAAAATGTTGTTTTAAGAAACACAAACAAATCCAATTATTAAAATTTATCGAATATTTCAGCTACTTGAAGTGTATGTTAGTAGAGTGACAGAAAGTGGGACTGATGGACGGACTGACAGAACTTAATTATAATTAAATTATCTTAATGCAATTTTATTAAGATAAATTAATTTAATGTAATTATCATGAATGCAATTTTGTTCAAAAGATGTATTACAATGCATTATATTTTAATATTAATTGATGATTAAGCCATTTTGATTTAGTTTTAAAGAATCGGACAATAGGACTTTATACTAACTATTAATGATTGTCTTTTAATTTTCAGGGCACTTTGGTAAAAATAAAACCACATCATATGGTTTAAAGAAACATATTTGAAAAGGTAGGAAATATATTTCAGTATGGATTCGAAACCGATTAATATCCGCTGAATATGATGTAAAAAATCATGCAGAGCATCGTATTACAGACAATTTTTCACAATGTTGAAATAAAAATCATACAATATTTACCCGTCTTGGTAGCCCGGGTTTCAGATCCTCGGGGCTATCAATTTGTTTTTAACGTTACCCATGGAAAAGGTACCGTTAGATTGTTAGTTAGACGTACGCACATATCATAGTTATAGAAAAATAGTGGTATCAATAGAGAGAAAGGACAATGGGCTGTTTATTACAATAGTCCCAAATATTCTTTCTTATTCGTTGTCTTAACAACTTTGGGGACTATAGTGAATTTTGATTTGTTTGTTCATTAAGTAAAGTGTTTAAACGTTTCAACCACTAATTGTAATTGTGTGTATCATCATTAGGATGCACATCAATTTATCGGTCATTGTCTTATCCCTTTAGATCCTGAGTGGATTCCCACCTATCCGCACTTCAAATTTGTTTTCATTCTCTTTTACAATGTGCTTCATTCTATTTGAGTTATAAATGTTAGTTATTTGTTAATTAGCAAATAATTAAATTAATTTGCTTCAGTTTTCCCTAAAAGTACACTCTGAAATATTAAACTTTGTGTTAAACCAAACCATGTATATTGTCCTATCATTGGTCATATTTTTGTATGGCGTCATTTTTTATTAGACACTATAAGCTGCTTCCTTTTGTGAGGCTAATTGTGGATTCAGTTAGGCTAGGGTAAGCACCACAACTAAGAGCACGATCATAAATAAAGTCAATTCAATTATATCAGAAATAAACTTTCAGAGTGTCCTTTTAATTTTAGTAATTTGTTGCAAATCACCTGTAATTTATACCACCTGACACTAGACAACATTTTCACACTCAAAGCAGTGATCTACAGGGATAAGATAATGGCCAATATATTCGTCAATATCCTCAATGATGATACACAAAACTACCCCTTCAGTAGCGAAAATAAGTGGTTGAAACGTTTGGACACAAAATTCATAATTCAGAAAGTCCCCAAAGTTGTTAAGCCAACAAATAAAAAAACTTTATTGTAAAACTTTGGAGCCTAGTGTAATAAACAGCCCATTGTTCCCTCTTCCTCTGTCAACAGAGAGCAGAGCTTCTCTTTGATTTATATTGATGGAAAGATGTGCGCTCATGTCATGGTCAGTTACTGTAGTGTTAGCTTCCTTTTCATACCAAACAAATATTTTATTTCATTTTTCAGTCTGGCTTTGAAACCAAGTGGATTAGAACCGGTCCTTAGCCTCACTAAATAATCAGATTACAGACAATTTTTCACTAATATTAAAAAACAAATCATGAAATTAATAACAGTTTTATTTTCCCGGGCCTTCGGCCCTTTGGGTTTTAATATTAATTTTTTTTTTAATGTCCGTCCACAGGAAGCTATCTATAATACGATGCAATAAATAACTATTCTTTTTTAAATTCTAGAATATGCCGCTAAAATGAACCATTAAGGCGTCTTCTTGTTAAAATATTAGTTTATTATTGGATAAATCGTAAGGAAGGTGACGTGTGATTTGTTAATTTTAGCGGCAAATTCCGAAATTCGGAAAATAAGATAAGGTGTATATTACGTTATACAATACAAATGACCAATGATAGGCCAGTATGCATTGTAATTGACTAATGATAGTTTGTATACTGGCCTATCATTGGTCATTTGTATTGTATGACTTATATTCTTATTAGACACTATAAGCTGCTTCGAATTTAGCATAAATTTTGATAAAATTTTGTTTTTTTCAGATATTGAGTACTGGGTGTTGTAAAATTAAATCCTCCAATGAAGATAGTTACTCATTAATCTAATTATTTATAAATAAAAAAAATTATAATTATATACATGTTTTGTATTTGATAATCTGTGGGCTGGTTAAAAATTTTATTTAAAATCATTAGAAGTATTCGTATTCAATGTTATTTTTATTTACAGTCTTAAAAATTGTAAGATATAACTTTTTTAAAATAAATTTTTGGGGATAGAAAAATAGCTTAATTATATGCTAGTTCATATAAGGCAAGGCAAAAATGACTTAATTTATCCAATCTAAATATTGTAAATAAATTTCCTATATATTTTATGTATTAAATATTGTAACTTCTATAGATATATTTGCAACTGAAGTTAAAGAGACAGAAAAAAGATTGTATGAAATAAAAAAAATGCTTTTCAAATAAATATATCGAAAAGTCAATGACTTTTCCTGCCCTGTTTTATTATTCTTACTTTAAAGATTTAAATTTTATCTTAAAATTTACTTTGTCTGTTAGTTATTGAGTTATTGAAAGTGCGATTACGTTTAAATAAACAAAAAAAATATGTTTGAATATCAGCTTCACCGATCTTTGATAAAAATATATCTCTTCTTTTTCTTTCTACAACATGATGTTAGTGTGCGGTTTTTAGGCTACTAAACATCAATTTAAGTCGGTGCTATAATCCCCCCCCCCCTCTCCCACTCCTTCACTTTCATTTTGTTTAATCGCGTTTCAAGCCAATGATAAACTATAGCTATGACTGGTTAGTACAACTTATCTTTACTCTGCCA
Source organism: Acartia tonsa (assembly GCF_053477335.1). Lineage (NCBI taxonomy): Eukaryota > Metazoa > Arthropoda > Copepoda > Calanoida > Acartiidae > Acartia > Acartia tonsa. Next base: position 30,338,265 of record NC_137264.1, on the reverse strand, counting down.
AACATAACATTTAACGTGCAGCAGTTGGTTTATTTGGGTGGGTGTCAACATCCATGTGTGCGCCATATAATACCCCAATTTGTGGTTCACTTTCACTTCGAGGGATATTGTGTAAAGTACTTTTGGTATTATTCATACTAATATTTAAATTAAAAGAGACACTGCATAAAAGTGTCAGTGTCAATAACATCAGGGTTGTATTCATAGGCGTGCATAAGGGGGGTGTATCCACCCCTGTGGCAAATTGAGAGAGGTAGATACACAACCCTGCAACCCTCTTCTACCCCTTGATAAGATTCTGTAGCCCCTTGAAACTCCCTTCATACAGCCAAGGGGGGTGTTAAAAAAATTAAAATAGGTAGACTTTCTTGACAATGAGTACGTCAAAAGAGGCGGAAGGGTTAAAAATTTCGGGTCTGCTTTGCGCACCCCCCCCCCCCCCGGCAAAACCCTCTGCACGCCACTGGTTATAATCGTTATCAAAGTGTAAACATTTACTTAATCATTGCATTGCACAGTGGGCCAGAATGGCCCAAAACGGTTCAAAATTCAATAACTTGAAAACTATTGGTTTTACAGAAAAAATTGTAAAATATGAAATGTCTATCTATGCAAAAACTAAAAGTTTGCTTATTTGTGTATACTCAGTTTTGGGGGAATTTTTGCGGATTTTTTTTTTCAATTACTACTAAACTTCATTTTACAGTTTCAATATCAAAAGAACAATTTCATATTTTTAAATTTTAAGCAACTTTGCTTTTATGTACAATTAACCTCTGACCACTCCTTCATGTGGTTTTTGTGAATTTTTCGCGGATTTTTAAATAAAATACTAATAAACTTCATTTTACAGTTTTATCAAGAAAAGACAAATTTTATAATTTCAAATTTTAAGCAACTTTGCTTTTATGTACAATTAACCTCTGACCCCTCCTTCATTTGGTTTTTGTGAATTTTTCGCGGATTTTTAAAAAAAATTACTACTAAACTTCATTTTACAGTTTCAAAATTAAAAAACAATTTCATATTTTTAAATTTTAAGCAACTTTGCTCTTATGTATAATTCACCTCTGACCTTTCCTTCATGTGGTTTAGGTGTATTTTTCGCGGATTTTTCAATAAGTCACTATTAAACTTTGTCTGACAGTTTTAACACCAAAAAACAT